>NC_047091.1:47451302-47752969 GCF_902459505.1 Geotrypetes seraphini | reverse complement strand
AGCAAAACTTATGTACAAACCCTGTGCTAATGTCTATAGATTTCACTAAACCTCTAATCCTGCAAACTGATGCCTCCGGCAATGGGTTAGGGGCAATACTCAGTCAGGAGGTGCAGGGGATAGAGCACCCGGTTCTATACCTAAGTTGCAAGCTGCACCCGAATGAGAAAAATTATGCTACCGTAGAACTAGAATGTTTAGCCGCCAAATGGGCGATGCAGACCCTTGAACGCCACCCTAAAATGGCTCAATACCATGAGGAACAATAATGTCTGGCTCACTCGCTGGTATTTGGCCCTACAGACTTTTAGGTTCAAGGTGCTACATCGTCCTGGATGGCTGAATACGAATGTTGATAATTTGTCCAGAATGCAAGAAAATGCAGAGACAGGCCTAAAATGCAAGGACAGCCAGCATTTAAAGGTGAGGGTATGTCACAAGCCCAGCATAACAGCTAGCCTTGTTCCAGCTAGAAAGCATAGGAACTTAGCCCTGAAGCTGAAGAGAGCTGATCAGTGCAGCAGCTCTCCAACTAGCATGGAGCAGGACTCAGATTCTGGGGAAGTTTCCCAAGAGCAGGAGCCCTGGGAGGAATTGGGACATTATGAGGACAAAAACTCCTTTAAACCTAGGCCAGTCACTGTTAGGACACAGCCTAAGAAACAGGCTCTAGCTCCTTTAGGCATACAACTGCTGAGACTAATTACAGAGCAGGAGAAAGCCCAGGGAAAGCTGAAGCCTGCCCATCCCCCAAACAGGCTTGGGCGTGGATCTCACAGAGCAAGGCAGGTGGAGCAGTGCAAGCCAGGAAGAGACAGGGCTGAGCCAACAGAGGAAACAGACCCATGGCTAGGTGCTCCAGAAGTCAGGCAGAAGAATGAAGTTGAAATGCCAGACTGCCTGATGCCGGAGGAAGCTATGGACATTGCACTGGAACCAGTTGATGACCATATGGATGAAAGTTACGTTATTCCTTTTATTTCTTTTGCTTGGAAAAGCTTTCAACTGCATTGTGTTTTTGGAAGAAGGAACTATATGTTTGCTGGCTGTTTGAGAATTTAAAAGACCATTGCAGGGAAAGTTTGCCCTGCCTGGAAAGACTTTGTAATGTGTTTTTTTCTCTCTGTTTTTGAAAGTTAAAGCCACTGATTGCTACAATGGGGATTGTGGGGCAGAATCCACACAAGATCCATAGGGTTGGGATTGCGGAGCCTAAAAGGCTGTTTTGTTAGTCGATTCAACAATTCCCCACCCCCACCAACTTACTAGGGTTGGTAGGGGAAGCCTGACTATATTTAGGCAGGCATAGTGAGCTTTGCAGGGACAAGTTGGTTATTACATGGACTGTGGAATACTTACCAATTTTGGATGTTTTTTTTTTTTTTTTTTTTTTTTAAGAAGCCAATAAGGTAATTCCTGTGTCTTGACCCTCCCCTGGTTTTATTTTTATTTTTATTTTTTTTAGAATTGTATTTATGTCAATTGCTGTAAACCGCCTCCCTCCTTACATGTATTACTGTATTAGTAGTGAATGTTATGTTTGTCGGTTTTTAATATTTTACTTAATTTTTTAACTTATGTAAATCGCATTGGATTTGGACTATGCGAAGTAATCAAATAAATTAAATAAACTTGAAACTTGACTTACCCTGAGGCAAAGGGTGTGGCCAGCCATGTGCTGACCCAGCAGCCAGAAGGACTGCAGGGCTACTAGCCGGAACAGGTGAACTGATTGGGTTCCCCCCCCCCTCCTTATTTTGGATACATGTTTGAACATTGGCTTAATTACCAAATAAAGCCTTCTTTATTTGAACAGGAGCTGGACTGTAGCCTTATTGTGTTTGGGGAACTTTGGCTATTCTGACTATTATTTTCCCCAGAACATTATTTTCCCAGCAGGGCTTTCACCTTTTGAGGGCACGCCAGAATCACCGATTGCGCTCAGCCCAATAATCGCCTCAGGACCCGGTACCAGCTGTGCGACAACACAGAGATAGAAGATGGATGGTGAGCATGGAGAAAGAAGAAATGTCAAATGGTTAGGAGACCCTGGCAAGTGAGTTAAAAGGATAAAATAAAGCAGAGACCAGCATCTGAGACCAACATGATTTGAAGAATAAAATAATGAGACAACAAAAGGTAGAAAAAAATAATTTTATTTTCTATTTTGCTCTCTATTATTTGTGTTTATAAAATGACAATTGTTCAGAATATTGGTTTTTTAAAAAAATACAATGATACCTTGGAATCCGAATTTAATCTGTTCCAGAACCCTGTTCGAGTTCCAAAACAATTTTTCCCATTGAAAATAATAGAAACTGGATTAATCTGTTTCTTGGTCCCACAAACCCAGATTTTCAAATAAATTTAACAGTAAACACACAGTTTAAATTTTCAGGAGATATCTATAGCAGCTACATAAATAGTATTTTGAGAGCAATCAGCTCTCTGATCTAATTTGAGAGATCTAATTGTATTCACCCATAGCTTAGAAAATCATTATACAAATCACCCACTTTCAACTGTCCCTCCCCTTCTTCCTGTTTTCACTTTCAGTTCTTTCAATCAGTGCCCCCTGCAGCAGATTCCCCACTTGGGCTATCAAAAGCTTTGCATATCATGCCCAAAGCTCAATGCCACTTTCCCTCAGTTCCTTAGGAAACCCCGAATGTGTTAAAAATTTGCCTGCCTGAGGCACACAAAGGAGCAAGGACGATCCGCAGCAAGATGTGCAAGGAGGGGGGAGGGTAGAATGGAAGGTTGCCAAAGACCAGGTCATCCTATGTGCACCCAGGTTGAGGGAGATCCTGGCCTTGGCGAGGTATGTGGTGTCACTTTTCGATCGGACTCTCCTGATGGGCCGGCAATCTGTCTCCTCTGAAGATGTCGCCATTAATGGGTAAGCACATGTTAAGAATCGGAAAGGATTTGCAGAGAGGAGCCAGGAAGCTACGGTTTGGATTCCAAAGTAGCGTTCGGATTCCGGGGCAAAAATGAAGAAAAAAAAAAGTTCGGATTCCAAGTCGTTCGAGTTCTGAGGCATTCAGATTCCAAGGTATCACTGTACTTTAATAAAATAAGTTCAATATAAAATCATAACTATTTGAGGCTTGTGCAGAAGGGATCAGATGGTTTGTGGGGATAGGGCGGGGACCGAGCTCACAGGGCCAAGGCGGTGATGGGGACCAAGGTCATGGGGATGGTGCGGGAATGGGGACCAAGCTTGCGGGGATGGGTCGGGGACTGAGCTCGCGGGAATGGGGCAGGGACGGTGACATATTTTTCCCCCGTGTCATTCTCTACTCATTGGCACCACTCAAGTCTCAAAAATTTATTGCCTCAAGGTTTTTGTGTCATTTCATCATCAGTCCATTTATAATTATATATATACATACTTTGCTTAATATTCATTAACATTCTATTTTAATCTTTACATTATTATTGTTTTAAGATAAAGACTTCAACTTAGCTTTTAGGCTTTAGTCCAGTGGTTCCCAAACCTGTCCTGGGGGGACCCCCAGCCAGTCAGGTTTTCAAGATATCCCTAATGAATATGCATGAGAGAGATTTGCATATAATGGAAGTGACAGATATGCAAATCTCTCTCATGTATATTCATTAGGGATATCTTGAAAACCTGACTGGCTGGGGGTCCCCCAGGACAGGTTTGGGAACCACTGCTTTAGTCAGTCTGTCTGTTCCAATAGCCAGGGGTACTATATATCCAACATGTTTTACAAGGTTTGCTGTATCAAGGATCACACCCTTCCCTTGTCACAGATGCTATTCACACACCAGCTTTCTTAGGACATCAGATTGGTGCCTTTGGTATTGCTCTAGGGAGAGAGAACATAAAACCAAGCGGCCTATCCAGTCTGCCCATCCTAACCAACTAAAATGACAGAGAGTGGATAGTTCTTGCCATCATTATTTCTGCTGCGCTCCACTTCTTTTGGATACCAGAGGGTGGTCGATTATTCCTTGATGTTAAGAGTTAGGATGCTTTAGTATCTGTAATTTTATTCGCATTTTATTTTGATGAGCCATTCAAATTTTCTGCTTACAGGGGTGGAGGTGGTACACATTAGTTTCAATTCCTTGCTTTATCCTGCGAAGCCTGCCTGTCAGATTATAACAAACGATGACTTGCAAACAATTCTCTCCTTTTAAATTAGATCATCCAGCCATAGATCCCTCTTTCCCTCTCTGGCTCTGTTTTTATTCACAAACCGAAAAAGTGGGGATGGAACAGTGCACATCAACCTGGAATTAATGTATAGAGTCGAGTCTTAATAAGTCTTGATAATCAAAGATGTACTTCAGGTCATCTCCAAACATTGGTAAGGAGCAGAGCTAGACATGAAGTCTTCCACTAAGCATCAGGGGAATGGCTCCCTCCCCCCCCCCCTCCCTCAGTAAGAAATCATGATTGACCGAAGTGCCTTAGCATTTCAATATCTATCTGACCATGCACACAGACTTTTCTATCAGAAAGTATGTGATCTGCCCATAATAAGAATTCTCACACACCTCCACATCTGTTCCATTTGTCAGCAGTTTCTCATTTAAGCCAAGAGGATGTTAGCAAAAGAAGAAAAGACTGGTTCTTCTAGCACAATCAGGATGAGTCAGCCACATATGGGTGTTGTCCCAACAGCTCCCAATTTGCGGATAAGCTCTCCAATAGCTCAGAGAGATTTTTTTTTTTCTCTGAGCATGTGCAGTGCCCGGGCCCCACTGGGCATGCCCGAGCCCTACCCATTTCCCCCTGCTTCCCCCTAATCCCCAGTCTTTAGTTTCCGCCAGTTCCCATCGGTTGGATTTTCTACAGCTCTCCATTACAACTTTTCTACTCATCACCTTGAAGATGCCTGAATCATCTAAAGAAATGACTGGGATGCAGGAGAAGGATGAATGCACTGGATCCTCATGAATTGTGTGCCCACTGATTGGATCCGGTGCACGAGGTTTCCGTGTTGCCAACACCCATATGTGGCAGACTATCCTGCTGTCCATGGAGAACCGACGTTACAGGTAAGTAACTACACTTTTTACATGTAGTAGCACATGCAGTTCAAAATAACCACTGCATGTCATCTCTCCTAGGAGAGTGTGGTGTAGTGGTTAGAGCTACAGCCTCAGCACCCTGAGATTGTGGGTTCAAACCCTAGCACTGCTCCTTGTGACCCTGGGCAAGTCACCTAATCCTCCCATTGCCCCAGGTACATTAGATAGATTGTGAGCCCACTGGGACAGACAGAGAAAATGCTTGAAGTACCTTTAAACCATTTTGAGTGTTGGCATAAAACTACAAAAAAGGTCCAATTCCCTTTCCTATGCATTAGTAAACAGAGCTATATGAATGGGTTGGCAGGTAGCAGATTGCTGCTCAACAACAGGTGGTGTCACCTGATGTGAACTATAGCTAAAAACAGACAGGCAGAAGCTCCTACCCACTTAAATCACTTGGAGTCAGCTAACCAGCCATTTTTGGATGAGGATTCAAGATGGCCGCGGGCTTACCTAGCTTTGTACCACGCTGTAGCAACTCGCTCTAACAGTCTGGTCTCTGAGTTTTCGATAGTTCCTGCAAATGCCGAAACGGAGAGGAAGGAGTTTCGCTGGGGTCTCGCGGCGCTCCGGACAGCCGTTCAGGGCAACATAGAGGAATTACTGCGGCGGATGCAGGATATCGGGTTGCCATCGGTGACTTCCCCACTGGAGCCGCACTGCAGAGGCGAGGCAGAGCCGGTCTCCTTGGGTTTGGAGACCACGCTGAGTCCCAACACCAGGGCACCGCCCCCTCGTCCTCAGGTTACAATCTCCCCGCAGGGGGAGGGCGAGTACCCAGAAGACAGAGCTCTATCTACCCCTGAGGCCAAGGCAGAAGCAGCAGGGAGCAAGGAACCAAACTCTCCACCATTACAGGACAGTCAAATGGAAGCCGAGGACTCAACAGCACTTGGGGACGGACTAATCCAAGATACCCGGCAGGAGAGATCGTCAGCTGGTGAGCAAAAAGTTACTATATTACAATTATCTCAAATACAAAAACCCCAAGAGGTGACATTAGAATCAATATGGGACCTGGTTGCAAATCTGCCTAATATTATTAACCCATAGTTTCAACAAATAGAAGGAAAAATAAAAGCTCAGTAGAATGAAATAAAGGGATTAAGAAAAGAAGTAACTGAATCCAAAACTTCTATAGGACATATTAATCAAGAATTAAAAGTTTCTAAACAAATTCAAGATACATTGATTAAGGACAATATTAATCTTAGAAGAAAGCTTGAGGCATTGGAGAACTTTTCAAGGGGAAACAACTTAAGGCTGGTTAATTTCCCTAGGATTATTATGGTAACTCCTAGGGAGATGTTTAAAAGATATCTGCAAGAAGTTTTTGATAAAAATTGGTTAATGAGACTTTTCTTAAAGAACAAACAGAAGGACTTTTTGGGTTTAAAAATTCAAATGTACCCAGATTTGGCTAGAGAGACCCAAAAACGTCATAGAGAATTTTTACTTTTGAAACCAGGAGTGTTAGCTCTAGAGGTGACTTTCTTTTTGCGTCATCCATGTAAATGTATCATATATTATTCTTCACAAAAATTTGTCTTCTTTGAGCCTTTCCAGCTGTCAACTTTCTTGTTAATATCATGATTGGAAAAAGAAAGTTCTAATGCCCCGTAATAAAATGTGGAAGATACAAACAGGGATTGGACGGATTCCTGAGGGATAAAGGGATCATGGGATACTGAGGGAGGAGCTGGGATGTAACAAAAGTATAGAAAGTTTGTCAGGTAATGAGTATAAACCAACCAGGTCGTGCATGTGCAGGACCGGAGGGCTGGGACTTCGATGGGAAGGCAGGACCAAATTGGGAGGCCAAGGTGGCAGGGGAGCCCCTTCAGATGATTCAGACAGGTCGTGATCTGTTTGGGCTGCCGCGGGAGCGGACTGCTGGGCAGGATGGACCTATGGTCTGACCCGGCAGAGGCACTGCTTATGTTCTTATGTTCTTATGATGAAACTCAGCTAATTAGGCCTAATTCCTAATTATGATTTGTTCCTTTAATACTCGCTTTTGTAACATTTGGGATCCTTAAATGTTGGACTTGAGCAGAAATTAAGCTTATGTTCTGTCTTTGAATTTGTTTTTTCTTTTATGTATGATAAAATTGCTTAACTTTTTGCTTTCTGTACAAGTTTAAACTTGATATGTATATTGAAAATTATAAATAAATATAAAAACCAACAACTAACCAGCCATTTTGAAACCTAACTGCAAGGGGTATTACAGGGGCAGAGGTGGAGAGGAGCTGGCAGTTATGCGGAGGAGCTGGCAATATCTACATGCACAAAATTCAGTCCTATTTATGCCCACTAAGCTGTGCAGGCGCCTGCACTGAGTATCAGTTAGCACCCACATAACTTGTGGGTAGCTGATCCAGTGGCTCCTCCTTTCTGGATTCTCATCTATCTCTTCACACTCATCCTTGACCCCCTCATCCCAACTTTCCTCTGGGTCCCTTCTCCATATCCGATCATACCCCCTCTTTTTGATTTCCTTTACTCAGGTCCCCATATCCACCAAGGCTTTGATCCCCACTCCAATCTCTGACACTCCCAAGGATCTGAAACCCCCACCAATGCTTTACCACAACCTCAAACTTACTTCTCATACTCCCCAGACCTCCCCAATCCTACTCTTCAACCTAGGGACTTTCCATTGGGAGATTGCTGGTAGCTAGTTGGACGGGGCTAAAGTGGTCCTATTTCCGCTTCTGCCCTATTGGATCTGCTCCTGCTCTGTCTCATACTACTGGAGTGGAGGAGTGGCTTAGTGGTTAGAGCTGCTCCCTCAGCACCTTGAGGTTATGAGTTTGATTCCCACTGCAGCTCCTTGTGACTCTGGGTAAGTCACTTAACACATCATTGCCCCAGCTACAAAATAAGTACCTTTCTAAAATATGTAAACTACTTTGATTGAAACCACACAGAAAGGCAGTATATCAAATCCCATACCCTTTACTGCTAGGGGCACCATCATTTTGATTAACAGTCAATGTGGGTTGGGGGAGAATGACTGACACTTACCCTCATGTGGATCTGGGCTAATATTTAGCTAGGGCCTATATAAACTAAACTAAACTAAACCTTAAGTTTATATACCGCATCTTCTCCATGGAAGTAGAGCTCGGCACGGTTATATAGGTGTCTAATGTGGGTTCCTGGTTAAATATTGTGTGGGGCCGCATAAGCTCTTGCAGCAAACTCTTTGCCAATGCCTGAACATGGGCTAGAATTGAAAATCTGAGTATAATTCTGACCATGGCTGTACATGCATTTAAAAAAAAAAAAAAAATGCTGACTGCCGCTGGCTGAATATTAAGTGGAGGAAGCAAAAGCTATCCCAGCAGCCATTAAGGTGAGCTCACAGCACTATTTTCAGATGTGTAATTGGGTACTCAAATCTAATAAGACAGTGCTTATAAATCTTTTTGTGGCTGTGACCCCATGATTGTGGTCAAATAAAATTGTATGACCTACTCTCCCAAGGTGCAGTAAATTATACACCTATGATAGTGGTCTCCATCATGTGGCCCCCCAAGGCTGCATGTGACCCCAAAGTCCTCCATTGTGGCCCTCAAACAGATGGCTGAAATGTTTCTTCAAACCTTGCAAATGTGTTCATTTCAATCTTGCCCATTAAGAGGCTCATTTTCATAAAAGAAAAACATCCAAAAAGTGGCATAAAGGGGCAGGTGGACATGTTTCTCATCAAACCTTTCCAATTTGCTATTTTTGAAACATTTTCTAGATAGATTTCTATGCTGTTCGCAGTTCATCTAAATCTAAAGGAGGTGTGTTATAGGCGTGGTGTGGGTGGGATAATGGCAGGCTTTTGACCTTTCTCAAAACTGACACATTTCAATCACTATATTGAAAATAAAATAATTTTCCCTACCTTTGTTGGCTGGTGACTTTATTTTTCTGTGCTTTTAACTATGTTTCCAGGGCCTTCTTGTGCTTTGACTGTTTTTCTCTCCGTCTTCACTTTCTGCCTTGCATCCATCTTTGGCATTAACTTAATATTCAATTTTTCTGCTTTCTTTTCAAAATCTACATTTCTATGTCTTCCCTTCCTATCTCTCTCTTCCTCCGTCCCTATTTCTATGGTCTGACATCTCTTTCCTTCTTTTCTTTCCCTCCCTCCTTTCCCCTGGTCTGGCATCTGTCTCCTTCCCTCCCCCCATGCCTTGGCATCTCCCCCTCCCCCTCTATGGTCTGGCATCTCCTTTCCTTTCTCTCCCTCCCATGGACTTAGCATCTCTTGTTCCTCTCCTCTCCCTTGTCTTCCTTCTCCTTCCTTCCCTTTCTTTCCCCAATTGGGTGCAGCAGCAACAGCAGCAACGTTTCTCTTCCCCCTTCCATCCCCCTCCCTTTCCTTGTGCAGCAGCAGCATTTCCCTTCCCCCTTTCCTGTGCAGCAGAAGCATTTCTATTCCCCCTTCCCTTCCTTGTGGAGCAGTAGCATATCTGGCTGACTCCCTTGCTCAGTCGATCGTTCCGTTCAAAGCCACGGGTGGCTGCTCCTCGCTCGATCCGCGCCTGTATCAGAAGTCTTCTCTCTGATGGTGCCTACATCAGCACGCCTAGGAAAAATGTTTTTATTTTCAATTTAGTGATTGAAATATGTCAATTTTGAAAATTTACATTTGTTGTTGTGTTTGTTTGTTTTTTTTTTAATATCATGTTTATTGGGACAAGAGACAACTGGACAGCAAGAGTCAACCACAGATCAGCAAAACTTACAGGGTATCATACAGTAGCAGAGTGGTACAAGGTGCAACATAACTCACAAAATATACAGGGGATACCACAGAACCACGACATAGTAAGTGTGGAAACATCTCGCAACCCAGCGCCCCCCATCCAATTTAAATGTAGAAAAACAACCAGAGTCCCCAAACGATTCATACAGACAAACCACAGCCAAGCAGGGTGCACGCAAACCTACGAAACACACCCATACACTGTTGTTTTAATATTTTGGACTGTTTCAGAAGAAATGCATTTCTTTCTATATCACTTGTAGTGAAAAGTCTGACACATTATGGTTTCGATGAGCACGATAGTACTTTTAGTTTGTGGGCTTGTACTTGTGACTGAAGCCAGGTATTCTGGTGGGAATAGAAGTCCAGAAACTTTGGTTGGTGTTGTGGCCTCAAGTAGGAAGATATTTGTCGGCTCTCCTTCAGCTTTTTTGGACTCGAAACAACCCCAACTGAAAAATTAGTGAAGACCGCTGCTCTAGTTGTACTTGTTTACCAACATTTGTATTGGAGCATTTGTGTATTTCTGCTGTTGAGTTTGTAATCTGTTGGGATGTGACTTCTTCACCGTCAATAAAAATATGTTTAAAAAAAATACTACACTGTTTTCCTTTAGAAAAAGAATTACACAATTAAAAGATTGCCTCCTACTCACACACACCTGTATACTTCCAGCAGCTGAACCCTCTCAACAACACACAACACGCTCTCATTCTCTCTTATGCGCTATGAGGTGTTGGCAAGAGGTACAGGCAAGACTTTCAGATGGGGCAAGGGGGCTCTTTAAAACCCTTTCCACTGTTCTTTATTACTGCGGGAATTAAAAGAGCTCTGAGCAGGGGAAAGCACAAACTACTGAGTGAATGGCTCCTCGTACTCGAGGCCTCCTTTCAGTGTGAAGTCCCATGGTGCTTCCCCCTTGCTGCTGGCACATGAATGCATTGGAAAAAGAGGGCTTTGTTCTCCATTCTCTCTTCCAGGCTGGTGGCAGGAGACCCCTGATCCATGCTCTGCACTATTTAAAACTCATCCATGGCTGGCTCCATTCACTGTCTGCTCCAATTTTACATTTTAAACATATGAAAAAGAAGAGGTGGGACATGGCCAGGCTTTTTTGGCCAGGATCGTAAGGCACTGACAGTGACCTGAAGCACCAAAGGTGAGTTGAATAGGTTGCCTCTGGCTGCCCTGGAAGTTTTCCCTCTGTTTCAACTTCCTGTTCCCTTATCACCTAGTAGTTCTATTAAATGATGAGTTTTATTATCTTAGCCACAATACCTCACACAAAAAATCAGTAAGCTGAGTTTTATTTTCATTACTATAAGAGAGAAACTGGATGAGGAAGCTGAGGATATGTCTCTTTCTTCTTCTAAGATAATTGCTTTAAATTCTGTATTCACTTCCAATAAGAAGCACTTTAAACTCTTCTGAAAGTGAGAGTTGGCCTAGAGGACTCATCTGCTTCTCTACCATGACTATTACTTAACAGCCCAGCTTGCCAAGTGAGTCTGGCTGGCTCTTGTAGAGACAGCCTTTCCAAACATGTCAACATATCCCTGATTAAGCAAGAAGAAATGTCATAGGCAACAATTTCTACTAAAGGTTGAAATGCTTTTATTCTTTTTGTCTGAAAGGAAAATATATTATACTGGTCTTTAAATCAGGTAAAGAACAGAATCTTTTATTTTTAACCACCACTTTGCTCGGGAATAGATTAATTTGCTTCTGTCTCAGGAAAGTCTATTTTTATGAACAAAATGTATCTTGGGGTTATCCTCATCCTAACATGGAAATTGCATTAAGATTTGTGGGGGATGTGTGATGAAGTTGTTGGACACAGGAGAAGGAGATCTACAGTGATGTAGGTCTCAGTTCCAGCTTTGCCACTGAACTGATGCTATCTTAGGGAGAGAGACTATGGGGCTCATTTTCAAAAAAGAAAAATGTCCAAAATGTGGCATAAAGGTGCAGATGGACATTTTCCTTTCCAAACTTTTCCAATTTGCTATTTTTTGAAACCTATTTTCTAGACGGTTTTCTATGGTGCTTGTCCGCAGTCCATCTAAATCTCAAGGGAGCATTGGACTAGGGATTTTTTCTGCCATAATCAAACATTTAAGAATACATCCAGGGCACAATTTAGATGACCTAGGCTAGACAATTTTCAAGTTTAAGGGCTCCTTTTACTAAGCTGCGTTAGCGTTTTTAGCGCACGCAGCATTTTAGCATGCACTAAGTCCACGCTACATGGCTAGAACTAATGCCAGCTCAGGTCTAGCGTGTGGCTATTTATCAGACGCTATTCCACGCATTAAAGCCCTAACACGGCTTAGTAAAAGAAGCCCTAAGTTTCAAGTTTATTTAAAATTTCTTATACCGCCTAATCAGACTTCTAGGCGGTGTACAATATTAATAAAAACATTTATCCCAGGACAAGCAGGCAGCATATTCTTAACGCATGGGTGACGTCACCGACGGAGCCCCAGTACGGACACTTTTAACTAGAAAGTTCTAGTTGGCCGCACCGCGCATGCGCGAGTGCCTTCCCGCCCGACGGAGGAGTGCGTGGTCCCCAGTTTCTTCGTTTCCGCGGAGCGAAGACGCATGTGTTTTCAACGGCCGTTGAAAAACTAGTTTCTGCCTTCCCGCTCGCGTAATTTTTCGTTTTTCTTCTACTTTTTCCTTCGGATTACTTTTACTTTCAAAAAAAAAAAAAAAAACTCGTCGAGTTTTCCTTATTTTTTCAGGCCGGCCCCGGCGGGGCCTGTTGCCACCATACAGGCCTCCGGCTTCGATTTTGCGGAGGCCGTGTTTCCCTTCATGCCCCCTCAACCGGGCTTTAAGAAGTGCCAGCGGTGTACACGCCCGATCTCTCTCACTGACCCGCACAATTGGTGCCTGCAGTGCTTGGGTCCGGAGCATCGGGCTGACACCTGCACCCGCTGTGCTACTCTTAAAAAGCGCACATTGAAAAATAGGCAGATCCAGCAAAATATTCTTTTCGGTACCGGATCTGCCATGGAACCTGCCGCGACGTCGACGGCACCTCAAAGGTCAGCACCGACTACTTCAACATCACCGGATCCTTCTTCGGGATCGCTGGCCCCAGGTAAGCCGGCTAAGAAGCCTTCCACTTCCCTTGAGCGCCCTCCTGCCACGGTTGCGACGCCGGTCCTCCCGGCACCGCACCGACCCCGCAAACGCTCCGCTCCGATATCGGTGAGTGCCGGAGCGTAGAGCGGCACCTATGGTACCGAAGAAGAAAAAAGCGGTACCGGTGCCTCCCCTGGACGACTACATCGCGGCCATACTCCAAGCCCAATTACAAGAGCAGCTGCAGTAGCAACTCCCAACAACTGTTGCCGGCGATGCTGGCCCCACACCTTCCGGTACAGGACTGGTCCGAGCCTCGCACAAACCCATCGGTGTCGACCCTCTCGGTACCGCTTAACACTTCCATGCCGGTGCTCTCGGCTGAACCACACCGTTCCCAACCTACGGTGCAGACCCGCTCTGATACCGACCCTTCCCGGTACCAGGAACGGCACCGGTCTTCCTCTCCCGGTACCGCCTCGGTACGCTCCGGCAAGTCTCTCTCCAAGACCCGCCATGCCGAGCCCTCCACACCGATATCCCGCCGTGCGCACCCCGACATCAGGGACCCAGACTTATGGGAAGAATCCCCACACGGTACTGAGGAAGACGCTTCGTCGACGGACGAGGAACCCTCGGTGGCTGATACCGTTTCAAAACCTGAACAGTCCTCTTTCACCAAATTCCTCAGGGAGATGTCAACGGCTCTTTCCATTCCCTTAGAGTCCGACTCTAAAAAGTCCCAGGCTTTTCTCGATGCCCTAGACTTTGAGCAACCTCCCAAAAAATTTCTTAAGTTACCCGTCAACGACATCCTACGGGAAACTTTTTATAAAAACTGGGAGAACCCCCTTACTGTCCCCGGGGCCCCTCGCAAACTGGATAGCTTGTACCGGGTCATTCCGATCCCAGGGTTTGACAAGCCTCAATTGCCCCATGAATCTCTCCTGGTGGAGTCCACCTTAAAGAAAACTCAGGGCTCCAGTGTCTATGCCTCCACCCCTCCTGGCAGAGAGGGAAAAACTATGGATAAGTTTGGCAAGCGCCTTTTCCAGAATGCAATGCTGGCCAACAGGGCAAATAATTACACCTTTCACTTCTCCTTCTACATGAAGCATCTGGTGCAACAACTCTCCTCCTTACAAAAATACATTCCTGAACGTAAGGTCCCCCTCTTCCAACAGCAAATTTCCAGTCTGCTCCAACTCCGGAAATTCATGGTGCGCTCCATTTATGACTCATTTGAGCTGACCTCTCGAGCATCTGCCATGGCTGCTGCCATGTGGTGTCTGGCCTGGCTGAGAGTTTCTGACCTCAACATTAACCACCAAGACCGCCTGGCTAACGCACCTTGTCTTGGTGACGAACTCTTCGGGGAGTCCCTGGACTCAACAACCCAGAAACTCTCAGCACACGAGACCAGGTGGGATACTCTGGTGAAACCTAAAAAGAAGACTCCGCCTGCTCGCCCCTACAGACAGCAGTCCTCCTACCAGCGCAGGTTCTTGGCCAGACCTCTCAACCCGCCTCAACAGCAGCCTCGCCGTCCTCGTCACCAGCATCAAACTCAGGCTCGCTCCCAGTCTCATCAACCTGCCAAGCCTCTCCCTCCATCAAAACCATCTCAACCCTTTTGACTCCTTTCTCCAGGGCATAGCCAGTCTCCCGCCATCATTGCCTCTTCCTCAGCCTATCGGAGGACGCCTCCAACTCTTCCTCAGCCGTTGGGAGGTCATCACATCAGACCAGTGGGTCCTCAACATCATTCGCCACGGCTACTCTCTAAACTTTCAGACTCTTCCCCAGACAATCCTCCCATAGAGTCTGCTTCCCACTCCTCCCAATCCCCCCTCCTCCTGAGGGAGGTCCACTCCCTCCTTCTTCTCAATGCCATCGAAGAGGTACCCTCAGACCAAAGGGGTCAGGGATTCTACTCCCGCTACTTCCTGGTTCCCAAGAAGACAGGAGACCTCCGTCCCATCCTCGATGGGACCTCAACAAGTGTCTGGTCAAGGAAAAGTTCAGAATGCTCTCCCTTGCCACGCTTTACCCTCTTCTCTCTCAACACGACTGGCTATGTTCCCTAGACCTCAAAGAGGCCTACACTCACATTCCAATCAATCTGACTTCACGTCGCTACCTCCGATTTCAGATACAGCACCGTCACTACCAGTACAAAGTGCTACCCTTTGGCCTTGCATCATCGCCCAAGGTGTTCACCAAGTGCCTTATTGTGGTGGCGGCCTTTCTCAGGTCTCACAACCTCCAGGTGTTCCCCTACTTGGACGATTGGTTGGTGAAAGCACCTACGTCTCCACTTGTGCTACAAGCCACTCAGCACACCATCTCCTTCCTCTATCTCCTGGGGTTCGAGATCAACTACCCCAAGTCGCATCTGCTTCCCACACAGTGACTTCAGTTCATTGGAGCCGTTCTCGACACCACTCTGATGAGGGCGTTTCTCCCCTCAGACCGCCAACGGACCCTGCTCCACCTCTGCCATCAGGTGCTCCTTCGTCGCTCCATTCCAGCTCGGCAAATGATGGTCCTCCTGGATCACATGGCCTCGATGGTCCATGTGCTTCCTCTGGCGCGACTCCACCTCAGGACGCCTCAATGGACTCTAGCCAACCAATGGTCACAGACCACGGATCCTCTTTCTCATCCCATCTCTGTGACATCGTCTCTTCAGCAATCTCTTCAATGGTGGTTGAACTCCTCCAATCTTTCCAGGGGTCTACTCTTTCATCTACCCCCTCACTCCATGATTATAACCACAGATGCCTCCCCCTATGCATGGGGAGCTCACCTGGGAGATCTTCGCACCCAGGGACTCTGGACCTATCAGGAGCGTCAACATCACATCAATTTCCTGGAACTCAGGGCCATGTTCTATGCTCTCAAGGCCTTCCAGCACCTTCTCTATCCTCAGGTTCTTCTCCTGTGCACAGACAACCAAGTCGCCATGTACTACATAAACAAGCAAGGCGGCACCGGATCTCCCCTCCTCTGTCAGGAGGCCATCTGCATCTGGGCCACGGCCCACAGTCTCTTCCTCAAGGCTGTCTATATCCAGGGCGAACAGAACTCCCTGGCCGACAATCTCAGCCGCATCCTTCAACCTCACGAGTGGACTCTGGATCCTCCCACACTCCGCTCCATCTTTGCTCGGTGGGGCACTCCTCAGGTGGACCTCTTTGCAGCTCCTCACAACCATCAGCTGCCCCTTTTCTGTTCCAGACTCTTCTCTCCTCATCGTCTGGCCCCGGATGCATTCCTGCTCAACTGGACGGATCGGTTCCTCTATGCCTTTCCTCCACTACCTCTGATGTTGCGGACGTTATTCAAACTCCGCAGGGACAGAGCCACCATGATTCTCATCGCCCCTTGGTGGCCTCGCCAACACTGGTTCTCCCTCCTGCTCCAGCTAAGCTCCAGAGAACCCATTCCTCTTCCTGTGTTTCCTACTCTACTTACACAGCAGCATCAGTCTCTACTGCATCCCAATCTGTCCTCGCTCCACCTGACAGCTTGGTTTCTCTCGGACTGACCTTTCCAGAGAATCTGTCTCAGCCTGTCCGTCGTATTTTGGATGCCTCCAGGAAATCGGCCACCCTCCAATGTTACCATCAGAAGTGGACCCGGTTCTCCTCTTGGTGTCTACTACATCACCATGATCCCACCTCATTGGCGGTGGAAACTGTACTAGACTATTTGCTCTCTCTGTCTGACGCTGGCCTCAAGTCTAACTCAATCAGAGTCTACCTCAGTGCCTTCACTGCGTTTCATGAGCCTATCCTCGGAAAACCTCTCATGGCTCATCCCCTGGTTTCCCAATTCATGAAAGGTCTCTTCAATGTCAAACCACCTCTGAAGCCTCCCCCAGTCGTCTGGGACCTGAATGTGGTTTTATCAGCCCTCATGAAACCTCCATTTGAGCCTCTTGCCACAACTTCGCTCAAATTTCTTACATGGAAGGTGCTTTTCCTCATTGCCATCACCTCTGCCAGGAGGGTTAGTGAGCTGCATGCACTGGTTGCCGACCCACCTTTCACTGTTTTTCACCATGACAAGGTGGTACTGCGTACCCATCCTAAATTCCTTCCCAAGGTGGTCTCAGAATTTCACCTCAACCAGTCCATTGTGTTGCCTGTCTTTTTCCCTAAACCCCATTCTCATCCTGGGGAACAGGCGTTGCACACGCTGGACTGTAAGCGTGCCCTTGCATACTACCTTGACCGTACCAGGGCTCACCGCTCGTCCCCTCAGCTCTTTTTGTCCTTCGACCCTAACCGTCTAGGTCGTCCTGTCTCTAAACGGACGCTTTCCAACTGGCTTGCTGCCTGCATTGCATTCTGTTATGCTCGGGCCGGTCTCTCACTGGAAGGTGCTGTCACGGCCCACGGGGTCAGAGCTATGGCTGCTTCTGTGGCTTTCCTCCATTCCATGCCCATCGAGGAAATCTGCAAGGCTGCCACTTGGTCCTCAGTTCACACGTTCACTACTCACTACTGTCTGGATACCTTCTCCAGACGGGATGGACACTTCGGCCAATCTGTGTTACATAATTTATTTTCCTAATGGCCAACCATCCCTCCTCCCTCTCTGTTCGCTTAGAAGTCACCCATGCGTTAAGAATATGCTGCCTGCTTGTCCTGGGATAAAGCACATTTACTTACCGTAACAGGTGTTATCCAGGGACAGCAGGCAGATATTCTTACGTCCCACCCACCTCCCCGGGTTGGCTTCTTAGCTGGCTTATCTTAACTGGGGACCACGCACTCCTCCGTCGGGCGGGAAGGCACTCGCGCATGCGCGGTGCGGCCAACTAGAACTTTCTAATTAAAAGTGTCCTTACCGGGGCTCCGTCGGTGACGTCACCCATGCGTTAAGAATATCTGCCTGCTGTCCCTGGATAACACCTGTTACAGTAAGTAACTGTGCTATATTGACTATAATACAAATTTTAAAATTGGTAGACATCTTTAGGGGTAGTTAATACATCCGAAGACGCTTTAAAAAGGGACAAACAGGAACAGAAAGAAAAAAAGGTTATCGCTACAATATTATAGAGAAAGAAAGAACAATTAAGGAAAGTACACTGGGAAGGGTTGCTGCAGTGAAAGACCGTATGTTTTCGCCCTTACAAGAACAGTTAGGTTTCAAAGGCATCGACAAATAAAAATGTTTTTAACTTTGTTTTAAATTGATTTAGAGATAATTCTACATGTAAATAGTTAGGAATGGAATTCCAAAGGGAGGGAGCAGTCACTGTAAAAATACTCAATCTCATTGTGTTTATAAGCTTGAGGGATGGAACCGAGAGCAGATTGTGAGTCATGGAACGAAGAGTTCTAGAGGAGTTATGGGGAATAAGGAGTCTGTCTATAAATTCGGGCTGATTATTTTGATGAGTTTTAAATGTTAATAGCAGGATTTTGTAACTGATTCTATGTTCGACTGGAAGCCAATGTGCTTTGTGCACTAAGGGAGAAACGTGGTTGAATTTTCTTGCGTTAAATATGATTTTTACAGTGGTATTCTGATCGATCTGAAGGCGTCTTATTTTTCTTTTTGTTATGCCATTGTAAAGGGCGTTGCAATAATCTATGCAGGAGATCACTAATGAGTGAATCAGGGTGTTCAAAGAGGACGGTCAAGTAATTTGGAGAGAGATCTGATCATTCTTAGACGATAGAAGCAGCTTTTGACCACTGTGCTGATGTAAAGGTGATAGGTGAATTTGCTGTCCAAGATGACTCCAAGCAATTTTAATGAAGGCATAGAGAGAGTAGAGAGGGACAGATTTTTCAAACTTTCAGAACATAAAAGAACAAGAGGGCATTCGGAAAAGTTGAAAGGGGACAGATTCAAAACCAATGCTAGGAAGTTCTTCTTTAACCAACGCTTCCAGAGAGCGTAATAGGGCAGAGTATGGCACTGGGGTTCAAGAAAGGATTGGATAATTTTCTGCTGGAAAAAGGGATAGAGGGGTATAGTTAGAGGATTACTACACAGGTCCTGGACCTATTGGGCCGCCACGTGAGCGGACTGCTGGGCACGATGGACCTTAGGTCTGACCCAGCAGAGGCATTGCTTATGTTCTTATGATGGGTAGAGATTTGAATTTGAGCGGGGTCTGAATGGATAGTTCCTATTTGAAGGGAAATTTCATTAATTTGGACATGTTATAATAATGAATAAGTGCCAAAAAGTAGACAAACTGACCAAATGAAGGATGAAGGATGACCACCCCCATGTTCCCTCAGGAATGACTCTGTGCAGCGCTGCGTGCATTTGGAAGCACTATAGAAATAGTAGTAGTAGAATGAAACAGTACATTCCTGCCTGTATGATAGCTTCAAATGTTATGGCCATTCCTAGCACAGCAGCAAGCAAGTTCCTGGAGTAGACTATTGTAGGGTTACCAGATGTCCGGATTTACCCAGACATGTCCTCTTTTTAGAGGGCATATCCGGGCGTCTGGATGGCTTTCATAACCCGGCACTTTGTCTGGGTTTTGAAAAGCAAATCTCATCGGGAGGGGAATCCATGCATGCGCGGAGTTACCGGCAGCCTCAGGGCTGGACATGAAGGTTGTAGGGTGAAGGGAAAAAAACAGACATGATGTGAGTAGAAAGACAGGTGGGAGATGCTGGACACTGGGTGGATGCAATAAAAAGAAAAAGGAGGTTCTGGATATTGGAGTAGTAGGTAGATAGGGGGCATGCTGACACAGAAGGAGGGAGAAGGAAAAGGGAGAGGAACAAGAGATGCCAAGCCCATGGGAGAGAAGGAAAGGAAATGAGATACCAGACCATGGAGGGGGGGGGAGAGATGCCAGGGCATGGGGGGGGGGGAAGGAGACAGATGCCAGACCATGGGAAAGGAAGGAAGGAGGGAGGGAGAGAAAGGAAGGAGAGGAGATGCCAGATAATTGAGGGGGAGGGGGAGTTGGAAGGAGAGGAGAAATATGCCAGGGCATGGGGGAGAGACAGGAAACAAATGCCAGACCAGAGGGAGAAGAGATGCCAGACCATGGGATGGAGTGGGAAGGAAGGAAAGGAGAAGAGAGAGATTCCAGAGCATAGAGAGACAGAAAAATGGAGAGGGAGTGAGGCTGAAATGAATCATGTACAAAGGAGACAGTTTATGGAAGGAGCATAGAAAGAGGGAAGATATCATCCTCCACCTCAATACGGCCGGTGATATACTTAAATGTCTCTATTATGTCTCCTCTCTCTCTACGTTCTTCGAGTGAATATTGCTGCAATTTATTCAGCCTTTCTTCATACAGGAGGTCTTTTAGTCCCGAGACCAAAGAATGGCCACCAGGATGGTTTCGGGACTCAAAGACCTCCCGTATGAAGAAAGGCTGAATAAATTGCAGCTATATTCACTCGAAGAACGTAGAGAGAGAGAGGAGACATGATAGAGACATTTAAATATATCACCGGCCGTATTGAGGTGGAGGATGATATCTTCTTTTTTAAAGGTCCCTCGGCCACAAGAGGACATCTGCTGAAAATCAGGGGTGGGAAATTTCATGGCGACACCAGGAAGTTCTTCTTCACCGAAAGGGTGGTCGATCGTTGGAATGAACTTCCACTTCAGGTGATTCAGGCCAGCAGCGTGCTGGATTTTAAAAGGAAATGGGATACACATGTGGGATCTCTAGGGGGGTAAATTCAAGGTTGTTGGGGTGGGCAGACTTGATGGGCTGTGGCCCTTTTCTGCCGTCATCTTCTATGTTTCTATACCATATGGAAGAGAGAGTGGGCAGGGACAGTGGATGGAAAGGGCAGAGAATGGAAGGGGCGAGGCAGAGGTGAACAGTAGATGGAAGGACGCTGAATGGAAGTGTGGGGGATAGGAGGGACAGACGCTGAATGGAAGTGTGGAGAAGAGGAGGGACAAACAATGAATGGAAGTGGGGGGAGAGGAGGGACAGACACTGAATGAAAGTGTGGGGGAAAGGGGGCAGACTGAATGGAAGTAGAGGGAGAGGGGGAGCAGACGCTGGAAGGAAGTGTGGAGGAGAAAGAAAAAAGGGCACATGCTGAATTGAGGGAAGAGGATAGAGTTAGATACTGGAAGGGTTGAGGGAAAGAGGTGGCGAGCTGTAGGTAGACAGTAAAAAAGGAAATTGATGAGAGGGTAGTAAGAACGTAATCTAGATGGATGCAGAAAATAAACTGAAAAGGAAAATGAGAGAAGAAAGGGATTGCAGAAGAGAGGTGTGGGAGAGGGAAGGAGAGGAGATAGATGCCAGACCAATGGGGTGAAAGGAGAGATGGAAGGGGGAGGCATACAGTTTATGGAAGGGGCATAGAAGGAGAGAAGATGCCATATAGGGGAAGAGAGATGGCAGACAGTGGATGGAAGGAAGAGAGTAACAAGAAGATGAGGAAAACAGAAACCAGAGAAGACAAAGGTAGAACAAAAATTTTCTATTTATTTATTGCTTTAGGAGACATGTGTCACTGTTTCTGTGGTGTTGCATTGTATGCAGAGTCCAGCTTCTTGCTGGTTCAATTTAACCTTTGTCTATGTATTTCTATTTTATCCCCCCTTTTACAAAACTGTGGAGCGTTTTTTAGCACCAGCCGTGGTGGTAGCAGCTCTGATGCTCAGAATTCCATGAGCGTCAGAGCTGTTACTACCCCTTTTATAAAACCCCCTCCCCCTTTTATAAAACTGAAGTGTGGTGATGAAGAACTTTCTTACGTTTGTACGGACTCTATCCCCTTTCAACTTTAGAGAGTGCCCTCTTGTTCTCCCTACCTTGGAGAGGGTAAACAATCTGTCCTTATCCCCTCTCAATCTCCTCTGTTCGAGGGAGAAGAGGCCCAGTTTCTCTAATCTTTCGCTTTACGGCAGCTCCTCCAGCCCCTTAACCATCTTAGTCGCTCTTTTCAAGTAGTACTGTGTCTTTCTTCATGTACGGTGACCAGTGCTGGATGCAGTACTCCAGGTGAGGGCATACCATGGCCTGGTATAGCGGCATGATAACCTTCTCTGATCTGTTCGTGATCCCCTTCTTTATCATTCCTAGTATTCTGTTTGCCCTTTTTGCTGCCGCCGCACATTGTGTGGATGGCTTCATCGACTTGTCGATCAGAACTCCCAAGTCCCTTTCCTGGGAGGTCTCTCCAAGTACCGCCCCGGACATCCTGTATTCATGCATGAGATTTTTGTTACCGACATGTATCACTTTACACTTATCCACGTTGAACCTCATCTACCATGTCGATGCCCATTCCTTGAGCTTGATTATGTCACATTGCAGATCTTCACAATCCCCCTGCGTCTTTACTACTCTGAATAACTTCGTATCATCCTCAAATTTAATTACCTCGCTCGTCGTACCTATGTCCAGATCATTTATAAAGATGTTAAAGAGCACGGGTCCAAGCACCGAGCCCTGCGGCACCCCACTGGTGACGCTCTTCCAGTCCGAGTATTGCCAATTTACCCCCACTCTCTGTTTCCTATGCTCCAGCCAGTTTTTAATCCACATGAGTATTTCACCCTCAATTCCATGGCTTGCAATTTTCTGAAGTAGTCGTTCATGCGGAACCTTGTTGAACGCCTTCTGAAAATCCAGATATACAATGTCGACCGGATCGCCCTTGTCTATCTATCTGTTTACTCCCTCAAAGAAGTGCAGCAAGTTCGTCAAACACGATTTGCCTTTGCTAAAACCGTGCTGACTGGCCTCATCAGCCTGTGTCCGTCAAGGTGATCAATGATGCTGTCCTTTATCAGTGACTCTACCATCTTTCCCGGTACCGAGGTCAGACTCACTGGTCTGTAGTTCCCCGGATCTCCCCTTGAACCTTTCTTGAAGATCGGTGTAACATTCGCCAACTTCCAGTCTTCCGGAATCTTTCCCGATTTGATCGACAGATTGGCTATTAGTTGAAGCAGTTCAGCTATGGTCCCTTTCAGTTCCTTGATGACCCTCGGATGGATGCTCTCCGGTCCCGGGGATTTATAGCTCTTAAGCCTATCAATCTGCCTACATACCTCCTCTAGACTGACCGTCAATCTTGTCAGCTTTCCGTCTTTGTTTCCAGCATATAGCCTGATGGGTTCCGGTATGCTGTATACATCTGTAAATACAGATGCAAAAAATGTGTTCAGTTTGTCAGCAATTGCTTTGTCCTCCTTTAGCGCTCCCTTTATTCCATGGTCATTCAACGGTCCCACCACTTCCTTGCGGGTCGTTTCCCCTTAATATATCGAAAGAACGGCTTGAAGTTCTTCGCCTCCTTGGCTATTTTTTCTTTGTAGTCTCTTTTGGCCCCTTTTACCGACTTATGGCACCTGCGTTGATGTTGTTTGTGCTTGTTCCAATTTTCATCCGTTTTTGACCTTTTCCATTCCTTAAATGAAGTTTTCTTATCTCTGATTGCTTCCTTTACCTCTATAGTGAGCCACGCTGGTTCTTTGTTCTTTTTCCTCTTGGATCCCTTGTTGATACGCGGTATATATAGATTTTGCGCCTCGGTGACTGTGTCCTTAAAAAGGGACCAAGCTTGCTCTAGCGTTTTTACAGTGCTTATCCTCATACCATTCATTTTTTAGTTAGAGATCATATGTGTTTATCTCATGCCTTTTTGAATTCCATCATCAATTTTGTTCCCACCACCTCCCTCGGAAGGGCATTCGAGGCATCAACCACCCTCTCCTTGAAAAAGAATTTCCTAAGATTACTCCTAAGACTACCACCCTTCATGCCCTCTAGTTTTACCATTTTCCCTTCTCTGGAAAAGATTGATTTCTATATTAATACCTTTCAAATATTTAAATGTCTATATTATGTTATAGCTCATTGTGAAATGTCTCCTCTCCTTTAGGGTATACATATGCAGGTCTTCCTGTCTCTTCTTGTACATCTTTTGGCGCAAGCCTCATACCATTTTCGTTGCCTTTTTCTGTACTGCTTCAAGTCTTTTTACATCCTTATCCAGGATTCTAAAAGCTCCTGCCACACATCACTGCTGACACTATCCAGATACAGCCAAGGTGGTCTGAAAAGATATTCAGTGACACTATCCGAATAATGCCACTACCCCTGGATAGCTGTGACTTTGCTGAGTCCTTTTTTTTTTTTTTTAATAGAAGATTTAATTGAATCAGCAGACCTGCTTTAATTGTACTGTCTACAGAAACATGCCTTAACAGAGCATGTTAAAAAGGCATTATCGCTCAAGTTGCAATATGAAATCTGTTGATCTAAAAGGCATTTACAACACTAAATACTGCAAAAATTAAAAATTGAATGGATGTTTTTGATCAATGAAAGATATTGCCTATGACAAGATACTGTAAAACGTGTCTTTCAACATATGAGGTCTTTCTTCCTCCGTTCTTACTAATACCGTAACTAACTGGATTATCATTATTATTACCTTGGCTCACATTTTTATTTATTAATGCCCCCTTTTTTTAAGCTGCATTAGGGTTTTTTTTAATCGCAGGCCGCAGCAGTAAAAACTCTGATGCTCATAGAACTCCTAAGAGCGTTGGAGCTTTTACTGCAGCGACTTGCGATTAAAAAACCCTAATGCAGCTTGTTAAAAGGGCGCCTAAGGTAATTATTTTTTAGCACAGTTTGCACGGTTTGCGGACTATCCAAATAATGTCACTACTCCTGGAAAGATACAGCTTTGTCATGCCCTTTTTTTGACAGAAGATTTAATAGAAGCAGCAGACCTTCTGTTTTAATTGTGCTGTATGCGGAAACATGCCTTAACAACAGAGCGTGGTAATTATCTGCACAGAGTTAAAAAGGGAAAAGGAAAATACTATAATAAGCTCAGTGGAATTCAGAAAACAGGCATATGTCTTTTCTCTGGCATACAAAATTCATTCCTATTATAAAGTCAGTCTGAATCAGAATGCTTTTGCATCTCTGTTTACTAATCCACATGCCTCTATGTTTTCTTTTTCTCACCCCTCCCTTCCTAAAACTAGTGAAGCCAATGTGGATCTTGGCAAATTTTGTTACTCTGCTTTTCATGTTAGCAGTTACATATTCCTACTTAATCCACCTGCAGATTCTCAGCAGATCTGTAGGTTTCATGTAATATGAGTATTTGGAAAATGACATCTAAAAAATATTTATGAGCATCACTTTTATTTATTTATTTATTTACAAATTTTCTATAGGTGGTCAAGAGAATCACTGGGTATCACTTTCTATTTTTTAAATATATTTTAGAGCTGGGTCCATCGAGCATTCATGAAAGAAGGGAAAGACACACTTTAGCCAGACTTTGAAGCCTAATTTACCCCCTCTTTTACAAAGCCGTGCTAGCAGCTGTCACATGGCAAAAGCCCCAGCACCCTTTAAATCCCTATGGGCTTCGAGGCAGTTAGCACAGCGGCAGCCACTATTCGATTAAAAGTTCTGAAAGTACTGAGACCAATCTGTTTGGTGGACACTGTGTTAAAGGCATGTGTTGTAGATCACAGATGAATGTAGAATAAATAGTATTGCACTCGCCATTGCTATTAAGCAAGTGCAATACTGTTTATTCTACATGGAAGCGCTGAATACTCGTATATAGCTTTTCGTGCAGCAGAGATGTCATATACAATTTCATGTGACAGAAGTGTGGGTCAAATGGTCAATGTTACAAGATCACCATCTGCTGGACGTTAACCTGAGGCAGGCCTTTGTGCCGAAACACAGACCGTGTCGTGTCTACAACATTCATCTGTGATGTAAAACACATGATGGACTAGGAGGTGACTAGATAAGGGAAGGGGAGATGCTAGACTATAGGGTGATACAGGCCTTTATGCACCCCAGAGGAGGGGATGACATACAGTGGAAGTTTTACCTAGGATGTCAGATATCTTAGGACTGACCCTGCCTAAGGAGGGGAGGAGCTGAATTAGGATGATACCTAGCTCTTTTCTACTCTGCTCTGTTCACTCCAACTTCGCTCCCTGTTCCATGCAGGGACAATGACTCCAAATGGGTCGTTTTTGCACAGGAATGAGCCTTATTCCTAATCCAGGGTATACAAAGTTTGATCTCAATTTCTCAAATTTACTGCTAATGCTCACCATAGTACTACTACTACTGCCACTTATCACTTATATAGCGCTGAAAGGCGTATGAAGCGCTGTACATTTTGACATTTATAGACAGTCCCTGCTTGGAAGAGCTTACAATCTAACTTGGACAGACTGACATGACATAGAGGGATGGGGATGCAGAACCCAAGGTGAGAGAGGAGTTAGGAGTCAAAAGCACTTTCAAAGAGGTGGGCTTTTAAACGGGCCTTGAACACTGCACTTGCAATGTGCCAAAGAGAGGTTCTTTCTGGGGTTCATAGGATATAATCTGTAGGCAAAATTTAGGAAAAATTTGAAAGCATTTTTATTTCTTAAATATGTGCTATCAATAATAGATTGTGTTGGCTGTTGTAACTCCTGGAAGGTTTTTGTTTATCCAGCTTTCTGAGCTTGTAATCCACATAGAACTGTCAAGGCCAATTCAGAATGGAACATAACACAATAACGTGTTTGGAAATTACTTTTAATTAAGCCAGTGGTTTCTAATAAACTGGAAAATATTTCTGTATCTTTCTGCTACATTTTCTTGTTCTCTGAATGCATTTCTTTGTATTTAAAGATCTTTTCTCTCTCCACTTGATTCACAGAATAATTATTTGGTACTGACATCTCAATGATCCATACTGCTATGGTATTTTCCTCCTTTACTTTTTATGCTGGGCTTCTTTGCACCCAGCTTTTATTTGTTGGAATGGGGATGTCCCAGGTGATCATAACCTCGTAATTCTCCAAAATTCTCATAGGGTCACAATCCCAGTGCTTTTCTGGAAAAGCAGTGTTACAGTATTTACAAAGAGGGGCATTATTGTTAGACAATATTGAAAACTATATGGCATGTTTTTTGAAAATCACCAAGATAAATGGGAAATTGGTGTCTACAGATAGTATTGTTTCCTGATAAACATTGCAATGTGTTGAAAATACACCATGAAAAATGTCTGCTTTATTACTGGGTATGGAGAATGTCAGTGATGACATCAAGACGATACTGTGGTGGCAAAATGGTGTTCCTGTGATGTGCTGAAAATGTTTATGTAGTGTTACACATGAAGAAACATTTCTTGTGGGAGTTACCATGTGTCCCCGAAAATAAGACAGTCATATTAATTTTGGGCCCAAAAAAGGCACTAGGTTTTATTTTCGGGTAGGTCTTATTTATTTCTCATGTACAATGATCATCTCTTCCTTCATCTCCTCCACCCCAATACTGTATTTCCTATTTCCTTTCTCCCCCCCCCCCACATGTGCAGCATCTTTCCTCCCCTCTCACCCATCTCCTTGTGCAGTATCTTTCTATCTCTCTCTCTCTCCCTCCCATCCCCCTGTGCAGCAGAACCCTTGCAGCTTCTATCTCTCCCATACCTCCCTCCCATCCCTTGTGCAGCAGAACCCTTGAAGCTTCTATCCTTTCCTTCCTCCCCTCCCCTGTGCAGCATCTTTCTATCCCCCCTGCCACCGCAGCATACCACACACCTCCCCTGGTGACCCTTCCATCTCTCCCTCCCATGCAAACCCCGACCACGAGCCGAAATACTTGGAAACAAATGTCAGAGACGGCAGCACAGGCTGGATCGCGGCCTGCCCTTCTCACATCCGAGCGTTCCTCTGCTGCATCACTGATGATGTCATCAGCAATGCTGGGCGTGAGAAGGGCAAGCCACGATCCAGCCTGTGCTGCTGACACTGCTGTTTGTTTCCAGGTATTTTGGCTCATGGTCGGGGTTCGCATGGGAGGGAGAGATGGAAGAGTCAGTGGGGGATGCGCGGGGGGAAGCGCTGCTGCTGGTGACTAGGGCTTTTTTTCGGGGGTAGGGCTTATATTAAGACCTACCCTGAAAATCATGCTAGGGCTTATTTTCGGGGAAACATGGTAGGAGTTATAGAGAGGAAGAGAGCTAGTGGAGGTAGAGAAGAGATAGAGAGAGAGAGAGAGATAGTGAGGAGAGGGTGAGAGAAAAGAGTAGAAGAGAAGGTGAAAAGAGAGAGGGTGATAATGTGAGGAGAGAACAGGAGAGGAGAGATAGAGTTAGGGGTATGAGCAAGGCCTGCCTATTACATATTAAATTTACAGTGCTGCATACGCCTTGCAGCGCTTTAGAAATGATAGTATTAGTAGATAGAGCAGGAAAGGAGAGTGATGGAGATAGAGGAAGAGGAAGAGTAGTGGACAAGAGATAGGAGCATGTCAATCAAGAAACTGAGGCACTGGTACTCCTGTGCCTCTGCTACAGGAGGCACATATTCATACCTGCCCCCCCCCCCTCCTCAGTGTGCACATGAGAGCATGGAGAGCCATCCGCAGCAATCTACATACATAAGTGTTACTGTGACCCTCGGGATCACAGTAACACTCATGTTCAATCACCAAAGGAGGAGTGTTAGACAAAGTGATGGAGGGAGAGATATGGCATTCTGCTGAAAAGGGGTGATAGAATGAGAAAAGGGCATGGGGTTGGTGGGCAGTGGTGAAAAATGCTGCACATGATCCTGGGGAGGAGAGAGGGAGAAATGTTGAATGTGGCAGTAGAAACCCTGGATCTCTCTTTCCCCACTCCCTTTGCATCAGGGGAGGGAATGAGAGAGAGAGGGAGACATGTTGCTAATGGGGGCAGAGGAGAGAGGAAAAAAAGTTGGACTCATGGATGGACAGAGAGAGATGTTGGTTGGGGAATGGAATGAGGTCTGGAGGAGAGGAAGCATGTAGGAGGCAGAAATAAAATAAATATTGAATGCACAGCCAGAAGGAAGTGCAACTGAGACTCATGAAATCACCAGACAGCAAAGGTAGGAAAAATGATTTTATTTTCAATTTAGTGATTGAAATGTGTCAGTTTTGAGAATTTATATCTGCTGTCTATATTTTGCACTATATTTGTCTATTTTTCTATAGTTGTTACTGAAGTGACATTGCATATTTTAAAGTCATCTGCCTTGACCTCTTTGAAAAAAAATGAATATAAATGATAATTAGCATTTTCTCTGCATTCAGTGTGCTTTGTGTTTTTTTTTTTAATTTTGTGGTTGCCATTATGTATTAAGATTATATTGTATGTATATGAAAAATGGATGGAAGAAATTTCATTACAATTAGAACTATTACGTATTATGGGGATGCAGTCAGGGGTGGAGCCTGGGCGGGTCTGGGGTGGAGCTTGGACGGGGGTACTTGGTTGATATTTATTAGATTTAGGGGGTAATTGGCTTGAAGAAACTGAGAAACTCTTCCCTACAATATACATGTATTTGACAAACAGGAGAGCTATAAAGGACAGCACACTAGCCATAAAGGGCCCTCACAGCATCCCTAGCCCCTACAACCTCACAACCCATAATCCACACTCATTGGATAGACAACTGTCAGCCTCACAGCCCAGATGTTGCTGTGGGAGGCACATACTCAAGGACCATTAATATCCATCTTCCTCTCTACCCTGGGAACCCCCACCTATGTCTACACATCCCCTCCCCCTGCTCCCCCATCTAGTAGGTTCTCATGCGCAGCCACTCCCTCCAAGCATGAGTGCCCCACATGTACATGTCCCCACACATAACAATCCCACCCTTACATCCCAACCATGCCATTTTCCAGGGTTCCCTGCCATGTCATCTCATTGGTGCCACCCCTCAGACTTGTCTCCCTTGACTCAAAAGAAGGCCACACATTGTCCTCATCCCTCTCACCTGACCCTCTGCTGCACTATAATGCAGCCCATGTATCATGCTGTGACCCGAACTGTATATCTTTCATGCACACAGGCATGTTGGAAGAGCAGCAGAAGGTGGTCGAGCATTCTGCCGTACCCAAATCACTCCAGGAGTAGGCTGCCACCCTAGAAGAGGACATGGGACAGGCTGGGAGCCAGGAGAGGAGCAGGAGGAGAACTGCTGTAGCGACATGCTTGCCTTGGAAGGTGATGAAGAGGAAGAGGGACATCAGTGTCCCCCAACATTGGCCCACACATCTGCTATTGTGGTAGCCCCATCTATTAGGCCCACCCATCTGGAGCTCCTCCTGCAGCAAGTCTCTGTCATGCATAGAGACTAGCTGCAGGAGCTCAGTGCACAGAGGCTGATCACGGTCCAGATGATGGTCCTGCTATAGAGATTGCTTGAGCAGTGCTTGCCTCCAAACTGAGGGCCATGGGCACAGGGACAGAGAAGTGGCCATACTGGGACAATCCAAAAGTCCATCCTGCTAGTATCCTGATGCCAACAGTGTTAAGCCAGATCACAGGTACCTGGCAAGATCCAAATGTGTACAACAAATAGAATACTGCTTATCCTAGGCATAACCAGTGGTTTCCTCACACTCATTGGGTCAATGATTGGCTGAGTGGCAGACTTCAGAGGGTGGTGGTTAATGGTACCCTCTCTAAAACATCGGAGGTGACCAGTGGAGTGCCGCAGGGCTCGGTCCTGGGTCCACTCCTTTTCAACATATTCATAGGGGATCTGACTCAAGGGCTTCAAGGTAAAATAACACTATTCGCCGATGATGCCAAACTATGTAATATAGTAAGTGAATGCAGTTTACAGAATTATATGGCGCAGGACTTGCTTACATTGGAAAGTTGGTCCTCAACCTGGCAGCTAGGCTTCAATGCTAAGAAATGTAAGGTCATGCACTTCGGAAGCGGAAATCCATGCAGGACGTACTTCTTGAACGGAGAAACTTTAACTAGGACTTCAGCAGAACGAGATTTAGGAGTAATCATCAGTGCAGACATGAAAACTGCCAATCAAGTGGAGAAGGCTTCATCTAAGGCAAGGCAGATATTGGATTGTATCAATAGAAGTTTCGTCAGCCGAAAGCCTGAAGTCATAATGCCGTTGTACAGGGCCATGGTGAGACCTCATCTGGAGTACTGTGTGCAATTCTGGAGGCCACATTACAGTAAAGATGTGCGCAGAATTGAATCGGTTCAGCGGACGGCCACCAGGATGATCTCGGGCTCAAGGGTCTCTTGTACGAAGAGAGACTGAACAAATTGCAGCTCTACACTCTCGAGGAACGTAGGGAGAGGGGAGACATGATCGAAACATTTAAGTACCTCACGGAACGTGTCGAAGTGGAAGATGATATTTTCTTTCTCAAGGGACCCTCGGCCACAAGAGGGCACCCGCTCAAACTCAGGGGCGGAAAATTTCATGGCGACACCAGAAAGCATTTCTTCACAGAGAGAGTGGTTGATCATTGGAACAAGCTTCCAGTGCAGGTGATCGAGGCAGACAGCGTGCCAGACTTTAAGAATAAATGGGATACCCATGTGGGATCCCTACGAGGGTCAAGATAAGGAAATTGGGTCATTAGGGAATAGACAGGGGGTGGGTAAGCAGAGTGGGCAGACTTGATGGGCTGTAGCCCTTTTCTGCCGTCATCTTCTGTGTTTCTATGTTTCTATACTTATGGACATATTTGGTGGGACATTATTCAAATCCGTCTTTTAAAGTAGTTACACTAACTGCTGTCACCACAGAACCCAGCTATGAATTCCAGAATTAATGTATATGTTGACATGCTGTTATAATGGGTGTCTCGGGGTAAATATATTTGTATGAGTTTTGCACAAAAATGTATGTCTCTACTTTGTAACAGATATCTGGACATCCTGAGATGCAAGGCTGATGGATGAGGTCTGGTAATTTTATTTTTCTGATCATTTTGTTCCCTCTGTGCTATTAACTTAACTTTGTTTCCCAAGGCCTTCTTATGCATTTGCTGTTTTTTTACCTCTCCTCTACTTTTTGCACTACATCCATCTTTGGCACTGATTTTCATATTCAGTTTTCTTCCATTTTCTTTTTCCATTCAAATCTATCTACCTTTCCATCCCTTCCCCTCTCCTTCATCCATGTGCATCATCTCTTCTCTCTCTCCCCTCCCCTCCTTCCATGTGCACCATCTCTTCCCTCTCTTCTCTCCATCCATGTGCACCATCTCTTCCCTCCTCTTCCCCTCCATCCATGTGCATCATCTCTTTCCTTCTTTTCCATTCCCCCTCCATCCATGTGCACCATCTCCTTTCCCTTCCCTCTTGCGTTCCCCTTACCCTCCATCCATGTGCCACCATCTCTGTTCCTTCCTTTCTTGCCTTTCCCTACCCTCCATGTGCCACCATCTCCTTCCATGTGCTGACTAACTCCCATTATGGTGACCTTTGCACTTTTTTTCCCCAAAAATGAGCCCCAAAGTTTCTAGTGGATGAGATGTGCCATTATATTGCACCTCTCTGTATTGAAATTTTCTGCCGTTAGAATATCACAGCTGGATATAAGTCACAGTTTCCAGCTGTTTCTTACAAAATCTACAATATCTGTTCTTCTAGATTTTCCATATTTGCTTTGAACTATCTTATCTGTACTCCACTGTCCTAACCTGCAACTATCTATCTGTCATCCTTAGGTCTCAGGTCACTTCTTCTTAACTCTTCATATGTCTGCTGTTGATTGACATATGGTTCCCAAAGTAACACTTATGTTTCCCACTGCCTTTGTGAATTTACGACTTGTTTTTTCTTGATTGCTGATCTAATTCTTAAAAGAGTTCTCTCTCTTTGTTTTTGGGTTTGATTTTGTTTTTTGCAAACCCTGTACTTTCCTTTCCTATGTCTACTAGTGGATTCTCACTCATTCCTTCTATTTGTCAGAATTGCTTTTCTAAATATAATGTTGGAGACAGACTCTCTGGGTACAGGATGATTGATGGATAATAAGTCACTGAAGGTCAGGGATGTGTATCTGATCTCAGTCTGCAGGATGAGAAGCTCAAATTGTTGAAATTTAGAGATTTCAAGAATTGGGGCCGTGATACTTGGCAACCAGCCACTACCATGGAGATTGTCTAATAAGCTCAAGGAACAGCTGACAGCTAAAATGTCTGGAGACCAATTAGGAGAAAGGGCTTCCCCTGCCTATGTTTGTGCTAAGAAAGGCAGAGTCTCACAGTGAGAAGAAAGTTGCATAAATGCTGCAAAGTAACACAATATAACCTACTAAAAAAAAAACCACTCTCTAAAGTCTAGAAGAAGAAAGAACACAGGTGAATTAATAAACTCAATTTCTAATAAGGTGAAATGGGCATCCCTCCTGCCTTTTTCTTCAGGGGAGGAGGGTAGAGGGGAGGTCTTTCCTGACAGGAGGGAGTAGGTTTCCTTTCTGCCATCTCTTTGGGGTTCGGGGGACGGTGGCTCATGGGTGCTAGCAGGAAGGGAGCCGCGGGTGAAGTAAACTCGGCGACCGCGTGGAGGAGGCAGGCAGAGCTAGCGGCTGCTGAAGAAGAGAGGGGAGATCACAAGCAGCAGGAGAGCGGGGCCAAGACTTCCAGGAGGAGGCAGAGGACAGTGGGAGCGGAGAGCGGGTAGCGGCGAGAGTTAGCTCCGCCCACCCGCTCCACGTCACCACCAGCGTCAGCGCCCGGACTCCCCCTTAACCAGGAAGGGAGCCGCGGGTGAAGTAAACTCGGCGACCGCGTGGAGGAGGCAGGCAGAGCTAGCGGCTGCTGAAGAAGAGAGGGGAGATCACAAGCAGCAGGAGAGCGGGGCCAAGACTTCCAGGAGGAGGCAGAGGACAGTGGGAGCGGAGAGCGGGTAGCGGCGAGAGTTAGCTCCGCCCACCCGCTCCACGTCACCACCAGCGTCAGCGCCCGGACTCCCCCTTAACCAGGAAGGGAGCCAACGGCGCACAGCCGTTCGGCGCGCGGCGAAGGCGCCTTCGCGAAGGGCCTCAAGAAGGGCATCCAGATAGGGCTATCAACTATAGCCCTAGCTAACTAACTAATCAATTGTCTTCAGTCTTTCTTTAGCATTCTACCAAGTCTTTAACTCTCAGTCTTACAACTTTCTATCTCACCAACAAGCTACTAAAATCTTTCTCACTAAACAGGCAGACCTCACCAATCACTCTATTCCCAAACCACTTTAACAGACAGACCTCCCCAGCACACTAACAAACATACATCCTTAACTGACAATTAACTAACTGTTAACTAACTACTCCATCCCTCAGACCAAGAACACTTACTGATCAACACCTAACACACCCCCACCCTAACTAATACTTAAAAAAAAAAAAAAAAAAAAAAAAAAAAAAAAAATTATAAATAAAAATAATAACAATAAACATTTGTAATGGCAGGTAGGACTAGAAGCAGCAAGACTTCAATCAAAACAGGCAGTACAGTCACCGAGAGCACCCAGGGGATGGCTATGGTCCGAGTACAGATGGAAGGAGAACCAGGACGGAGGGCAGAGGTCTCTGTACAGACCGAGGCCATCCCCTCAAAGAGGTCTACAGTCTCAACGCAGACAGAAGTAATGGATCAACTGGACGAAAGCCTTTTGATGGAGCTGAAGAGCCTGAGGGAGGAGGTTCAGCGTCTAAGGAGCATCCGAGACGACGAGACCTTCATCGATGGAGTCATCCAGGAGCTGTCTCAGATCGCTGAACAGGAACCTGACAAGACCACCCTGGGAACACCCAAAGCGTCCAAAACGGCCACCTTGAGACAAACCGCTGGAATGCAGGAAGTGGTTGGGGACGCTGACTCCTGGCAGCTGGTGACTTCCTCCACAGGAAAACGTCGAGGACCTAACTCTGTCTCTTTTTCTCTCACACAGGACAGCTCTACATCGACACCACAAATCGCCCTGAGGAACAGATATCAACTGCTACAGGAAGGTCCAGAGACAGAGGTACAAGAAGATGTTCAGCAGACGATTCCAGCTCCGGAATCAACTGTACGGCTTACCCCTAGGAAGCGCAGAGTGGTGGTCATCGGAGATTCACTGCTGAGGGGCACCGAGGGACCAATCTGCAGACCAGACCTACAATCAAGAGAGGTCTGCTGTTTGCCAGGGGCCAGGATCCGGGATGTCACTGCTTGCCTTGACAGACTCATCAAGCCCCGAGACCACTTCCCCATGATTCTAATCCACGTCGGAACCAACGACACCGCCAGGAGCACCCCGGACAACATACCTGAAGACTTCAGGGCCCTGGGGGAGAAGCTGAGGAGGATGGATGCGCAGGTAGTCTTCTCCTCGATTCTCCCAGTGAAGGGCAAGGGCAGAGCCAGAGAGGATCGAATACGGAGGGCGAACGACTGGCTGCGAGGATGGTGCAAGGAGATGAGCTTCGGGTTTCTGCACCATGGAGAAGCACTGCAAGGGCTACAGGGACAGGATGGGCTACACCTGACCAAAAGAGGGAAGAATGTCCTTGGACACCGTCTAGCCCGCCTTCTCCACAGGGCTTTAAACTAGGTAAGTCGGGGGAGGGTACAGGCATAAACAACATACCTGGCGAGCTAAACTGCCAATACTTTTTTGAGGCTGAGGTAAGTAGTCACCAAAATTCTGGGTCGGGGGTGAGTGCACACACTTTCAAGTCGGGAGTAGGGTCATATCATATTTATGGGTCACATTGTAATTCTGGGTCTAAGGGGAGTACACACTGTAGTTCTGGGTATATGGGGAATACACATTGTAGTTCTGGGCCTAAGGAAAGCACAAATAACGCAAACAATGCTAAAGGTGTTCAAATAGCTCAAGCAGAAATATCCCCATTGAGACATAACAGAAATACAACATGGAGGGCTATGTACGTCAACGCACACAGTTTAGGAAACAAGATCCTGGAATTGGAAACAGAAATAAGGAATGCCGACCTGGATGTGGTGGCGATATCCGAGACCTGGCTCACAGACTCCCACGGGTGGGATATGGTCATACCGGGTTACAACTTGCTTCGCCGGGACAGGGAGGGCAGAATGGGAGGAGGTGTAGCATTATATACTAAAGATGACATTAAGGTCACGAGAATCACAGATGTCCAGTACACTGGGGAATCCCTTTGGGTTAATTTGGCCAGAGGGAAAGACAAATGCTTGTATCTTGGCATAATTTACAGACCCCCAAGACAACAGGATGACCTGGATATGGAAATAATCGGAGATATAGAAAATATCACCTTGCGTGGGGACACAAGCAGCAGCAGGAGGCTATTAAACACTATGAAGGGAGCAAGACTCAGGCAACTGGTGTTGGAACCAACAAGGGATCAGGCAATACTGGACCTGATACTTACCAATGGAGAAAGTGTCACAGAGGTCTCGGTGGGCGACACATTGGCCTCCAGTGACCACAACATGGTATGGTTCAATCTCAGGAAAGGTTTCACTAAATCTACCACACTGACCAAGGTCCTCAAATTCAAGGACACAAATTTCAAAGAAATGGGAGACTTCGTTCACCAGGCGCTACAAAGCCAAGCTGAAACTGATAATGTGGAAGAAATGTGGTCGACTTTGAAAGCCACCATACAAGAAGCAACAAACCGCTATGTTAAATCAGTAAGTAAACGGCGAAGGAACAATAAGCCACAGTGGTTTACTGCAGAGATCTCAAACCTCATCAAGGAGAAGAAAGAAGCTTTCATCTCTTACAAAAAATCAGGGAAGCAGGACTCTAGAGCAGACTACCTGACCAAATCAAAAGCCGTCAAAACAGCAGTCAGAGAGGCTAAATTCCACATGGAAGAGTCTCTGGCAAAGAACATCCAGAAGGGAGATAAATCCTTCTTCAGGTATATCAGTGACAGAAGAAAAAACTCAGGCGGGATTGTAAGTCTTAGGAATCCAGACGGAGACTATGTGGATAAGGATTCGGAAAAAGCCCAACTATTAAATGAATACTTCTGCTCAGTCTTCACCCGAGAAGCGCCGGGGCTTGGCCCTCAGCTACAGACAAGGGTTGGCTCAGTTGACCCTTTTAGTGACTTTGAGTTTACGCCCAGCAGTGTCTACGGTGAGCTGTCAAAGCTCAAGGTTAACAAAGCAATGGGGCCGGACAACCTGCACCCCAGGGTGCTTAGGGAACTGAGTGATGTCTTGGCGGAGCCACTGTCCGCGCTCTTCAACCTCTCCCTTAGTACAGGCAGCGTCCCGTTGGACTGGAGGACGGCTAACGTCATTCCACTCCACAAGAAAGGCTCAAAGATGGAGACAGAAAACTACAGACCAGTGAGTCTAACATCGATAGTGAGCAAACTAATGGAAACTCTAATCAAACACCAATTGGATAAAATCCTGGATGAAAAGAATCTACGGGATCCCCGACAACATGGATTTACTAAGGGGAGATCATGCCAATCCAACCTGATCAGCTTCTTTGATTGGGTGACGGAGAAGCTGGATATTGGGGAGTCCCTGGACATCGTGTACCTGGACTTTAGCAAAGCATTCGATAGCGTACCACACCGCAGGTTGCTGGGCAAGATGAGTTCTATAGGATTAGGTGACACATTGACGCAATGGGTTGGGAACTGGCTTGGAGGTAGGCTTCAAAGGGTGGTGGTGAATGGCACCCCCTCCGAAATGACGGAGGTGATCAGTGGAGTGCCACAGGGCTCAGTCTTGGGCCCAATCCTATTCAACATCTTTATAAGGGACTTGGCAGAAGGGCTTCGAGGTAAAATAACATTATTCGCCGATGACGCCAAACTAAGTAATGTAGTGGGCAAATGCACAACAGACAAAGATTCAGTGCCCGACAACATGATGCACGACCTACTCCTGCTGGAGCGCTGGTCTAGGACATGGCAACTCAACTTCAATGCCAAAAAATGCAAAATTATGCACCTGGGCAGCCAAAATCCATGCAAGTCTTATACCCTTAATGGCGAGATCCTAGCAAAAACGGTAGCAGAACGAGACTTGGGGGTGATCGTCAGTGAGGACATGAAGTCTGCCAATCAAGTGGAGCAGGCTTCATCCAAGGCAAGACAAATAATGGGTTGCATACGAAGGGGTTTCGTTAGCCGTAAGAGGGAAGTCATTATGCCATTGTATAGATCCATGGTGAGGCCCCACCTGGAATACTGTGTGCAATTTTGGAGGCCACATTATCGCAAGGATGTGCTGAGACTGGAGTCGGTGCAGAGAATGGCCACCCGGATGGTCTCGGGACTCAAGGATCTTCCATATGAAGAACGGCTTGACAAATTACAGCTATACTCGCTCGAGGAGCGCAGAGAGAGGGGAGACATGATCGAGACGTTCAAGTATCTTACGGGCCGCATCGAGGCGGAGGAAGATATCTTCTTTTTCAAGGGTCCCACGACAACAAGAGGGCATCCGTTGAAAATCAGGGGCGGGAAACTACGAGGTGACACCAGGAAATTCTTTTTCACTGAAAGAGTGGTTGATCGCTGGAACAGTCTTCCACTACAGGTGATTGAGGCCAGCAGCGTGCCTGATTTTAAGGCCAAATGGGATAGACACGTGGGATCTATTCACAGAGAAAGGTAGGGGAGGGTCATTAGGGTGGGCAGACTAGATGGGCTGTGGCCCTTATCTGCCGTCTATTTCTATGTTTCTATGTTTCTATGAGTGGGGAGGCTTTTATGATGGGACAGATGGTGCGTGTTTAAGTCGTGCAGAACATCTGTTCCGTTAAAAAAAAAAAAAAAGCAGAAGCCCTGACAGCAGGCTGCTTCCCCTGTCACTATTGTTAGGGCTCTGCGCATGTGTCAATCACTCACTGAGCGACTGAGTCGGTGGGTTTGCATGCAAATCATTTGCAAATCATTTGCATGCAAACTTGATAGTGATTCAATTGCTGTTGGAAACTTGGCCAGAGAATTGGCCAAGAGCGATTGAGTCGCTATCTTCAGTGAATCTAGCCCATAGTGCAACCACATAGTGTTACTGAAAATAAACAGCACCAAACAGAAAACTGGCTTTCATGGAGGCATTACAGGGGCAGAGTCAGCACTTCATCTGTTAAGCGCTAATATTCAGAACTTAACCGAACAGGTTAACCACATAAATAGGACCATATAAAAGTCAGTCCTATCTTTATACAGTAATCCATAGCCTCTTAAGTATCACACTTAACCGTCCATGCATTAGCCAGCTCTGGAAACCCAGAAGTTCAATGCTGGTGCCTGGACATGGCCTGGTGCTTTGTTTTGGGGGTTAACATAGATGGCAGTCAGCTGATCACTGCCAGCTGAATATTGGGCCCTAAATTTTCAAAATATAAAACCCTATGATTAGAAACCATAAATATAACAAAATGTGTTTTTTCAAATCTGTTATCATGAAGTTAATCTGATTTGTTCTTTCTTTAGAAAATTTGAAGGGTTCCAGGGAATCCAGAATTCTATGGACACTTTTTTTTAATTTTGATCTCTATTTTTATCAAATTTTGAAAACCAAATACAAGATAAACAAGTAATATACACCTTTCTCACATTCACCAAATTCAAGCTCTCATCAACTGAAAGGAAAATAATTATTCCTTGACCTAAGATCTACTATTCCAGTCCATAACATGAGTAATGAGTAATAAGAAAATACACTTCTCCCTCCGTATTCGCGGTTTCATCAATCACGGTTTCGATTATTCACGGTTTTTAGCTTGCTGGTTCCTCCCCCCCAAATTACATCAGCTTGCATAGAGAAATCGCTGATTCCAAGCATTTACAGAGAAAAATCACCGATTCCCAGCACGTTGTTCACCGTGTTTTGCCTCTCCTTCAGGAACAGGCCAGGTCTCCCACCATGTTATTCGCAGTTTTACCATATTCACGATGGTTTTTAATAGAAAACAGCGAATAACATATGAAAAAGTTATTTGCGGTTTTTCTGTATTTGCGGGTCTGTTAATCCCCTATCACAGCATATACGGAGGGAGAAGTATAGTAAAAAGAGTCCATGTAAAAAGCATCACCCGTCTGGTTTCCATATTGATTCAAACCTTTATAGTTTATCATAAAACTTAGGCTAAGGTAGGAATGTGACTTACTGTAGCTCCGGCTGCTGCATAAAAACCTGTTGGTTGTACTGTTGGCCAGGGATTTTATAAATTCTTGGAAACCTTATTTTTAATCTGATTCTTTTCACAGGGTGTGACCCAGAAATAACTGAGTGCTGGTGTTCATGATATGCTTTTTCCACTGGTACATTTAAGTAATATTTATGTGCTGCAATGTCCACCGGTTGGGTGTGATAATCAAATGAAGAATGAAGTATAATGGATTTTTCACTGCCCTTGGTGTTTAAATCAGAGAGTTAATGTGTTTTCATCAACCTGGTATATAAATACAATGTATGTGGTGGTTAATAATGAAGACCTTTCTTTGGGATGTCCTTTAGGAAGATTGAGAACATGTTTGTAGGACATGAGTTTGTGAAATGAAACGGCTGTCCTACTAATGGACTTCCTCTGTTGATGGCCTACTAACCCCTCACACACGGATGAAGGACAGCGAAGGAGATTATGTACAGTATATTGGATGTTATTATGGCAGGAGGTCTGCAGATAGATGATGAGAGCTCTAAGAATTTGATTATACTTATGTGAATAGTTTGTCTTCTAGGCTCAGGAATAGATTTGTCTGCACTGATTTGGATGTGGTGATGTGGTCCTATACCTGAGTGGTTTAGTGAACATTCTCAAATGCATCTGTTTCTTTCAGGAAGAGTGAAATTAATCTAGAATTTCATTCCAGTGCTGGACATTGCATCTTATGTAATCAGGGTTGACTTAACCAGCATGCAAACTAGGCACTTGCCCAGGTGGCAGTTTCTGAGGAGCAGCAAGGAGAAGCTGTGTGCCAAACAAAACAATAGATCCTGACCTCTGCATAAATGTATAGAATCGTCAGCATGTACTTTTATTCAGAAGAAGGGTGAGCAATTTTCAAGTAGTCTGGATAACAGGCGTTTAGAAATAGCTAAACTTTAAGTAGACAATGCAATGGGGCCATATGGGATACATCCAAGCAGAAGCATAGCCAGAAATCAATTTCTTGGAGGGCATGGGGTGAAATGGCCCTGCATGTCTTCTCTGCCGCTATCCCCACCTCCCACATTTGAAATTCCTTGGCTGGTAGGTACCCCCAAGCTCTCCCAGCTGAAGACATTCTCTATGGAGCCTCCTGGGCTCTCTGAGCAGCAGAGAATTCAGTGGCACATTTCTAGTTGTCGATGCTGACTCCCCATGCTTACTCAGATGGCAACTTCAGTGGGCGGAACTTGGGGTTCCCTCATCAGCAATTCCAACCATGGGTGCTACTGTTGGATGGGCCTGAAGCAAAGTAGCTAGAAGGCTAACTTAGAAGCATAAGCTAGCTTCAATATTCATAGCCATGTAAGCGGGCAAGAGCTTAACTTGGCTCTTCAACCCAGTAGCTGATATTCAGCAATACTTAAACAGGCACAAAAGGCCAGGTTCTCAATGCAGCGCTTTAACTTAGGTGGCAGAAGCCACCCTACTGCCACCTAAGTTAATTGGTTTAATAGAGTTTAAGTGATGTGATAATTGGTCGTGCCATTAAAACCCAATTTAAAACTTATTAAAAGAATGTCCCCACCATGCGACCTACCTGACCAGTGCCTTGGTCCACAGCACCTACTGACACCTAGCAATGCCGAAGGCTGGCAGTGGGCATGGTAGGGGCAGTGCCAGCCTTCAGCATCATTAGGCGATGCTGGCCATGATTCATGAAGGACCCTACGCACTGGAAATGTAGGCCTGTGAAACCCTGGCTTATATTTCTAGCACCTAGGGCCTTGCTAGGTGCTGGTATGCCCAGTTCTAAACTCAGTGACTGTCAGTAATTGACACATAGCAGATGCCTGTTTGCTAGGTGCCGTCCACAGCAGGCGCCACATATAGAATCAGTCCCAAATTTGCCGAATATTGGCAGAAATGGTAATGTTTGTGCCAAGCCACACAAGGGTATTACGGGGACATAGTTGGGGAGGAGCTGGCAGTTATGCGGGTGCTGGCCCCCCCCAACATCCCCAGCAAGAAGGATACCCACTCCCTCCTGTCGGTACCCCTTCCACAGCATCCCTGGCAGGGGGTTGCCCACTCCCTCTTGCCAGCACCCCCCAACCTATGACCCCTCAAATCCCCCATCCCACGTGGATCCCGCGTACCTTTAAAAGCAAGGCCGGCCAGAGGAATGCCTACTCCCTCTGGCCGGCAAGCCTGCCTTTTCAGAATGGCGGCCCTTCCCCTAGGATGCACCGGGGAGGGAGCCTAAGGCCCTGATTGGCTTGGGTGCATAGGTGTGACCTGGAGAGCAAAAGACAAAGTATGATAAAGTAAAGGAAGCAGTGCTCACCTGGTTTTGGGAGCAGTCGAAAATGGGCCTTGATTAACACATGATGCCTTATAATGCTGTCTTTAATTTTTAGTCCTTATTCACTCTTTGTTCTTTATTTTCTCTTTGTAAGCTTTTTTTGTAATTTTTTTTTTTGTAAACCACTTTGAATCCAATTGGAGATATGGCACTATATAAGACACATTAGCATTTAATAATGTTCTTAAATAAATAAAGAGTAATACATAATTCTCATCATTTTGTTTTTCAAGAAGACACAGGAAGAAAACATCTTTTATAGAGTCTCTTTGAAACAGTCCTCAAAGTCTCCCCCTTAACATCCCTCAGCAGTGTTCAGACAGTCCATGGCACTCTTTCATCAAATTTTCCCCATGGTCTTGTTCCAGGCATCTCCCAACATGCTATCATCGTGCCATGGATGCACCATCCAGGGATACTGGGTAATCTGAAATAAACTATAAATAAACAAGACATTTGAAAAAAGCCTTTCAAGTTCAGACAACAAAGAAATCTAGACAGCTGACTCCCTTTTATGTAATGTCCAGGCTGTGGCTTCTTAACCTCAGCTCCATCAGGCAAGGCCCTGATAGTTGTTTACATAGCACTATGCTTTCTGACACTTTTATAAACTCCCATATCACATATGCTTTGTCCCTAATAGTCTGAACATCTTTCTCATGTTTTCAGTCTTTGGAGGTCTTTGTACATAGCAAGCCTGAACAGCATCATGCTAAGTGCAAAGGCTGTGTGTTGTAATTGTTGGGGGGCGTGCCCAGCATATTCTCTGCAATTACCATACTGAAAACTTTATAACTGAAACTATTAAGTAACTAACAGGAAAAGTAACAACACGCAGTATGTACTATGCGCTATCTGTAATACAGATTGCCTGCTTAATCTCCACTTAGGAGGAGCCGTGCACAGTCAAAATGGCACAATACCTGTCCAAAAAGAGACAAATTCATCAGGTTTGGCATGCAGGAGGAGGATGTGAACATCTTGGTCGAGTTCAAAGACCAGAGACACTGGATCTGTGGCTTCCGGTGTGTTGGCAAGGATCGGATGATACCTGGTGAAATTTGGCGGCCTAGCAGTGAAGTCATCTCAATCTGGACTTTAATCCGACTGTTCTGATTTTTATTTTCACTTTTTTTCCAGTTTATGTTTTATTGTTAATTTCATTCATTGATTTGCCCCTTGTTTTGTTTTATTTTTAACATTTAAATTTCTCCAAAATTCTATTGCTCAACGGTTCCTCCTTTCTGCAGCTATTCCTATCTCTCTTCTTTTCTACCTTTCAAAGTCCTTAGATCAATATAGTCTTGTTAGAATGTTTATTTTCTTATTTTTTCTTCTATTTCTATTTCTTACTTTTATTACTCAACTAATTGTTATTTTTCCAGGTACTTTAGTTAGATTGTGAGCCTTCGGGACAGTAAGGGAATTTCTAAGTACCTATTTACTTATAATTTTAATGCACCCTAATGTATTTTTCTGTAAACCGCTTAGAACCTAACAGATTAGCGGTATATAAGAAATAAATTACATTACATTACATTAGTTCCCCTTCCCTATAACAATATGCGGTTAATACACAGATTCACACATACAACTGGCATGGTGCTTGCAGTTAATGTTTGGCTATTCGTTTGTTAACAGCTTTAGACACCTTATGGGGGCAAACAGGGCAGCTGCTGTGGACCCCACAGCTCCAGGGGGCTCCCATGGGCCAAGATGCCCTTCCCTTCTTCCCACCTGGTTCTGAAGCCTCCCTCACCTGTAAAAATGCAAGGAAGTTGCCAGCACAGCAGTGATTCTCTAGAGCTGCCCATGGCTTCCTTGACGCTGTTTCTTTGCTGTGATCTGCCCCCTCTGATGTAACTTCCTGTATCCACTTGGGCAGACTGCGGCAGAGGAACAGCACTGAGGAGGCCACAGTGCTAGAGAATCACTGCTGTGCTGGCTACTTCTTTGCATTTTTACAGATGAGGGGATGCTTCAGAACTGGGTGGGGAGAAGGGAAGGACATCCTGGCCCACAGGGGTCCCCTGTATCAGCTGATTTTAAAATGAAGGGAGGGATGCTGAATGGGAGGGCATTTCGTGGGTGGAAAAACCAGAGGAGGGGCAGGGAGGAGAGGAGTTGGGAGGTCCCCGCCTTTGTTTGTGCCCTGGGCCCCAGCATATCTAATACCGGCCATGCTTCCACTTTAGGGAAATATAATGGGACTGTTTTCCCAGTATACAGTTTGGTTTATGTCAATATGTCAACAATCATAACAGTATCTAAATGACTTACAGTGAGAAAGTTGGAGGTAAGGAGAGAAGGTAGAATACAAAGAAAGGCCAAGAAGATAAAACACAAAGGGAGGTCTAGGTTACAAAGCTCCCACTATTCAGCCAGTAACAGACAGTGCTACTGATGTCCACCGCCGGCATGAAACCTGGATATTCAATGCTGGGCCATATCTGGCCACTGGCATCAAATATATATATTTTCTAAATCTGGCTAGCACATGCTCAGTTAACTTGATGTTAAGAGCTAACCAGCCGTGTATTATCACATAAAGATAGGACAGCTATTTATGTGGTCTTATTTATGCGCTAACACTGGCTAGTTAGCTCTGAAAGTTGGGAGCTAACTGGACTTTGCCTCCAAAATGCTCCTGGAACACTCTTGACATAGGCAGCTTGCACTTCAGTGTTAACCAGTCATTTTCAGCTAAAATAACTGGTTAAGTAGCCAGTGGCCAGTTAGCTGCCGACAAATGAGTTAACCAGTTGGCGGCTGTTCCCGGGCAGTTATCTTGTACTGAATATTGGCCAGAAAATACTTAGGGGGCCCAATTACAAAACTGCGCTATGAAAAGCTGTGCTAAGAAAGACTAGGGGACACTCAATGAAGTTACAGGGAAATACTTTTAAAACCAATAGGAGGAAATAATTTTTTCACTTAAAGAATAGTTAAGCTCTGGAACTTGTTGCTAGAATATGTGGTAACAGTGGTTAATGTAGATGGGTTTAAAAAAAGGTTTGGACAAGTTACACAAGAGATAAAGGGAGTCGTTCCTGGAGGAAAGGTCTATAGTATGAACATAAGCAGTGCCTCCGCTGGATCAGACCAGAGGTCCATCATGCCCAGCAGTCCGCACACGCGGAGGCCCATTAGGTCCAGGACCTGTGTAGTAATCCTCTATCCATACTCTTCTATCCCCTTTTCTTCAGAAAATTCCCCAATCCCTTCTTGAACCTCAATACTGTACTAGAAACGCCTTCACCGGATCAGACCTTAGGTCCATCTGCTATTGAGACAGACACGGGGGAAGACACTGCTTGCCCTGGGAGCATGGAATGTTGCTACTATTTGGGATTCTGGAATCTTACAGATTCTGCATGGAATCTTGATATTCTTAGGGGTTCCGGACTGTTGCTACTATTCAAGTTTCTGCCAGATACTTGTGACCTCGATTGGTCACTGTAGAAACAGGATACTGGGCTAGATGGACCATTGTTCTGACCCAGAATGTCTATTATTTTCTTCTTATATACTTTCTCACACACTAAACCCATTTTTAGCATGGCTATCAAAAAGAGCTTCCCCCCCCCCCCCATTTCTTGAATATATGATCATGCGCTAATGTTAGCATTAGCGTGTGCCATTTAAAAATACTACTTCAGGAGTACTTGCCATCTCCTATTTAGAGGCGCTATGGACTCCCACGTTATAGACATGCTAACCACTTAGCATGGTGGTAATGTCATCAAGCTAGCTGATTAGCATATCTATGTCCATTCTCTGTCCCTCTTTTACTAATCACCTTTCTTCTTTAATTCAAACACTAATACTTGTTTCAACACTGAGCTGATATGGTAAAGTGAACACTCAGACCCACAGCAGAGGTCCGGTGAAAAAATCACGGGGCAGCTGTTAAGGAGACCATCATAGTTGTTCACAGTCTCCTCCACCAAACAAAGACTAAATAACATCAAATCAAACTAAATAAAATAATATATTTAACCACAACTTAACTTTGAATGGTGTAGATGGTACACATAACTGCTCTGGGCTCCTCCGTTATTCTTATTGCCGACCCCCCAACCTAGGTTTCACCTACTGGCTTCTTCAGGAGGGGTGCTAAAATTACAAGATGACTCAAATCAACACTATACCAAACAGCTTACTTTCTCAATAAACTAAACATTTTGAAATACTCTATACACACTCTCTCTCCGACTTACCGGCACAAACACTCCATACTGCACACAAACGCGCTACTGACGAAGGGAAGTTTCAAGTTTATTTGGTGATTTGATTAAACGCCTATCAAGATACTAAGCGTTGTACAATAATAATTAAAACATTGACATAAATACACAAAGACTAACATATTAACATACTTCTTAGGGGTTTTTTTTTTTTCTAATCTATAAGGATACATTAGGAAAAGGGGGGAGAACTACAATATTTATTAAGAAAAGATACAGCAAAGGAAAGAACAATGGGGGGGGGGTAATCAAGAGTTGCTGGACTTGAAACAAATAGTCAATTGTATAGTCAATTGTAGGCATCTTTAAATAAGAAGCATTTTAAACTATTTTTAAATTTCTGTAGATTCTTTTCAGATCGTATATATATAGCTAGGGAATTCCAAATCGTGGGGGCAGTTACTGAAAAGATTGTATTGCGTCGAGTACCTATTATTCTTAAGGATGGAATATTAAGAGTATGCTGAGAGGTGGATCTTAGAGCTCTCGGAGGATCGTATGGAGTAAGAAGTCTGTCAATAAATGCTGGGGCATGTGTTTGTATTGTTTTGAAGGTTAGAAGTGCTATTTTAAATGTTATTCTGTATATGATGGGTAACCAGTGGGCTTTTTGTAAAAGAGGAGTGACATGATCATATTTCTTTGAACCTGATATAAGTTTGATAGCTGTATTTTGAATCAATTGTAAACGTTTTATATCCTTTAGGTTTATCCTTTTCATTAGAGAATTACAGTAGTCCAGTTTAGCTATCACAAGGGAATGAATTAATGTAGTAAGGGATTTGGCATCGAGAAGGGGGGCCAAAGATCTAATCATCCTTAATTTATAAAAACAGTTTCTGACTAGAGCACTAATTTGTGAGCGAAATGTGAGTTTATGGTCAATTATCACACCTAAGATTTTTATAGTAGTGGTTGGTTTGAGTGGAGTGTTATCGATTGAGATAGGAGCAGTTAATTGTAACCCTTCTTTCCATGGGAATAACATGATGTTAGTTTTAGAAATGCTTAGGGAGAGCTTAGGGAACTTCCCAGCAGGCCACGCTTTAAATACACTCCCCTTTACTGACTTCAACGTCATCACACCTTACATCAAGAGTGTACAATTATAATTGAAACCATTCAATGTCGTTGTTTAATCCTGTGGGGGCCAGGGTATGCCACTGGAATATGAACTTCTGCACCAAATAAAGAAGATGTTGTGTAATGTTGCCAGTTTCTTTGTAGGCTCGCATGAGAACAGTGTATTGAAGTTCCTCTATGGAATGCTGTTGCTCAATCCAATGGCTCACCAGGGGGGCAGTAACCCGCTTGCATCTTATATTACTCAAATGCTCGGCGATGCGGATTTTAATAGCCCGCTGAGTATGAGCTGTGTAATATAGCCCACAAGGGCAGATAATACAATATATTACTGCAGATGACACACAATTGGTGCCAGTTCTTAAATAAAATTTCTTACCTCCTGTTTGTGGAATTACCACTTGGTCGGTATTAAGGATATGAGCGCAATATACACACTGATGACAACATACATGAGGACCCTCTCTGTTAGACTGAGTAGGGTTGCGATATTTCAAAATTTGACCTAAATTCTGACCCCTAGTATGGGCGAATAAAGGTATATCATTCATGCTCTCATGCACCTGCAGCACTGGCCAATGTTTCAAAATGATTTTTCTAATTTGTTGACTTCGATTAGAATAAGGCAGTACGCATACCAAGGCCCCACTTTTCTCCCTTTGTTGTGGAAGAAATAGCCACTCCCGCTGACAGCTGTGGATTCCATGCCCATTTAACTACCCGGGTAGGGAAACCCCTCTCCTTAAACTTTGTGTATAACAGCGTGGCCTGCTGGTGAAAATCCCATTCGTCAGAGGTTGACACACTACGAATTCAGCTAAAGTTCCTACCAACTCCTTCTTTTGAACTGAAACATTAGATTTACTCACTATTTGTATAATAATTGCCAGGGCCGCCGATTGTGGCACGTTGGTATACAGGGCGGAAACGTCTGCGGTTATCAGAAATTTACAATCTTGACCCTCACACCTCTGCAGGCATTGCAGAAAGTGAGAAGAATCTCATACGTAAGACTGTACAGTACTAACGTGTTCATAGAGAAAACTGTCTATAAACCTTGACAGAGGTTCCAGCACTGAACCAATGCCAGCCACAATCGGACGGCCCGGAGGGCATGTGAGGGACTTATGGATTTTGGGAATGAAGTATATGTATGGAATTTCAGGGAATTCCACGTTCAAACATTTAAACTCTTTAACTGTGATGACCTCAGCTTGACGTGCTGTATTTAATATAGTATCAATTGCGTTCTTAATATCTTTAGTGGGATCATTATCAATCTCCCTATAGAAGCTAACATCTAATAGTTGCCTAAATGCTTCCATACAGTATTGGTCATGATCCTGTATCACTATCCCACCGCCTTTATCGGTGCGTTGGATAATGATAGTAGGGTCCTGCTGTAATGATCGTAACATGCTGAACCACTACAAAGATAGGTTAGAACCACATTTTGACTGTGACTTTTCAGCCAAATCAACGTTCCTCAATACTGCTTTCTCGAAAGCTGCCACAGAGACATCTGGTGCTCTGGGGGGAATCCACTTAGATTTTGATTTCATTCCTCTTGCTTCTATAGGGTCTGGTGTGGATGACTTGTCTGCGAAAAAAGTTTTTAACCTTAATACCCGAAAGAATCGATATAGGGATGCTCGGGTCTGGAAAGCGTCATATTTGTTGACCGGTACAAACGAGAGTCCCTTAGTTAACAAATCCCCCTCCGCCTGAGTAAGGACTCTCGAAGTAAACACCCCTGTGTTTACTTGCGGATTGCTTTCTTCTCTTTGGGTCGATCGACCTTGGGTCTCACCACTGGATCCACTGTTTCCGTCACCTCTGTTGGCATTTGAGTGGGTAATCGTAAAAAAGACTCCGATAATGTAGATTGAAATTCGACTGATTTCACTGGAGTCTTTCCTTTAGATGTTACATGCTCCTCTGTGTCCGTGGAGGACCCGCTAGTAGACAATTTAAACAGCACCTTCTTTCCCGTCTGTCGACTCTTCCGTGTGTTACCTTTTTTATTCATCCACGTGTGTAGTCTACATGATCCCGATGATATTTTTTGACCTTTATAGCTCTTTGTTCACTGGTATAGTTCTTCATCTGTACTTCCAATTCTTGTACACTCTGTGTAAACGCTTCCTCAGAGTGTTGACCTTTTAACTGATCTAATTTTTCAGCCAATTCACTCCTTTGTTCTTGAATAAAGGAGCTAAGGCGTCAACAGTGAGCAACATCAGGTCTATAGAACAGCGTGTTAAAGTTAAATTCCAATTTTGAACATATTCTGTGTTGTCCATAAATCGAGGTTCTTTTCGAATCCTAAGTCCTCGAAGTACCCTCTGGGCATGGCAGTATTCTACCAATGTCGCCGAATGTAATTCAGCCCTTATCAGGGCTTTATTCAAAGATTTAACTTCTTCCCAGGAGCAGATAGGGTCTGAATTGACTTCATCAAATAGCCTAGAACTGGCCTGTAGAGCAGAGATCGGGGAGTGTATTTAAAGCGTGGCCTGCTGGGAAGTTCCCTTCATCAGTAGCGCGTTTGTGTGCAGTATGGAGTGTTTGTGCCGGTAAGTCGGAAAGAGAGTGTGTATAGAGTATTTCAAAATGTTTAGTTTATTGAGAAAGTAAGCTGTTTGGTATAGTGTTGATTTGAGTCATCTTGTAATTTTAGCACCCCTCCTGAAGAAGCCAGTAGGTGAAACCTAGGTTGGGGGGTCGGCAATAAGAACAACGGAGGAGCCCGGAGCAGTTATGTGTACCATCTACACCATTCAAAGTTAAGTTGTGGTTAAATATATTATTTTATTTAGTTTGATTTGATGTTATTCAGTCTTTGTTTGGTGGAGGAGACTGTGAACAACTATGATGGTCTCCTTAACAGCTGCCCCGTGATTTTTTCACCGGACCTCAGCTGTGGGTCTGAGTGTTCACTTTACCATATCAGCTCAGTGTTGAAACAAGTATTAGTGTTTGAATTAAAGAAGAAAGGTGATTAGTAAAAGAGTTATTCATAGTATCATCTTGGATAAATAAGTTCCCTTGCTGTTGTTGAATTCATTCTCTGTCCCTGACATGCCCCCTCCCCAAAAATGTAAAAAATAATTACCTTAGCATTAAGTTTTAGCTGCCAAATTTCAGACCATTCTTCAAGCTTCGCCAAGTCTTTCTTCATGTTATTCACACCATCCTGGGTATCTACTCTATTACAGATTTTGGTATCATCCGCAAAGAGGCAAATCTTTCCCGATAGCCCTTCAGCAATATCGTTTATAAAATTGTTAAAAAAGAACAGGCCCAAGAACAGAACCTTGAGGCACACCACTGGTAACATGCTCTTCAATCTCTCCCTAAGTATGGGAAGAGTCCCCCTGGACTGGAAGACAGCTAACGTCGTTCCTCTGCACAAAAAGGGTTGCAGAGCGGAGGCTGCGAATTACAGACCAGTGAGTCTCACATCAATAGTGTGTAAACTCATGGAAACATTACTTAAATGCAAATTAGATACAATTTTGGATGAGGGGAATCTAAGGGATCCTAGTCAACATGGATTCACTAAGGGTAGGTCATGCCAATCCAATCTTATCAGCTTCTTTGATTGGGTAACAGGAAAGCTAGACTCGGGAGAGTCTCTAGACATAGTGTACTTGGATTTCAGTAAGGCTTTCGACAGCGTCCCACACTGTAGACTATTAAACAAGATGAAATCGATGGGGTTAGGTGAGACACTAATTGCATGGGTCAATGATTGGCTAAGTGGAAGACGTCAGAGGGTGGTGGTCAACGGCACCCTCTCTGAGACATCGGAGGTGACCAGCGGAGTGCCACAGGGCTCGGTCCTGGGTCCACTCCTTTTTAACATATTCATAAGGGACTTGACCCAAGGGCTTCAGGGTAAAGTAACTCTATTCGCTGATGACGCCAAACTATGTAATATAGTAAGTGAAAGCAATCTGCAGGATAGTATGACGCAGGATCTGCTTACGTTGGAAAACTGGTCCTCGACATGGCAGCTGGGCTTCAACGCTAAGAAATGTAAGGTTATGCATCTCGGTAGCAGAAATCCATGCAAACCTTACACCTTAAATGGAGAAACACTAGCTAGGACTTCAGAAGAAAGGGACTTGGGAGTAATCATCAGTGCAGACATGAAGGCTGCCAAACAAGTAGAGAAGGCCTCATCCAAAGCAAGGCAACTTATGGGATGTATCAACAGAAGCTTCGTTAGCCGCAAATCTGAAGTCATAATGCCACTGTACAGAACCATGGTGAGACCTCATCTGGAGTACTGTGTACAATTCTGGAGGCCACATTACCGTAAAGACGTGCTTAGAGTTGAGTCGGTTCAGCGGATGGCCACTAGGATGATCTCGGGGCTCAAGGGTCTCTCGTACGAAGAAAGACTAAACAAATTGCAGCTCTACACTCTAGAGGAGCGCAGGGAGAGGGGGGACATGATTGAGACATTTAAATACATCATGGGACGTGTCGAAGTGGAAGAAGACATCTTCTTTCTCAAGGGACCCTCGGTCACAAGGGGGCATCCGTTCAAACTCAGAGGAGGGAAATTCAATAGTGACATAAGGAAGTATTTCTTCACAGAAAGGGTTGTAGATCACTGGAACAAGCTTCCAGAGCAGGTGATCAAGGCCACCAGCGTTATTGACTTTAAGAATAAATGGGATGCCCTAGTAGGATCCTTACGAGAGTCGAGTTAAGGAACTAGGTCGTTAGTACTCAGACTTAATGGGGTGGGTCAGTAGAGTGGGCAGACTTGATGGGCTATAGCCCTTTTCTGCCGTCATGTTTCTATGTTTCTATGTTTCCTCAGAGCGATCTCCATTGATCACTATCCTCTGTCGCCTTCCACTCAATCAGTTCTTGACCCAGCCCATCACTTTGGGACCCATCCCGAGAACACTCAGTTTATTTATTAGACGTCTGTGTGGAACACTATCAAAGGTTTTGCTAAAATCTAAATAAACCACATCTAGTTCACTCCCTCTATCAAACATTGAAATACTCTTGGAGAGAAGTTGGGAAGAAATAGAGAAGGGGGCTCCTAACTTAAGATGAGCTCTCTTTGGCCTTTAAAATTAACAGATTACATATCAACATTTTGGGTACATCTTATATTAACTCTCCACCTGCAGAAAAAGATCCCAGGACTATTGCATTTGGCTAGGAAGCTTTCTTAAATGAAATGTAGGAATAATACTTCGAACTTGGAAAGAGCCATGAGTATAGGCCTTATGAGCCTCAGTTCTGCAATGGGAGACTAGGCATTCATAATCCAGACACTGTGTTCATCTGTCATTCTGATGATAGATAGGCCATTTGTTCTGTTCAGTACATAAATATGAAAGAGGAAAACAAGAGGGAATACATAAGATAGAGAACCTGTCATTTCCTTTCCAGAAATTTCATGTAAAGGATATGCAAACATGATATCCTTGCAGGTTCTCATTAGATAAATGTCATATGAATTTTGTAAGCCTACTATGGGTGAAAGTAGGAGTCTTACCTTGTGCCATTTTTAAATGGATTTTTAGGGCTGAGGAAAGTATTTGCAGAGGCATTCCAGCATTTAAATATGCTTTGACTCTTTGGGACCATCTATATATAAAAAATCGGATGTATCTGTGTGTGTGTGTATTTGTTTATATGTATGTACGTACGTACGTACGTATGTTCCAGCATAACTCTGAAACGCATGGAGAGATTTCAACCAAACATGGTATACATATGACTTACTATCTGGGAAAAAATATTGTGGGGGTGGGAAGGGGTGACAAGTAAAAATGATCGAAAAATACATATTTTACTGTCTACGCCATAGTTTTTGGCCTTGCTGCGATGATGTTCCAACATAACTCTGAAATGCATGGATAGATTTCAACCAAACTTATATACATATGACTTAATATCTTGGAAAAAAATACTGTGGGGGTGGGAAAGGGATGATATGTAAAAATGATCGAAAAATACATATTTTACTGTCTACCCTATAGTTTTTGGCCTTGCTGAAATGATGTTCCAGCATAACTCTGAAATGCATGGAGAGATATCAACCAAACTTGGTATACATATGACTTGCTATCTGGGAAAAAATACTGTGGGGGTGGGAAGAGGGTGACATATAAAAATGATTGAAAAAGACAGATATTAGTGTCTAACCCATAGTTTTCGGACTTGCTGAGATGAATATTGACACCCCCAATGCCATTTAAGTCCAAGTTCAGCCCCATAGACAAGGCCATTCTTGCTGCTAAAAATGAAGATGACCACGAAATAAACAATCAAATACTTCACGTTTTACCAGGCATAATCACTGAATAGAAGTCTATCGATATCAGAAGATTGGGATAAATAAATATCCGGGCGACGCCGGGTAATTAGCTAGTTTTACATAAATGCAGTAAGTTTTATTGCACTGCGCTTTAAAAGCAAAAATTAATGTGTGGAATTGCAAAGCCTTTGTGGTAAATGCAGGGGTATACCCTGAATTTGCCCTGCATTTAGGCCCTCTTTTACTAAGGTGCGCTAAAAGAGAGGGGTTAGTATACAGCAGGGGTAGGGAACTCCGGTCCTCGAGAGCCGTATTCCAGTCGGGTTTTCTGGATTTCCCCAATGAATATGCATTGAAAGCAGTGCATGCAAATAGATCTCATGCATATTCATTGGGGAAATCCAGAAAACCCAACTGGAATACAGCTCTCGAGGACCGGAGTTTCCTACCCCTGGTGTACAGGGACACAGTTAACGTACGTCCATGGTGTTACAAGCCTGAGTCAATAGTGCAGGCCCCTCATGCTATCAGCCCAGACAAATAATGCGGCGGCTGTGCATTAAAATACAATATGACAGCTACCTTAGGTGGTGCTACCTACGTCTGCTGCTCCACAATCACATCCTGATCCCACAATCCTAATCCCCCACCCTTTGATACAATCCTTACCTCTCCATCACAACCCTGATCCCTACAATCATACATCCAATCTCCCTGTTGACAAACTTGACCTCTGATCAGACCTCTAATCCTCCTGATAATAAACCAGACCCCATGACCAGATCTCTAATCCTCCCAATGAGAAACATGACCCACCAATCAGACCTCTAGGCCAGTGTTTCTCAACTCGGTCCTGGAGTATCTCCTTGCCAGTCAGGTTTTCAGGATATCCACATTGAATTTGCATAAACTTGATTTGCATACACTGCCTCCACTATATGCAAATTTCCTTCATGCATATTCATTGTGGATATCTTGAAAACCTGACTGGCAAGGGGGTACTCCAGGACCGAGTTGAGAAAATCTGCTCTAGTCCAACAAACCTAACCCCCTTCAAGAAGCCCTGAATCCAGACAGAAAATGCTGCCCCCACTCAGTGCTGTTCCCTTCTCCCCCAACTATCCCTAGGACTTTCCCAGCAAACAGTATTTATTTATTTTTTTTTAATTTTATATTTTATTGGAATTTATTAACTGCTTTAATGAAGAGATTCACCTAAGCTTTAATTGGGCAGTTGACCATGGTGGCAGTGATCCTCCTCTTCTGCCACCCGAGTAGGCACTGTAATCCAAAACATTACCAATGACTCCTAGTGGCAGTCTTGTGGTACTACTGATAGGGAGTATTTATTTATGGAAGGAAGATATCTATGGGTCATTGATGGCATTTTCGATTATGTCCCAACAATGCTGATTCAAGGTAAGTCCTGGGGGGGGAGGTGCATCAGCGGTGGGAGGAGGGTAGGGATCTAGGTAGTGAGGCTTTTTGTCACAGGCAGGTCTTCTTACAAGAGGTTAGATAGGGGGGTTTGGAGGTCTGATTGGGGTGTTGGGTTTGTAGAATCAGGAGGCTTGAAAGTCTAATATGGGTGTCAGGTTTGTAATTATGGAGTTGGGTGTTTGATTGAGGGGGGCCTTGGGGCTTTGATAGGTAATCAGCTGGATTGCAACTGCATTTCCTATTACTTGATTGCCGTAGTGTAGCTGCACTTAACTGCATCCTCTTGAGATGGAGGTAAGTTCAACTGCATTATCGGTAGTTATGAAAGCTAACATGAGGTACCAACCTAAGTGCTAGCTGTCAAAGCTGACCACCCACCTACCTATGCCACACCTATTTCCTACACACTCCCATATTAGGCAGCAATATTGGGATTTTTATGTGAAGTCTGCCATTGTAGTGCAGGAGACAGTATGAGCTCACTTTAATGTCAACCACATTCGGAAAAGTTGAAAGGGGACAGATTCAAAACGAATGCTAGGAAGTTCTTCTTTACCCAACGTGTGGTGGACACCTGGAATGCGCTTCCAGAGGACTTTATAGGGCAGCGAACGGTACTAGGGTTTAAGAAAGGATTGGACAATTTCCTGCTGGAAAAGGGGATAGAGGGGTATAGATAAAAGATTACTGCACAGGTCCTGGACCTGATGGGCCGCCGCGTGAGCGGACTGCTGGGCGCGATGGACCTCAGGTCTGACCCAGCGGAGGCATTTCTTATGTTCTTAGCACAGCTTAGTAAAAGGGCTCTTTTGTGTATTAATGATTATGATTATGGTATTTATTAATACCACTTCTGTTTTGGATTTTCTGTCCTCGAGCAGGTGATGGCTATTATTGGGAGTGTAGAGTACACAAGGTAAGGAACGATAGGAGAAGTTTGGGTGAAGGTTATTGCTGGGAGTATAGAGGATTAAGGGTGAGGAATGTTAGAAGGGTGCAGAGTGATGGCTCTTATTAGCAATACAGAGGACATGGGAATAAGGAGCAATAGAGAAAGGTTGAGTGATGCTTGTTACTGGGAGTGTAGAGGATTAGGGGTGAGGAATAACAAGAGGGTGTAGAATGATGGCTTTTATTGGGAGTATAGAGCACATGGGGGGGGGGGGTACAGAGCAATAAAAAGGTTGGGTGGTGGTTATTGCTGGGTATGCATATGATTAAGGGTAAGGAATGATAGGAGGGTGCCAAATGATGGCTGTTATTAGGAGTACAGAGGACATGGGAAGAATGATAGAAGTTCAGGTGATGGTTATTGCTAGGAGTTTAGAGGATTAATAATAATAATAATAATAATAGTTTTTTTTATATATCACAAACCATCAGTTCTTGGCAGTTTACACAATAGTAATTACTACAAGTAATTAAAATACAGATCCAAATAACAGTGTCTTATAATAGAAAGTAACACAGTTCAAAAAAGATACTAACTAACAAATGCAACCCTAACTTATTCAGAGTAATATATGCACAATACAAATTATTTATATTAAAATAGGTAAGAAACTCTGTAAATTATTCCATAAAATAATAAAAATCCACTTATGATAATTTTAAAATCTATTAAATTTTGTATTGTTTAAATAAATAAGTTTTAAGATCTTTCCGAAATTGATAAGTAAGGGATGGAGAAATAAGAGCATTCAAACATGAATTCATTACTCCTGCTTGAAATGTCAGAGTCCTATCCAAGAATTTTGCTGCGGGCAGTAGCGTACCAAGGGGGGGATGGGGGGCGGTCCTCCCCGGGTACAAGCCCTGCCTGCCCCCCCCTTGAAGGCCTGTCCCTCCCTTGAAAGCCTGCCTGCCTGTCCCCCCCCCTTGAAGGCCTGTCCCTCCCTTGAAAGCCTGCTTGCCTGTCCCCCCCCTTGAAGGCCTGTCCCCCCTTTGAAGGCCTGTCCACCCGCTTTAAGACCTGCCTGTCTCCCCCCCCTTGAAGGCCTGCCTGCCTGTCACCCCTCCTCCCCCTTGAAGGCCTGCCTGCCTGCCTTCCCGCCCCACCCTGAAGGCCTGATGACCTGACCCACCCTGAAGGACCGCTCGCCCCCCTGGCCTCCCCGCACCACCTACGAAGCAGCCCGCAGCGGGATCGTGATGCCAGCGATCCCTGCGCTGCTTCGGCGCTGCTTCCTCCGCCACGGTCCCGCCCCTCCTCTGACATCAGAGGAGGGGCGGGACCACGGCAGAGGAAGCAGCGCCAAAGCAGCGCAGGGATCGCTGGCATCGCGATCCTGCTGCGGGCTGCTTCGTAGGTGGTGCGGGGAGGCCAGGGGGGCGAGCGGTCCTTTGGGGTGGGTCAGGGCATCAGGCCTTCAGGGTGGGGCGGGAAGGCAGGCAGGCAGGCCTTCAAGGGGGAGGAGGGGTGACAGGCAGGCAGGCCTTCAAGGGGGGGGAGACAGGCAGGTCTTAAAGCGGGTGGACAGGCCTTCAAAGGGGGGACAGGCAGGCCTTCAAAGGGGGGACAGGCCTTCAAGGGGGGGGGCAGGCAGGCAGGCTTTCAAGGGAGGGACAGGCCTTCAAGGGGGGGGACAGGCAGGCAGGCTTTCAAGGGAGGGACAGGCCTTCAAGGGGGGGCAGGCAGGCCTTCAAGGGGGGGAACAGGCCTTTGGGGGTGCAGGCCTTCAAGGGGGGGGACAGGATTTCAAGGGGGGGATAGGCCTTCAAGGGGATCAGGCAGGCAGGCCTTCAAGGGGGGGACAGGCCTTCAAGGAGGGTGCAGGCCTTCGAGGGGGTGCAGGCCTTTGGGGGGGGTGCTGGCCTTCAGGGGTGGGATGCAGACCTTTAAGGTGGGACAGGCCTTCAGGGAGGGGAGCCCTGGTGTAGAAATACACGGAGGGAATGGGGGGGTTCAAAGAGACGCGCATATGCCGGACTTTGGGTGGGAAGAAATAATTTGTCTGAAAATAGAGAAGAGGGAGAGAGATGATGGACAATGGTTTTTAGAGAGGGAAGGAACAGAAAGGGAGAGAAGTTGGACACAAGGGAAGGTGTGGAGGAGGGGATAGAGATACTGGATAGGAGGGTAGTTGGGAAAAGAAAGGGAGAGATGGTGGACCCTGGGGTGGTGGGGAAGGAGGGAGAGACGCTGGATGAAAGGGTAGTTAAGAAAAGATGGATCTGTGGAGGGAGACGAAAAAAGGAAAGATGCCAGACCTCCTGGGGAGGGAAGGGAAACGGGGAGGACAGAGATGGCAGATGGATGGTTAGCATGCAGAAAGAAGGAAGGAGACCATGGCAAGCAAGTTATCAGAAGACAACCAGAGCCTTGGACCAACAAGATTTGAAAAATAACCAGACAACAAAAGGTAGAAAAACTAATTTTATTTTCTGTTTTGTGATTACAATATGTCAGATTTGAAATGTGTATCCTGCCAGAGCTGGTGTTAGACCGCAAACGTGAGCTAGGATTTAACAGAGAGAGGAAAAGTCCTTTTAGTTTCTTTATTTTATTTACACCACAGCGCCAGTGTGGTTAGGAGAAGCCAAAGGGGGATGAAAAAGCTATAAAATAAACCCACCAGGATGTTTGAAAAAACAAAAAACAAAACAAAAAAAAAAAAAACATCCAATTGGGCAGGAAAGTTGAATCGAAAAACCAATTCAATAGGCTGAATCGAATCGAAATATTTTTTTTTTCTTGAATCGGGCAACACTAGTTTGCGCTACTGTCTTAGACTTTAGGACCTGGGATTGGGGAGAGATGGCATCCTCAGTATTTTATAATGCAAGTGAAATGAGGATTTTGTCAGACTTTTGAAGGGTCTGCAGAAGAAAAATATTGTATAGGCTGGGGACATGAGACAGCAGGAAACGGGAACTTTTCTTCCTTCTATTTTTGTAAATAGCAAGGCTGAGGATGTCAGAGAGTTCAGTTAAAATATGTGCTTTATAAGAAAATATAATAATGTGTTTTATAAAGTTTATAAGCATTGCTGGCCTACCTGGTGAGATGTTCCTAATGGTGGTGGTGGTGGTGGCAGCATGTCAATGTGTTGAGAGGAAGAGGTGGTCTGGGAAATTCTGCTGAGCAAACTCCGGGCCCATTTCCACCCCCCATTTAGTCCACTCCACTCAACTGGTTCACACACTGAGTGGGTCTTTGGGTGTTGTGCCTGGGTAGTTGTTTTGGGATCTCTTCCAGTGGTTTGTCAGTATCTCCTTGTGGTCCAAGGAAGGAAACTTTATTAACCTTAGCATTGACCTTCAGAATATGTTTGTAACAGCGCTGTTTGTGTTGCATTAGGCTATGTAGTGATCGAAAGAAAAAAACAGACCTTTGCACATTTTTGCACTATATGGTGGGTGTATGAGGAGATTCACATTTCCTGCACAGCTAAGTCCTTGTGAAGTTACCTTGTTCTTTCTGTATTTGACATCTAGCAAGGTCTCTGTTTGGAAGGAAAGATCTAAGCTTAAAAATGAAGTGGCCGGAAGTTATGGTAAAAGCAGATAGCATTGCTGATTTTAAGAAAGGTTTGGACAAATTCCTGGAGGAAAAGTCTATAGTCTGTTATTAAGACATGGGGGAAGTGTCTGCTTGCCCTGGATCGGTAGCATGGAATGTTGCTACTCTTTGGGTTTTGACCAGGTACTAGTGACCTGGATTGGTTACCATGAGAATGGGCTACTGGGCATGATGGACCATTGGTCTGACCCAGTTAGGCTATTCTTATGTTATGTTCTCATCTGTAGGGGCCTTTGTTTTCACTTCTTATTTTAATGTATTTTTTTTCTGGGAACTTATCAGTGTTTTTTTAGAATGGGAACAAAAATGGAAGAGAATTAATGTGTGTGGAATGGGGGGGGGTTACTAATTTCTTCAGCTAAATAATTAAATCCACCTCAACCAGACATAGGAGAACTCACGCACCATTCACACATCCTCCAACCAAAATCGTCAAAAGAAAAAAAACTGTTTGACAACCTCCTAACACTCGACCCCCAACTCTACAACCTATTGACCTCGACCACAAACTACAAAACCTTCAAAAAAGAAATAAAAACCCTTCTATTCAAAAAACACATAAAACCGAACTAACACAATCAGAACTGTCCCAAGCATCACCTGCAACTACTCCATATGTACTTCTGATGTCATGACAATTCAGACATAATTTATGTTATGTTTGGAATAATGGTTACATATATGAGGTTCAATAAAAGAAAATTTTCAGTGCCTGTTTCTATTATGACCATTTATTTTTCATGGTTATTACAAAAAATATTTTTTTACATGGGGGGGGGGGGTGTCAAAAAATGATGGGCCCCGGGTGCCACGTACCCTAGGTACGCCACTGGCTGCGGGAAAATAAAACCAACCGAATCTACGTATATCTTTTAAGAGGCATTTTTGAATTCTGTATTAAGAGGTAACTCATTTATCATAGCCAAAAGAAATGATTCTGAACAGTGTCAAGGACAAAAGCCAGCTTATCAGAGATGCAACACATTTATCTTTTCTAGGAAAAAAGATTGGAAATGAATAACTTTTTTTAGGATCATGGAAAGAAATGGAAGGTCAGAAACTGGTTGATAGTAGCCACATAAGAGAGGTTGTTTAAGTAAAGACCTGATCAAAGAGTGTTTCCAATTTTGAGGGCATATACAGTACCAATTGAAATGCTAGAGTTAACAATGAATGAACCATTTTGATAAATGTGTAGATTTTTTTTTAACCAATTATTGAGTTTTACCTGTTGTTGCAATGATTGGTAGCTTGTTGTCACTGGCCCCTTATGGTCAGCTGAGTTGAAAACAAATGTCTGACTGTGTCAGGTGTTACAGAATTATTTTTCTCCACATTTTTTGGTCATTTTTGGATGTTGGTTAACATCTTTTTTTGGGGGGCCTGTGATTCCAGATTGCACAAACCTATTTGTATCATATATATATTTTTGACAGTTGTAGTTCTAAAATGCCTTCATGTTAACATGCATGTTTGCCTAGGGCCCATGAACATTGAAACCTACCCTACCAGCATATATGTATCAGCCCTATCTGTGATATTAGCACAGAGCTGCCAAAAAGGTAGACCCTCTAAGTGAGAGTCTTAGGGCCCACCCCCGGCCTGTCTCACTCTCCAGTTGCTCTGCCCATCCCCACCTATTGCTCTGTCTTTGGCACAGCCGATTGGCAGCCAGAGACGAAAGAAAGTGGGCCCCCTGTCCAGTATCAATAGGAAACACCTTCATAAAACATCATCTTCTGCTGCTTCAGGATTAGCAACATCAGGAGATGATGTTTTATAAAGGCATTTTCTGCTGCTGTTGGACAGGGAGGCCACTCAGCAGTGGATCACAGTTGCCCAGCAGAACTGTAGGAGAATAACCGCAAAAGCGGGAGTTTTTCAACTGAAAGTGGGAGATTTGGCAGGTCTGTTAACCTTCACAGGTGTCTAGATTGCTCCATGGCCCACAAAATATGCTGTAATACTGCAGATGACCGCTAGGGGTCATGGGGGCCATTTTGGATCCTGGCACAATTTAAGGCAGCAGCATAGAGGCCCAGTTGCTGTCCGGGTACCAGTGGACTCCAGAGAGACCGCTGGTGGGTCCTGGGGAGGGATCGATTTGGGAGGAGAGTTAGGTTGTCAGGGGCAGAGTAGCTTTGTGTGTGAGGGTGGGGTTGTGATTTAGATGGGAAATAGTGGAAGGCAATAAGGCAGTATCAGGAAAGCAATCAGGGCTGTCGGATGTCATGTTGAAGTATGGGGAACGTGGAACTATCAGATTTGCTGTGGTAATACTGAAAGAAGAAGCAGGGCTCTGATGAGAGAGATGGAGTTGTGGGGGTGGGGAAGGTATTAACTAAGGGCTAGATTCACAAAACAAATCGATCGTGTACCGATCGGTTTGCGACCCCTTTGTGACCCAATTTTACTCCGGCCTGATTCACTTATCTCTCTGCCGATCCAATTCTGATCCGTGCATGCAAATAAGGGGAATGGCATGCAAAGTAGGCAGGGACGCAATTCACTAAACAAATTTTGCAAACCGACTGGGCTGGCCGATCAACTCAAGAAGCAACTGCTGGGGACCAGTCGCAAACGTCCTTTCTCACTCTCTAGTTCCATTGCCGCCCTGCTCTCTGTCCTGCTCTCTGCATGCCCTGCTCTCTGCTGCCCTGATCTCACTGCCTTTATTCTGCAGAAGCCCTGGATTGTTTAGCTCCACTTGCTGCCCTGCTCTCTGCCCCGACTTGCCGCCCTGCTGTCTGCCCCGAATCCAAACTCCCCCTGCTCTCTGCTGCCCAGACTGATCTCTGCTGCCCCAACTCTCCTGCTCTCTGCCTCCTTCCCTGCAGTGCGAGCTCACGTGTTTAAACCTGCGGGCTTGCACTGCAGGGAAGGTGGCAGAAAGCAGGAGAGTCAGGGTCAGTGAGTTTTAGCCTTTTAAAGGCTGCTGCCACAGGGAATCGCCCTTTAAGGCAACTTGAAGAGATAGGAGTGTTGGGCCCCTCCCCCCCCAAAAAAAACACAGCAAAAACGAACATGAATGCATGCGCAGACCATCTACAGGGAAAGCAGATGGTCTGCGCAATGCGTCAGGATTGCACACTAGCGATCCGTGTCGGCAGATGGGGGTGCTCCTCCGATCGCCCCCATTAGAATATTATTGGTTTCTGAATTCATTGGACCTGCCCGGATCAGACACGGATTGGTCATGATCGACAGGTTAGTGAATCTAGTCCTCACCACCTTAAGCAGGGCACACCCAAGCTTTGCACTTACCACATGTTAATTTTAGTGTTAAATATGCAATAAGGGCCTGATTACATAGTACCAAAAATCTGACGCTGACTAGAATGGCGCTTAGCACAAATCAACAAGTTGCACATAATTATAGAATCATGCTAAGCGCCAGTGCTTTGCATAATTTGTGGGCCTAAATGCCTGCATCTAAATTATGTGTGGATCGGGTGCATTCTATAACAATGTGCATAACTTTTAGGAATGCCCACCATCAGACCCACTTTTCAAATTCACGCACTAGCACATACTTTTCAAGTTTCAAGTTTCAAGTTTATTAAATTTTTGATTGATCGCTTTGTCATATTTTCAAAGCGATGAACATTAATACAAAGTAATAAGAGTGGATACAAAATTACCTTATTAAAAAAAATAAAATTAAAATTACATATAATCTAAAACATTAATTATCCATAATCAATAAATTTATACTATATACATACTTGACATGACATGAATAAAAGGGAAAAGGGATAAGAAATACAAAATTCAATAAAAAGAGAGGTAGGGTCAAAACATGAGGTTGGGAATTAAGATTAATGCATCATTGTGTTCTTATTTATAAGTACTTAATCGAAAGCGTCTTTATAAAGGAACGTTTTTAGGTTGATCTTAAATTTATCAATATCTTGTTCATTTCTTAAATAGATTGGCAAGGAATTCCATATTTGTGGTGCTGTAACTGAAAAAATGAATTGTCTTCTTGTATTTATAATTTTAAGAGAAGGAACTGTAAGTAAATGTTGTTCGTTGGATCTTAATGATCTATTAGTGGAGTAGGGAATTAGAGTTCTATAGATAAAGGCCGGAGTTTTATAAAGCATTGCTTTAAAAGTGAGCAGACATATTTTATAAGTTATTCTGTGCGATACTGGAAGCCAGTGGGCATTTTTGAGAAGTGGCGTTACATGATCAAATTTTTTCTTTTTTGTTATTAATTTGATGGCGGTGTTTTGAATTATTTGTAATCTTCTTATTTCTTTTTGTGTAATCCCTTGAAAGAGGGCATTGCAATAATCAATTTTGGAAATTATTAAAGAGTGCACCAAGATATTTAATGATTTAGAAGAAAGATATTGCGAGAGAGAACGTATTTGACGAAGTCTATAAAATGAAGATTTAATGATATTGCTTATATGTTCATGGAAGGTTAATTTGCTATCAAATGTCACTCCTAGAATTTTAATACTGTCAACTATTTGAAGAGGAATGTTTTTTATAATAATAGGAGTAATAATTTTAGAAGTTTCTTTCCAAGGAAAAAGTAATGTTTTTGTTTTTTCAATATTGAGGGCCAACCTATTTCTATCTAACCATTGATGAATTTGTTCAAGTTTATTATTTATTGATGTAATGTCTGAAGTACTGTTGGGATCTAATGGATGCAGAAGTTGAATATCATCCGCATATGCGTAAACATGAAATCCTATTGATTGACAAACTGTCATCAATGGTGCCAAAAAAATATTGAAAAGTAAAGGGGATAAGATAGATCCTTGAGGAATACCATGAGAAGATTGTGAGGTTTTAGAATTTGTATTATTAAATGTAACTGTGGATGTGCGATCTGTGAAATAAGATATGAACCATGATAATACTTGATCAGTAATACCAATTGTTTGAAGTCTGTCTAATAGAATATGATGGTCAATGGTGTCGAAGGCAGCAGAAAGATCAATAGATATTAATAAAACTGATTGATGATGATCCAAGAAGTAGTGAATCGAAGAAGTCATTCCTATTAACGAATATTCTGTATTGTGGTATTGTCGGAATCCTGTCTGGTTTGGATGAAGGACGTTAGTTTTCTCAATAAATTCTGCAACCTGATTAAACACAATTTTTTCCGTCAATTTTGCCAAAAAAGGAAGATTAGCTATTGGCCTATAATTTGAAACATTTTCTGAACTCATCTTATGATCTTTAATGATTGGGCGAATAATGGAAGATTTCCAAGATTTAGGAATAATGCTTTGTGTAAGACTTTCGTTTATTAATTGTAGAACAAAAGGACCAAAAAAGTCAAAGAATTTTTTTAGAATAAATGGAGGATATGAATCTGCATTTGAACTTTTAATATTAATGAGTTTTATTATAGTTTCCAATTCCGTAAGATTAGGCAGATTGAAATTAGAACATGTTGAATACGGCAAATTTGTGATTATATGATCTTGTTCGATATTAGAGTGTTGTTTCGTCAAAGATTTTCTAATATTTATAATTTTTTCAATGAAATAATCTGAAAGGGCTTGAGCTGTTGGTAAAGCGCTAAGAGCTTGTGTTTGCTGTTTTTTTGTATTTGTTAAAGAATTTAGTAATGCATAAAGTGTTGCTGGATTTTTAGCTTTTTGTATTTTTTCTGAATAAAATTTTTCTTTTGCGTGGTTAATTTTTAATTTATATATTTTTGAGTGTTCTTTATATATTTGAGTATTTTCGTGTGTTTTATTTTTTCTCCATTTTCGTTCAATAGATCTAAGTTGTTTTTTCATAAGTGCTAAATCTGCTGTATACCATGGATTTTTTGTTCGTTTTGAAGAAAATGTTTTAGATTGTAATGGAGCAAGCTCATCAAGTAATGTGTTTATAGAAGTAGTCCATTTTGTTAATAGAATTTCAATATCAGTATTTATTGTATCAGAGAAATCTAACTTAAAGGATGCCAGAATTGATTCTGTTGTAAGATTACTGAAATCTCTAATATTAAGTTTCCGGGACTCACAATGATGTGTGCTGTGTGAAAGAGATAATGATATTGAAATTAAAAAATGATCTGACCATGGAACTGGGTGTAATGGATTTACAATGTACTTTGAAGTCATTGAAATGGGAATTATAGCCATATCCAATATATGACCAGCTTGATGGGTTGGTTGTGTCATTAGAGGATGTAAGTCTAAATCTTTAATTAGAGAAAGCATGGATTTAGTATAGTTGTTGGTAGGATCATCAAAATGAATATTAAAATCTCCTAAAATTAATGGATTTAGTGTTGATGAGCCAAAGTCAAAGAGAAGAGTTTGTAAATGGTTAAGAGTATCATTATTAATTGGGGGTGGTACATACAATAAGAAAATATCGGTTTTTGGTTTTGTATGAATAGAAAATTGTATGTATTCAATATGTGTGTTTATTGAAAAGTCAATTTTAGTTAATGAAAGGGAACTTTGATAAATAGTTGCTAAACCTCCACCTTTTTTATTGTACCGATGATTAAATATAAAGGAAAAACCAGGAGGACAAGCATAACTGAGGTATGCTTCCTCCCCTTCTACAAGCCATGTTTCGATTAGACATAAAACGTCAAAAGAATTATGTATAATAAGATCTTTTAAAAGATGATACTTTGATTTTATGGAACGTATATTAATTAAACCTATCTTAAGTTGTTTAGTTTCCACATCAAAGGGTGATGATTTTATTGTAGTGGAGTTTACTTGATGAGAGATTAGAGAGGGTGTTTGTTGAGAATATAAGGGAATTTCTCTACGTTCAGGGTAGCGAGGAATATTTAATTTGTTTTTTAATTTTGTTGATCTATTTCCCCAAATTACCGGGATAGATGCAGTAGGATGGTTTTGAAAAGTGGAAGAAGAATTTTCCATTATATATTTATAATGTAATGTCATATGAGTTTGAGTAACGTTTTGTGAATAAGAATTAAGACAATTGTTTAAGAATAATAGTAGAATTAGATAAAGTATATATGATATAAGAATTGAGTGCTGCAACTGACCATGAACTGAGAGACGGTTTTTTAACTTCTGTGCTAATGCATTAAAGATTTTCAGTGTGCATACAAGAATCGCATAAAGGAGCGCATTAAGGAGCAGAACCTGCTCCTTAAGCGCGCTCCTTTGGCGTGCGCCGCAAAGTGCTCCAATTTATAAGACATGTACCGGTAAGAGGGAGGGCGGAGTCTGGAATGTGCCGCCGCTGTGCGGCGGCAGAAAAGCCTTCAGGAAGCAACTGGAACAAACAATAATAGCATAAATAAAACAATAAAATTAACTTGAAACTGAGTATAAAACAATTTTAAAACAATAAAACTAATAATGGCAGTTGTAAAATCAAACACTGTGCTGTGCAAAGCAGTGAGGTTCAAAGGTGATCAGCGTGCGCCGCAAAGTGCTCCAATTTATAAGACATGTACCGGTAAGAGGGAGGGCGGAGTCTGGAACGTGCCGCCGCTGTGCGGCGGCAGAAAAGCCTTCAGGAAGCAACGGTAAGAGGGAGGGCGGAGTCTGGAACGTGCCGCCGCTATGCGGCGGCAGAAAAGCCTTCAGGAAGCAACGGTAAGAGGGAGGGCGGAGTCTGAATTGCACTTTCCAAGCATGTAACTTTTAATTTGTGCCAATTAGGGTCAATTATGAGATGTTAATTAGCGCTGAATAGGCCAATTAATGAATTAAGCTGTGTGTGCAAATCAGCTGTGTGCACTGATTTGCATGTACAGCTTAAGGCGCCATATACAGAATTTGGAGGTAAGTGCATAATTTACCACAGCTTAGGAAATATTCTAAGTCATTGCAATGCACACAGGTCATTCACCTGGCATAAATGACCATGTCTAAATGTTGGGGCATCAGTTCGGGTTTATGTCAATACTCTATAATGCATTTAGGTGCAGAATTCTGGAACGCTCTTCCTAGTAACCTCAACTTCAGACTTCTCTACAAATTTTTAGAAAGTTCTCAAAACCTGTCTATTTTTTGATGTTTTTTAAAAAAATAAACTTCAGCTCTTATAATTTCTAATATCCGTCTTACCAGATGAAGCATATAGACCAGTGGTCTCAAACTCGCGGGCCGGGGGCCACATGCGGCCCGCCAGGTACTATTTTGAGGCCCTCAGTATGTTTATCATAATCACAAAAGTAAAATAAAACAGTTTCTTGATCATATGTCTCTTTAATATAAATTACAATATTATTATTAGTACTTAGCCAAAAGGAAAGATTTTACCTCATGCAAAATTGTAATTTCTTTAATAAGACATTAAGTATTTTTTTTCTGCGGCCCTCCAAGTACCCACCAATACAAAATGTGGCCCTGCAAGGGGTTTGAGTTTGAGACCACTGATATAGACCATCCCTATACCTCATGTGTTATCCTTCCCCTATACTTTTCTATCATAAATTGTATTTCTTCCCTTATCCTCCTGTGTTACATATTGTTTTATAATTATTTTGTTCTTTTAATGTTTTTATTTTTTATTCTTTTAATTTAATTTTTAATTATTTGTACTTATATTTTATGTAAGCTGCTTAGCTGTTACACGATATGTGTGATATCAAAAATGAATAAACTTTAAACTTATTGAATTGAAGGCATCGGATGTAACTGGATGTACCAAGCTATAGAAAAACCCATTTAGGGCTAGATTCACTAAAGATAGTGGCTCAATCGCTGTTGGCCGATACGCTGGCCGATTTTCCAACAGTGATTGATTCACTATCAAGTTTGCGAATCAGTGAGCGATTGATACATGCACAGAGCCCTAACAGTAGTGACAGGGGAAGCAGCCTCCGGTCACTGCTATCAGGGCTTCTGCATTTTAAAAAATGGAACAGATATTCTACATGACTTAAACATGCACCATCTGTCCCATTAAAAAAGCCCTTCCCACGCTAACACCCCTGAGCCACCTTCCCCCACGAACCCCAAAAAGATGACAGAAGGGAAGCCCACTCCATCCTGCCAGGAAAGACCACCCTTCCTACCCTCCCCCCTCCTCTCCCCAAAGTAAAAGACAGGAGAGATGTCCACTCCCTCCTGCCACTGGAGGCCCCAATCCCCCTCCCCCTCCAGGCCCCCATGCCCCTGTGCCCCATACCTTAAAGTTGGGAACAGGAGATACTGAAAACACCTCCTGTTCCTCCTCTCTTCGGGACGATACTGGGCCCTAGGTCCCTCCCCGTGCCTCATGTGATGCACAGGGAGGGGCCTAGGGCCCTGATTGATTCAGACGCCTTAGGTTCCTCCCTTGGGAGGGGCCTGAGGCATCTAAGCCAATCAGGGACTTCCTTAGAAAGGTGCCTAAGGAAGTCCCTAATTGGCCAATCAGGCCTCAATGAAGGACAAGCAGGCAGCATATTCTCTACATGTGGGTGACGTCATCCACAGAGCCCCGATCAGACACTCTCGCAAGCAAACTTGCTTGAAGATCTTCAAGCTTGCGAGTGTACCGTGCATGCGCATGTGCCTTCCCGCCCTAGTTAGAGGGCACGTCTCCTCAGCGTGGCCTCAGTTCTTGTTTTTCCACGGAGCCAAGAAGCCCTGTTCTACAGCTCTGCCGTTTTCCTACTTGCCTTCTCGCACCGCAGCTTTCTTTGTTTTCTTTAAGTTGCTGTGCGGTGCGTCTTTTTTTCCAAACCAAAATAAATTTTAAAAATGATTTGTTGTGTTCCCGCTGGTTTTCTTCCAGCGGGCTTTGCTTGTGCTTCGGCCCTGCCGCTAGTTCTCGTTTGGCTGTGGCTGTGTTTTTCTTTCTCTCCTGGCCTCTCACCGGGTTCACCACGTGTGATTAGAGTGGCCAGGCCTTTTTCCTTCATTGGACTCGACCTGACTTGGCCTCAATCCCTTGTGGCTCTCGTCTGCTGTGCCCTAACCCTATCATCTGCATCGGTATTCCCAGTATTCTACTATGGCTTGTTCATGGTCTCCGCCATGGACACAGCCTCTGCAACTCCATCAGCATGCTCCCCAGCCTGGTGCTGTGGTTTGCCTTTGCAGTCTCTTCTTTCCAATTTTTCTGTTGACTCTGGGAGCTGTTTCCCTCTCTGGGTTTCTTATCACCGTCAAGGGGGATACTCTGCTTCCAATCCCTCGAGGGCTCAAGGCGATTGGTTCTGCTCTCTTGGTCTCCTGGAGGCTTTCTTTTCTTTCGATTCATTTAGCCTCGCAGATCCCTTAGATTTCAGGTGGGAAATCTTCCCGTTCAGTACTAAGTCCTTTTTGATCTCGCCTTTCTCTTCCAACAGTTTTCTCCCGATGCCTGGTTGTGGTGCCGGCAGCCCTGCGAATGCTGGGTCTTCAGGTCTTTTCTTTTTTCGATGACAGGCTTCTCGAAGCCTCGTCTTGCCAGGTGGTTCTTCTGGTGCCCTACTGGCCTATGGAGTTTTCACATTGCGGTATCTCCTTTCTTGTGACAGTCTCTCCACTCGTGGATGCTCTCTTTTATGGAAGGCCCTCATGACACACTCTTGCACTCCGCTTGGGGGGCTCCTCTCGATGGTCTCCATTCTTTCGGCTATTGGTCCAGCACGGATTGACTTTGTCATATCACTCTGTTGGTGCTCCAAGCCATTTTCAATGCTCTGCGAGCTTTTTATCCTGTGCTTCGCGACCACGGGGTCCTTTTTCAGCCTTGTCTTTTGTCAACGTACAGGGCACCGCGGGTTCCCTGTCTTTTTGCCAGAGAGTTTTGGGGATTTGGCCCTGGGCAATATGTCTGGCTGACAACTTGAGTCCTCTTCGTCAGGTGTTTGCTTGGAGGGAGACTCTGCAGATGGATCTGTTTGCGTCTCCCCTCAACCACATGTTGCCTTGTGTCTGCTCCGGGATTACTCCCCTTGCCGGTTTGAGGCGGTTGCTTCCATTCTGGATTGGATGAACCTATTTCTATATGCGTTCCCTCCAATCCCTCTGATTCTGAAGACTCTCATTTTCCTCAAGTCAGTCCCTGCCACCGTGCTTCTGATAGATCCTCGGTGGCCCTATCTACCCGGATACTCCCTTCTCATTCAACTCAGTACCAGGGAGCCTCTGCTTCTTCCTGTTTGTCCTTCTATGCTTACTAAGAGTTAAGGTTCTCTGCTTCCTCCCAACCTGCTTACCAGCTTGGTTCCTCTTCTCCTGTTTCCTAGTTCCTGTTTTCACATTCTGTACAGGATGCTCTTTAGGCTTCTCGGGACCGGTCCACTAGGCGGTGTTACACTCACAGGTGGACTAGCTTTTCTTCTTGGTGTGCTATGCCTCGCAGGGAGCTGCAATATGCCTCCTTGTCTTCTGTACTGGATTTCCTGCTGCACTGATTTGGGGCTGGTCTCAAATTAACATCTATTCGAGTCCACCTCAGTGCCTTTGCTGCTTTTCTTCAGGTTGATGTAGCCTCCTTTGAGCCAATCGTTCGGGCTCATTTGAGGTGTCTCATTTGGAAGGTTTTCTTGTTGCACTCACGTCTGCTAGCAGGGTTAGTGAGCTGCAGGCTTTGGTGGTGGACCCACCTTTCCCTGTTTTCCATCTTGATGTGGTGGTCCTCCATTTCTCTCCTGTGTTTCTTCCCTACGTTGGTTTCGGATTTTCACCTCGACCAATAAGTTGTTTTTCCTGGTTTTTTCCTGCACCTCATTCTCATCCTGGAGAAGTGGCGCTTCTTATTCTGGGCTGTGAGCATGCATTGGCTTCCTACTTGCAACGCCCTCATGTTCATTGGCCTGCTTCTCAACTTTTCATATCTTTTTGCTCCCCTTAGTTTGGGGCGTCCTGTTTCTAAGCGAATAATCTCCAGTGGGTTGGCTGCTTGTATTTCTTTCTGCTGCGCTCGGGCTGGTCTCCCTCTGCAGTGCAGAGTCCCAGGGCGCCTGGTCGGCGCGATGGTGGCGTCTGTTGCTTTCCTCATATCAACTCCTATTGAGGAGATCTGCATGGCTGCCACTTGGTCCTCGGTTCATACCTTCATCTCTCTCTACTGTCTGGATCCCTTTTCCAGTGGGACAGCCAATTTGGCCATCAGTTTTGCGTGCTGTTCTCCTATATTGCCAACTCTCCCTCCATCCCTTTTTGGTTAGCTTGGAGGTCACTCACATGTAGAGAATATGCTGCCTGCTTGTCCTGGGATAAAGCACAATTACTTACCGTAACAGGAGTTATCCAGGGACAGTAGGCAGATATTCTCGCAACCCACCCACCTCCCCGGGGTTGGCTTCTTTGCTAGCTATCTGAACTGAGGCCATGCTGAGGAGATGCGGTAGCTAGGGCGGGAAGGCACACACGCATGCGCGGTACACTCGAAGCTTGAAGATCTTCAAGCAAGTTTGCTTGTGAGAGTGTCTGATCGGGGCTCCGTGGATGACGTCACCCACATGTAGAGAATATCTGCCTGCTGTCCCTGGATAACACCTGTTACGGTAAGTAACTGTGCTGTGTCATCACAAAGAGAGGAGGAGCAGGAGGTGTTTTCAGTACCTCGTGCTCCCAACTTTAAGGTATGGAGCACAGGGGCCTGGAGGGGAGAGGGCTTCCGGTGGCAAGAGGGAGTGGGCATCCTTTCTGCCTTTTTCTTCAGGGGGGTGGAGGGTGGGGGGTGATCTTTCCTGGCAGGAGGGAGTGTGCATCCCTCTTGCCATTTGTTTTAGGGTGGGTCGCTGTGTTTGTTGTTGGGGGGGGGCACATGATTGTTGAGGGTCATTGGGGGAGGGCTGTGGCAGCGGTGGATGATTTTTTTTCTTTTTTTTTTTAATAGGGCAAATATTTTGTGTAATACACGGAAAATATTTGTGCCATTGAAAAAAAAAAAAAAAAAAAAGAAACAAAACCCCCAGGTCTACAGCATACGGGTTTTAGGATCGGTAAAACTCGATGCTAAATAGCCAGGCAATGTAAGTGAATCAATCGCTTGGCTATTTTGCATGGGGTTTTACTCATTTGCATGGCTGGATCGGAAAATGCGCGATTGAGGGGAAAAACATGCCGTGGGCCGTTTAGTGAATCGGGTCGGTTAGCGGCTCTAAACTAGTATCATAGGAAGCAGGCATTTACCGTCCATACCATCCCCCCACCTGTTACCAACGAGGGTTCCTCATCACAGTATATATTTCTCCACATTTAGTAGCCACTTGATAAACCAAATTTATTTATACAAGTTTTTTATATACTGTTTAAATGTTAATGAAAACAATAGAAGCAGGTCACAAATGAAATCACCATTCAAAGCTTTCCCTTTTTCTACCCTCCTTAATAAAAACCTTTAACATTTCCTGGTTACAAGCATTTTCCTTAATTCCTGACCTATCCTAACCTAACCTATCAAATAAAAACTACATGAGAATCCTGCACCTACCCCAGTATATACCTTTTAGTAAGTATCTCTAGTTTACCAATGTATGTTGAATGTTAAAGTGGATATTATTCCAAAGTGGCATCTTTTGAATAAAAAAAATGTATGAATTTTAATGCACACTGTTCTATTCCATAATAATTGGTAATGTGGTACTTTGCATAAGTTTGCATATTATTAGCTGAGCATAATTTTATGCTGACAGTGCTTTACCATATGTGAAATGCCTACTTTTAACACATTTTACTAAATAGGTTCCTTTGTCCTCTTTTGTCACTCCTACCTAATTCAGATATAGAGGACATTTGCTGCTCTCCCCCATACTAACATAGTGAATGACGGCAGATAAAGACCCGAATGGTCCATCCAGTCTGCCCAACCATACATGCTCCATAAATTAATTTAATTTAAATGGCCCTTTTTCTTAGATATTTCTGGGCCAGAAACCCAGAGCTATGCCCGGGAGTGTGCTTAAGTTCTATCTACTGGAGTCTCCTTCAAAGTTCACTCCAGCCCATCTAAACCATCCCAGCCATCGAAGCCCTCCCCACCCCGTCCTCAAATGAATATCCATATATGGGACACAGACTGTGTAAGTCTGCTCAGTACTGACCTTAGTTTCTTCAATATATAGCCATTATTTTCTGATTAGAGATCCTCTGTATTCATCCCATACGTGTTTTGAACTCTGTCACCGTTTTCCTCTCCACCACCTCCCTTGGGAGCACATTCCAGGCATCAATGACCCTCTCCGTAAAGAAGAATTCTCTAATATTACTCTTGAGTCTACCATGAATCTCAAATTATGCCCTCTAGTTTTACCATTTTCCTTTCTCTGGAAAAGATTTTGTTCTACATTAATACCTTTCAAGTATTTGAATGTCTGAATCATATCTCCCGTCCCTCCTTTCCTCTAGGGTATACATATTCAGGGCATCCAGTCTCTCCCCATATGTCTTTTGGTGCAAACCACCTACCATTTCCATTGTCTTTCTCTGGACCACTTCAAGTTTTCTTATGTCCTTTGCCATATACAGTCTCCAAAATTGAACACAATACTCTATGTGGGGCCTCACCAATGACCTATACAGGGGTATCAACACCTTCTTTCTTCTCTATACAGCCTAGCATTATTCTGGCAACAGCCACTGCCTTGTCAAACTGTTTCTTTGCCTTTAGATCTTCGGACACTATCAACCCATGGTGGTTAAGCTTTAATTTGCCTTTTCATGTTTCTGGTTTGCATCAGTGAATGAGATTAATTGGAGAATGAGTGGCCTTTTATTCTTTCACAGTTACCAGTTGGGCCCCATCTGTCAAGAGCATTATTGCTCATTATAAGAACAGAAAAATAGCCATACTGGGTCAGACCTGCTTCTAACAGTGGCCAATCTAGGTCACAAGTACCTGGCAGAAACCCAAATAGTAGCAACATTCCATGCTATCGATCCCAGGACAAGTAATGATTTTCCCTATGTCTTGTCTCAATAGCAGACTATGGACTTTTCCTCCAGGAACTTGTCCAAACCTTTTTTAAACCAGCTACACTAACCATTATTACCACATCTCTGGCAACGAGTTCCAGAGCCTAACTATTCTGTGAATGAATAATATTTCCTCCTATTTGTTTTAAAGGTATTTTCACATAACTTTATTGAGTGACCTCTAGTCTGTAATTTTTGAAAAAGCTAGAATTTTGTAGATCTCAGTCGTACTGTATCTCCCCTCAGCCTTCGCTTTTCCAAGCTGAAGAGCCCTAACCTCTTTATCCTTTCCTCATATGAGAGGAGTTCCATCCCCTTTATCATTTTGGTCGCTCTTCTTTGAACCTTTTCTAACTCCGTTATATCTTTTTTGAGAAGAGATGAAAGAACTGAATGCAGTACTCAAGGTGAGATTGCACCATGGAGTGATACAGAGGCATTATAATATTCTTGGACTTATTTGCCATTTCTTTCCTAACAATTCCTAGCATCCTGTTTGCTTTTTTTGGCCACTGCCACTCACTGTTGTAGATTGCCTTTTTGGATTTAGAAGAGATGCTAAGCCTAGCCATGTTTGAGATGGGCATAAAGAGAGGGACAGTGCCCCCTCCATATGTTGCAGGTGCCAATGCATTATTAGTCACCTTCTCCACATTGCCATTATAACTTTCTTACTCTTTGCCTCTCTTGAAATTAAATAGGCAAACTGTGCTGATAGTGCGAGGTCTGAAGTTTAAGGTGACTCTCCCAGCCTCATGTCCATGTTAAAAAGAATAGCTGGGTTTGTCCAGGTTTTGAAAGGCTCAAAGTTTGGGGCCACGTCTGAAGGATCTCCTAGCATCCGTGGATGTGATGTGATGATTTCACATGCATGTACGCATGTGTGTGACATCATTGTGTTGCATCTGCACATGCTCGGAGGCCCTGCAGATGCAGTCCAGACTCAGGGAAGAAGAGAGTAGGTTGAGGGGCGGGGCTCAGGACAGAATGGGAAATGGCTAGAGACGGAATAAGGCAGGGTCACATGCCCTTTTTTTAATGAAGAAATCTAGTAACCTTATGTCTACGTTTTCTGAGAGCGTCTCCACAAGACCACCAAGAGTTGGAAAACCCATGACCATAGCATCAGTGCATGGAAGCAGGCAGCCTTCTGTTCTGCAATTCCATGAATGGTCAGGCTACTGACGCTTATGGAGACTGGACAAGAACTTGAAACCAGAGAAGCAAAGATCATTCTCAGTTGTAGGAACTGAAACTGACAAAAGGAAGAACTAGTGAAAGATGGAGGACCATCCCAATTCCCCCCCCCAAAAAAAAAAAGTCAGTCTTCAATGTATGGGATAGGGGTTTGTTTGATAAAGGGTCACGCTCAAAGATCTTTTCTCGTTCTGTTCCTATGGAACAATCTTTTAATGAGCAAGTGCTTAAGCCTCAGAGGGATTTCTGCTTTCCTGCTGATAACTGTATCTGTATCGCTTGTTGACCAACAGCGGAGCAGCTGTGTCAAAGTATTGTAATAATGAGGGAAATTACCAAGATGCTTGCACAGCGCACTGACAGGCTGATGAGCTGCAGCCTGTGTTAATACTCCCACTGGAGCGAAGAGACACTTATACTGTAGAGGGGATGAAGCGGTAGGCGTGTTTGTCTGCCTGTGTCTAAAAGCTTTAGCTGGCAGTCCAGCAGGAACACAGCTACTCTTAAACAGAAGAACAGGGTTCCCATTACTCTGCTGTTTATAGAGCAAATAGCTGACCTTAGCTAGGCCCCCTTGCTTGTGAAGTAAAACCAGCTAAATGGTGAGATTCTTCCCTTTAACTTTGCAAAATGGCACATGGTTTGGAGGAGGGTATCTCAGTGGGATGAGGCATAGTAAAATATGTCTCAATAAGCTGATAGTGACTGTATGAGGTGTGTGTCCTGACCAGTGGCTAAAGAAAGGTGAGTGGTGCCCTTACCTCCTCCCCCCCTTACCCCATCCACTCCTTCCCTGCCCCCTCCTGTCGTGTGTGTGCACCCCTTCCCAGGTACTTACGTTTACGGCGCAAACAGCAATCCCAACCTGCTGTTTGTGCCAGTGTCAGCTCTTCCTCTGATGTCACTTCCTAGGCACAGGTCCAGGAAGTGAAGTCAGAGGAAGAGCCAATGCTGGCGCAAGCAGCATGTTGGGGTTGCTGCTCACGCAGGAAATGTTAATAAGGTACATGGGAAGGAGCGCACGTGCACAGTAGTGGGGGGAGGGAGCAGGGTGGGACAGAGAGGAGGACTGCCCCCTGTCCTCCCCTCCCCCTTACTACGCCATTGGTGCTTACTGTTGGTTGCTGATTTCCATCTCCTTACACTCTCTCTTTCCTGACATTCAATCTCTCCCTGCATCAGAGATGCCGAGCGTGGCACATCCCAAGCTGGAGATTTACCACTGCTAAGCTGGAGACTAAAAGGTCAATGAGTGATATTTTTCTTGTGGGCCCCAGCCATAACTAAAACCTGTTCTGGCAGATGTATATTCCCCAAAACTGACATAGCGTAATCAATAAATTGAAAATAAAATTATTTTTCTACTTTTGACAGCTGCCCATTTTATTTTTCTAATGTTGTTGGTCCCTGTCTCTGGTTTTCTCTTTGACTATCTTGCCAGAGCCTCCTTCTCCATTTGGCATTGCTTTTCTCTCCATGTCATAGAGATGCTAAGGGTGAACCATTGCAAAGTGTGAGATTTACCATGCCAAGGAATGAGATTGAAAGCCAAAGAGTGAGATTTTCAAACGGAGTATCCAGAGTAGAAATTTAGAATGATTTAAGTGTAGTGTTGTTTTGCAAATTAATGAAGGCATTAAATGATATTTACTTTGCTTTGGAGCTTCTGAAAGAATACAGACAAAGTGAGGAACAATTTGGGTACATATTTGAGCTGAAAATTAATAATAATAACTTTATTCTTTTATACCGCCATAACCAAAAGTTCTAGGGGGTTTACACTAAAAAGAGCTGGACATCAGCGAAATACAATGCAGTAAAAATACAGATGTTTGTAAAATACAGTTCCAATAATAAAACTCTCATTAAGTATTAAAATAGAGATGATTATGAAATACAGTTCTAATAAAACTCTCATTAAGTAATAAACTTATCGAATAGAGTGGTCTTAATTAATTTCCAAAAAGAGCAATAAGATGACATAGCTTGCTGAATACATTTACCTAGCCAAGATTGCTGTCTCCCTGCTTGAAACACTAGGGTCCTTTCTAAGGTCTTATATCTACACCCATTAATTTTTGGATAAGCAAATAAGTAAAAATTTCTGGTTTCCCTTGATGGTATATGCAACACAAAATGAGGAAAAAGGTAAACTGGAGAGAATCCCGATATCAGCTTGAAGCAGATACAGGAGAATTTGAATAGTAATTGTCTTCTACCCAGTAATTAAAAGTATGTACATCGGTTTCAGAGCACATATAGTTCTAATAAAGGGAAAAAAGACAGGGCAAATGGAAGCAGTAGGCAGGAAGGTGTGCTCAGATTTCTTCCTACTAGTTTCCCCACAGTTTACTTAGAGACCAGTTTACTTAGAGACCAGTTTACACAGTCTCTAAGGCTTTCCTCTTATGAAAGTAGTGATTAAGGTACTGAAGTTCTGATGAGTGAGAAATAGGGCTCAGAGAGTTAGAGTGACACACTCCTAATGAGTGAGACATGGTATTTCTGCTGCACTTTTCTTTCCATCTATTCGTTCTCACATGTGTCCTTCCATCCTCACTCTCCTTGCATTCAACCTTCCATTTCTCCCTCCCCTCCCCTTGTACTCTCTCCTTCCCACCCCTCCATCTGCCTCTCCTTCCCCTTGCACTCTCACTCTTTGCACAACCTTTCTATCCATCCTCCTTCCCAGTCCCTACCCCTTGCACTTCTTCTTCCATCCATGCCTTCCACACTTTGCATTCAATGTGTTATCTCTTTATGTATTTTAAATATTTATAGCCCGAACTATCCATTACTCTAGGTGGGTAAAAACAAGAACAGTCATACTGGGTCAGACCAATGGTCCATTTAGCCCAGTTTCCTGTTTCCCATAGTGGCCAATCCAGGTCATAAGTACCTGGCAGAAACCCAGATAGTAGCAACATTTCATGCTACCAATCCAGGGCAAGCAGTGACTTCCCTCATATCTGCCTCAAGAGCAGCCTATGGACTTTTTCTCCAGGAACCTATCCAAACTTTTCTAAACCCAGCTGTGCTAACTGCTGTAACCACATCCTCTAGCAATGAGTTCCAAGCAGTGGCTTAGCGAGGGTGAGATGTACTCTGGGGTGTGGAACCCCTCCCCAGACCTTGTCTCCACCCCCGCTCCTTCCCCGAACCACCCCTGCTGCGCATATGCCCCCTTCCCTTCCCCCATATCTCTAATCGTTCACTGCCACGAGCAACAACTTCAATGTGCTCCTTGCAACTGTGACTCTCCCTCTGATATCACTTCCTGTGCATGGCACCTGGAAGTACGTCATCGAGAGCCAACGCAGTCGTGAGGAGCCCGTTGACGTTATTGCTCATGGCGGTAAGCAACTAGAGGTACGGGGGAAGGGAAGGAGGTGCACACGTGCGGTGGGGGGAAGAGTGGAAAGAGGCAGGGGGTGGAGTGGAGGAGGGGTTCCAGTGCCCCCACCATTATGGCGCACGGGGCGAACTACTGGTTTCAAGCTTAATTATTCAGTTCGATTTGGACATAGGGTGCTGGTCGCCCAAAGTCGGCGGCCTAAAAAGGTCCATTCTCAAAAAGTACATCCAAAAGATTTTTTTTTTTTAAATCATCTCTCTATACGTCCAGGCATTTAATTGTCCAGATAACCAGAACATCTATCTTTATACCACATGCTCGTCCAAATATTCATCCAGGTCTGAAACATCCAGAACAAGACCTTTTGGATGTGGGAGGGGCCAGCATTGTAATGGACTGGCCACCCAGACATGGCAACAGAGCAGTGGGGCACCTTAGAGGGCACTGTTGTGAACTTCACAAAAAGGGTGCCTCATAAACATCTCAACACAATTCTCTTATAGGTCAAGGTGAGCTCCCCCAAACCCACTATACCCACCTGTCTACAACCCCAATAGCCCTTATGGCTGCAGGTGCCACCTGTATGGCAGGGTTGGTGGGCTCACATTTTCCACCATTGATTTAATGGTTAGAGTGGCTTATAGGTCTGGGCCCTCCTCTCCATGGTTTACTAGCCCACTCCCCAGACTACTTAAGCCAGCTCTGTGCAGCTCTACTAGGCTTTCCTATGCTAGGTGCTGATGTTCCGGAGGCAGGTATGTACGTTTTTATTCTGATTTTTGTGGCGGTGTGAGGGAGTCAGTGAACATGGGGGGAGTGTGTGTGGGTCTTTACTTTGTCCCTGCAGTGGTTATCTGGTCACTTTGGATACAATTCCTGCAGGACGACTAAGTCTAGGTCAGCCCACATCCCACCCTAACTACTCCTCCAGAAATGTCCCTTTCTGCTCTGGGCGCACAGTGGGATTCAGAAGCCTAAAAAGTCTCTGGATACATTTAAAAACCCATTTCAATTATCGGCACTTGGATGACCTGTCTTTTAGATCATCTAAGTGCCGGCTTGGGCAGGTTTTTTAGACGTATTTTTGTTTTGATTATGAGCCCCTCAGAGCCTTGCTGATAACAAAATGGGTGGCGATAAGTGTTCACATGATTATTTTTTTAAATGGTTGCCCGCTAATGACAAAATTAGTGCATGGTCATTAATACAAAAGAAATAGAATATTAATCATTTTACAGAACGCTAAGGTCAGTGTTTATTCAGTGGCGTACCTAGGGTATGTGGCACCCGGGGCCCATCATTTTTTGACACCCCCCCCCCCCCCCTCATGTAAAATTTTTTTTTTTTTTTTTTTTTGCAATAACCATGAAATGGAATAAATGGTCAGAATAGAAACAGGCAGTGAAAATTTTCTTTTTTTTTTTTTTTTTTTTCCAAAGTATTTTTATTGAGAATGGCAAAAGGTCCAGACAAGCAACCATGGTCTGTACAGAAACTTATACATTATCAAAAAGAACACAGAATGAGAGTAACAGCAACAACAAGCATGAACAAGCCTCTCCCAAGAGAAAATTGCCAATGAGAGGCATAGCAATACACAACAAAAGGCCAAAACTTGGGGCAAGCAAACAAATCCCACCCCAGAACCCACAAGAATAATAAGCCGGACTAGACCCTCAGCCATATTTTATAATGAAAAAAACCCCCACAAGCAACAACACCCAGACCGCTCACCAGACACACCAATCCGCACAACAAGCACCCAAGAAACACCCAGCCACCACCCAGACAAAACTACCAGACACACCTACCCCACCAAGCCCAGACCCAACCCCCCCTCCCCAGAGAGTGCAAGCGCAAAGTGGACCGTGAAAAGGGCAGCTGCAGAAGTGGAAAGCCCCAGATAAGTAGGTTAGCTAAAGAAAGCCCACAGATAGAAGAAATCAGGATAACAGAAGTTCCAACAAATGCTCCCACAGAAAATTTTCTTTTATTGAACCTCATTTATGTAACCATTATTCCAAACATAACATAACATAAATTATGTCTGAATTGTCATGACATCAGAAGTACATATGGAGTAGTTGCAGGTGATGCTTGGGACAGTTCTGATTATGTTAGTTTGGTTTTATGTGTTTTTTTAATAGAAGGGTTTTTATTTCTTTTTTTAAGGTTTTGTAGTTTGTGGTCGAGGTCAATAGGTTGTAGAGTTGGGGGTCAAGTGTTGCAGCTCGAATGGCTAGGAGGTTGTCGAACAGTTTTTTTCTTTTGACGTTTTTGGTTGGAGGGTGTGTGAATGGTGCGTGAGTTCTCCTATGTCTGTTTGAAGTGGATTGAATTATTTAGCTGAAGAAATTAGTTACCCCCCCCCCCCATTCCACACACATTAATTCTCTTCCATTTTTGTTCCCATTATAAAAAAACACTGATAAGTTCCCAGGAAAAAAAATACATTAAAATAAGAAGTGAAAACAAAGGCCCCTACAGATGAGAACATAACATAAGAATAGCCTAACTGGGTCACACCAATGGTCCATCATGCCCAGTAGCCCATTCTCATGGTAGCCAATAGTGCTGCCCGATTCAGAGAAAAATATTTCATTCGATCCGATTCACCCTGTTGAATCGATTTTTCGATTAGATTCACTGTTAATGACATCGCTTTTTAAGTTTAAACAAAGTATAACAATAAATTTCACAACAACAATAAATTTCACAAAGTACTTAAAAAAAAAAAAATCACATTTTTCCATTAAAGCAGTTCTGGAGACATTTGCTTGAACAGTCTTTTTTCCCAGTCCATAAGCAAGCAATATGAAAAAGATTTCCTTAATTATCTACTCAAACATTTTTGCTATTTACTTTCATTGTACCTATACTATTATTCAGTAGAAAAAATGGACTTAACTGTGCAGGAAATGAATCTCCTCATACACCCACCATATAGTGCAAAAATGTGCAAAGGTCTGTTTTTTTCTTTCGATCACTACATAGCCTAATGCCACACAAGCAGCGCTGTTACAAACATATTCTGAAGGTCAATGCTAAGATTGACAAAGTTTCCTTCCTTGGACCAGAAGGAGATACTGACAAACCACTGGAAGAGATTCTAAAACAACTACCCAGAAATAACACCCAAAGACCCACTCAGTGTGTGAACCAGTTGAGTGGAGTGGACTAACTGGGGGTGGAAATGGGCCCAGAGTTTGCTCAGCAGAATTTCCCAGACTACCTCTTCCTCTCAACACACTGACATGCTACCACCACCACCAACACTAGGAACACCTCACCGAGTATGCCAGCAATGCTTATAAACTTTATAAAACACATTATTATATTTTCTTATAAAGCATATATTTTAACTGAACTCAGCCTTGCCATTCACAAAAATAGAAAAGTTCCCATTTCAAGCTGTCTCATGTACACTTTTCAAATCTAACATATTGTAATCACAAAACAGAAAATAAAATTATTTTTTCTACCTTTTGTTCTCTGATCAATATTCAAATCTTGTTGGTCCCAGGCTCTTGTTGTCTTGCTTGCCAGGGTCTCCTTTCTCCGTGCTAACCATCCGTCTGCCATCTCTGTTCTCCCCTTCCGTTTCCCTTCCCTCTCCCGGAGATCTGGCATCTTTCCTTTTTTTTGTCTCCATCCACAGATTCACCTTTTCTCAACTCCCCACCACCCCAGGATCCACCATCTCTCCCTTTCTGTTCCCAACTATCCTCCTATCCAGTATCTCTATCCCCCCTCCACACCATCCCCTGTTTCCAAGTTCTCTCCCTTTCTGTTCCTTCCCTCCCTAAATCCCATTATGCACCATCTCTCTCCCACTCCTCTGTTTTTAGACCCATTATTTCTAACCCCCAAAGTCTGGCATATGCATGTATCTTTGAACCCCCCCTTCCCTCTCTCCCTCTGTGTACTTTTACACCAGGACCCCCCCTCCCCCGAAGGTCTGTCCCCCCTCCGAAGGGCTACACCCCACCCCTGAAGACCTGCACCCCCCGAAGGACTTTACCTCCCACCCGAAGGTCTGTCCCCCTCTGAAGGCCTAAACCCCACCCCTGAAGGACTGCACCCCCCCCCGAAGGCCTGCACTCCCTTGAAGGTCTGCACCCCCCCGAAGGCCTGTCCCCCCCTTGAAGGCCTGTCCCACCCCCTTGTAGGCCTGTCCCCCCTTTAAGGCCTGCCTGCCTGCCTTTCCCCCCCTTGAAGGCCTGTCTCCCCCTTGAAGGCCTGCACCCCCCTTGAAGGCCTGCACCCCCCCTTGAAGGCCTGTCCCCCCCCTTGTAGGCCTGTCCCCCCCCTTGTAGGCCTGTCCCCCCCCCCCTTGTAGGCCTGTCCCCCCCTTGAAGGCCTGCCTGCCTTTCCCCCCTTGAAGGTCTGCACCCCCCCGAAGGCCTGTCCCCCCCTTGAAGGCCTGTCCCACCCCCTTGTAGGCCTGTCCCCCCTTTAAGGCCTGCCTGCCTGCCTTTCCCCCCCTTGAAGGCCTGTCTCCCCCTTGAAGGCCTGCCCCCCCCTTGAAGGCCTGCACCCCCCCTTGAAGGCCTGCACCCCCCCTTGAAGGCCTGTCCCCCCCTTGTAGGCCGGTCCCCCCCCCTTGTAGGCCTGTCCCCCCCTTGAAGGCCTGCCTGCCTTTCCCCCCTTGAAGGCCTGCACCCCCTTGAAGGTCTGCACCCCCCCAAAGGCCTACACCCCCCCCCGAAGGTCTGCACCCCCCTGAAGGCCTGCCTGCCCCCCTTGAAGGCCTGCACCCCTTGAATGTCTGCACCCCCCCCCCCCGAAGGCCTGTCCCCCCTTGAAGGCCTGCCTGCCTGCCTGTCACCCCCTCCCCCTTGAAAGCCTGCTTGCCTGCCCGCCCGCCCCACCCTGAAGGCCTGATGCCCCGACCCACCCCGAAGGACCGCTCGCCCCCCTGGCCTCCCCGCACCACCTATGAACAGCCGCAGCAGGATCGCGAAGTCAGCGTCGGGTACCAGCCCTAAGGGGGTGTTCCCGGCCTTGCCGTTCAGTCCCCCGCCACCCCCGAAGGACCGCTCGCCCCCCTGGCCTCCCCGCACCACCTATGAACAGCCGCAGCAGGATCGCGAAGTCAGCGTCAGCGATCCCTGCTGCTTCCTGTGCCACGGTCCCGCCCCTCCTCTGACGTCAGAGGAGGGGCGGGATCGCGTCGTAGGAAGCAGCGCAGGGATGCTGACGCTGACTTCGCGATCCTGCTGCGGCTGTTCATAGGTGGTGCGGGGAGGCCAGGGGGGCGAGCGGTCCTTCGGGGGTGGCGGGGGACTGAACGGCAAGGCCGGGAACACCCCCTTAGGGCTGGTACCCGGGGCGGCCCGCCCCCCCCGCCCCCCCTAGGTACGCCACTGTGTTTATTGAATCTTTGTAAAAGAACCTCTAAATGCATTAGAATAATCATGGCAGGCTTCTAGGGGATTGAAAACACACACAGCTACTTGTATATCATTAAAGCTTCCTCGACATTATTTTGGCTGTCTTCCATGTTGCAATTTTTACCCCCCCCCCTTTATGTTTTGACCTTCTTTGTGTTTCTTTTCTATATTTACTGTAGTTCCTCCCGCTGTCCTCATGTGTAGGTTTGTTAATGTCTTTGTATTAAATGTATTCAAAATATGGTGGCTTCCCCCTTTTTTAAATTGTACATCGCTTTGAATTCTGATATTGTGATTGCATCAAAATTTTAATAAAACTTGAAACTTGCAAGCCACATTGTGCAGTATACTATAGAGCTAGCTACTCAGAAGCTGCAGAATGTGCACCATAAAACTGAATTACAGCAAAATAACTTTTCAAGCAATGCGGTGCAGCTCCCAGAGAACGCATGTGCTGTCTCCATCGTGGAAAGGGGCATATGCAGAACATATTCTATTTATTATCGTCAAACCTCCATTTTAGTGCTTGCAGTAACAAGATATCAAAATTAATTACACGGTGTATGTACACTGCAGCTCCAGTGTTAAACTGAAATGATTAAATAAGGTAATGGCCTGTTCTTACCATCAGGAGATTACTAGATTGATAAAGTCTCAGTCCCCAAGATGCATTCTCATTAAGACCAGCAGGAGGATGGGTGGATTATGAGAGCCAGATACTGGATGGGGAGCATATGTGCTGTATATCCCCCTCCCCTTAGCAAAACAAAAATAATTATACGGTGATTGCCAATACTCTCTGTTGGTTTGCTGGAACTGTCTACCCTCACCTTAAGGATATTTATAATAGTTTTTTTTTATATTGCTTCAAGCTCCCACCCAGACACACTTCTGCTAGTGTACCTCACTCCTGCCATGCATCATTCACTACTCTTTCAGTACAGGGATACGTACACTGATTTCTACTAAAGCAACTCATCCATAACAGGCGGCACCTCCAATTATTCACCTCATTCCTACCAAGCAGTGCCTCCTATTTCAGTATTCACCACTCCGCTAAAGCATCTAATATCTAATGTAGCGCAAGGGCCCGTAGAGCCCCCCCGATGGCAATGCATATGTTCTACCAGAAGACTATAAGCAGATCCCTCCCTGTATTTTTTTGTCTTTGCGGTACATCGCAGCAGCTGTGAGACTCCAGAATTACAATGAAAAGTCTTTAATTCCGATGGCTGAATTTGCTGTCAGGCTGGGGAGCTGTTGTGGTCAGACGCTGTGCACAAAGCAGTGTTTTTTCAGCGCTTTCCTGTGTTAATGTTCTGGTGTGTTGTACTAGTTAGGAGGCGGCAGAACTCTAATCAGACAATTAGAATGCGGAGGTTTTCTTTGACATTTAAGATTTTTTTTTTTTTTGTGGTGGTTGCACACAAGCACCGTATCAATGCTGGAATTCTGGCATGGGGTGAAGAGGGGGTTATGGGAAAGAAGCATTCATGCATAGTAACATCTTTTGTCCTGGCCACTTTTCTGCACATCATTTGTGCAAGATGAGTTTTAAGTTTTATTTAAAATTTGATTAAACGCCTATCCAAAATTCTAGGCGATTTACAATAGTAAAAAAGGGAGGACAAAAACTAAAACAATAGACATATATATTCAAAGACATGTGGAATCAACGTACATTTAAACGAGAGGTAAGAGGGGTGAACTATAATAAGGTATAGTAAAGAGAATGCTGAGGGGAAAAACAATAGGAACGAAGGAGAACAGTTTCTTTATCGCTGGATATCTTAAAAGCAGAGAAAAGAAAGTCAGTGTTTGAAGGCATCTTTAAAAAGAAAACATTTTAATGCATCTTTGAATTTATCCAGAGATTTTGCTCTTCTCTAATATAGGGGTCCTTTTACCAAGGTGCACTAGCCGATTTAGTGCATGCTAAATATTAGCCTGCACTAAACGCTAATGCGTCCATTATATTCTATGGATGTCTTAGTGTTTAGCGCACGCTAAATCGGTGAGTGCGCCTTAGTAAAAGAGGGGGATAAATTGACAAAGAATTCCAAATCATGGGGGCAGTTAATGAGAATAATATTAATAATAATAATCTTTAATGAAGGCATGAAGAATAGATGAGGGCAAGGAATGGCTTTTTACCATTGTTCTGCAGGAGCTTGAAGTGGATGTGACCAGTCTGAGTACATAACCACCGGTCAGTGCTAGGTCTCTGGGGGGCTGGATGCTCTAATCCTGTGGGTCACTGAGGTGCTGGTAAATTTTCTGATTTGAAAACAGCGATCAATGTTGAAATAATTTTGCATGCAAATTAGTTTCATGGAGGTCTGTCGTAAATAATTCCATCTGATCAGTCATTGGAGGAGAAAGTGACTGACACATGTGCAGAGCCGGCAGGGGAAGCCCTGAAGCAGCCTCCTGATGCTCAGCTGTGTGGCAGCTGCCCGAAGATTTAAAATTACAGCAGCTGAGAGGAGATAGGTGGCGGAGTACATAAGAATATAAGAATAGCCGTACTGGATCAGACCAATAGTCCATCTAGCCTAGTATTCTGTCTTCACGGAGGCCAATCCAAGTCACAGGTACCTGGTAAAAACCTAAATAGTAGCAGATTATACTAAATTAAGTTATACTTTTTGGTGGAATTCAGTGTGCCATATTTATAAGATGGAAAGGGTATTTGCATTGCAACAGGGTAATTATAATAACTTTAAAAAGATTTGGGGACCATTGGCAATTTATTCTAATGATCAGACATCTTAAACACCAAAATATTGAATAAGATAAGGGGGTGGGATTTTGAAGGATTATAATTGACAATTGTTATTAATTGGTATATGGGTGGGAGGGGGGCTTCTTATATAAGAATTTATTTGAAGTAACATAAATTGGTATCTGGTAGGGTGGGATGGGTTTCTTTATATAATTATTTATTTGGAATAATATAAATAAGAATGTCAAGTGATGATTTAAGGTCTTTCTGAATGATTGTTGTACACTTGTTGTAATTTTTTGAAAATGAATAAAGATATTAAAAAAAAAAAATAAATAGTAGCAGCATTCAATGCCACTGATCCAGGGCAAGCAGTGGCTTCTCCGATGTCTGTTTCAACATCAGTTTATGGACTTTTCCTCCAGGAACTTGGCCAAACCTTTTTTAAAACCAGCTACATTAACTGCTCTTATCACATCCTCTGGCAACACATTCCAGAGCTTATCTATTCTCCGAGTGAAAAAAGATTTCCTCCTATAGGTTTCAAAAATTTTACTCTGTAACTTCATCAAGTGTCCCCTAGTCTTTGTAAATCTTGATGCAGTAAAAAAAATCGATCCACTTGTACCATTCTACACCACTCAGGATTTTGTAGACTTCAATTATATCTCCCCTTAGCCATCTCTTTGCCAAGCTGAAGAGCCCAAGCTCTTTAGTCTTTCCTCATATGAGAGGAGTTCCATCCCTTTTATCATTTTGGTCGCTCTTCTTTGAACCGTTTCTAGTGCCGCTATATCTTTTTTGATATAAGGAGACCAGAACTGAATGCAATACTCAAGGTGAGGTTGCACAATTGAGTGATACAGAGGCATTATAACATTCTTAGTCTTGTTTACCATCCCTTTTTTTAAATAATTCCCATCGTCTTGTTTGCTTTTATGGCCACTGCCGCACATTGGGCAGAAGGTATCAGCGTATTGTTCATGATGACACCCAGATCTTTTTCTTGAGCACAGACCCCCCAAGCTGAATCCTAGCATCCGCCAACTATAATTTGGATTATTCTTACCAATGTGCATCACTTTGCATTAGTCCATATTAAATTTCATCTACCATTTAGACGCCAAGTCTTCCAATTTCCTAAGGTCTTCCTGCAGTTTTTCAGTCTGCATGTGTTTTAATAACCTTGAACAGTTTAGTGTCATCTGCAAATTTAATGACCTCACTCATAGTTCCAATTTCCAGATCATTTATAAATAAGTTAAATAGCACTGGTTCCATTCCAGTACAGATCTTTCTAGCACACCACTATTTACCCTCCTCCATTGAGAAAAATGGCCATTTAAGCCTATCCTTTGTTTTCTGTCCAATAACCAATTCTTGATCCACAATTGAACATTGCTTCCTAGCCCATAACTCTTTAATTTTCTCAGGAGCCTCTCATGAGGAACTTTGTCAAAAGCTTTCTTGAAATCTAGATACACTACATCAACCAGCTCACCTTTATCCACATGCTTATTTACACCTTCAAAAAATTCAAGCAAATTGGTAAAGCAAGACCTCCCTCTGCTGAACGCATGCTGACTCTGTCTCATTAAACTGTGTTTGTCTACATGTTCCATGTACAGGTCTGTAATTTCCTGGATCTCCCCTGGAAACCTTTTTAAAAATCAGCATAACATTGGCCACCCTCCAATCTTCAGGTACTACAGACAATTTTAGCGACAAGTTACAGATCATTAACAACAGATCTGCAGTTTCATGTTTGAATTCTTTCAGTACCCTGGGTTGTATGCCATCTAGTTCAGATGATTTATCACTCTTTAACTTGTCGATTTGGCTTAGTACAGAGCCGTACAAAAGTTTTGCATCACCTCAGAGCAATATTTCTGACACCTACTGCTGCATATTATATACTCTCCAATGTTTTACCGAAACTCCAAAATATCCAGCATTCCCCTCCGTAGAATTACAAATTGTTAAACATACTCTCATGTATTTCAAATGTAACAAAATGTGGCCTCAGGTACACCTCCTTCACCCTTAGAAGTGTTCAATATCGGTGGGAATACCGGTGTTTTCATTCCTCATTGGCTCACATTCTTTTTTGCAATTATTTAAGTAAACTTTTTAAAAAACTTTTTAACTTGTTTATCCACCATGCTCTTTTTAGAAGTTTCCTTGACATTATTCTATTTAAAAGTGTTCAAATAAGTTATATACTTAGCTTATCATGCTACTGGGTTACATGATCCGACATGTTTCACAACAATTTGCTTTATCAAGGATCCCCCCTGTAAAATATTAAAAAGAGTTTGCAATGCTTTATATCATACTAAACAAACTCAACCCAAATTCCTAATACCTTCCATCTTTTCACACTAACCCCTATCAGTGCTTACCAGAGCCATTGTGTCCACCATCTTACTCAAAGTTTTTTGCAAGATGGGGGCGGCTCACTTAAGAGATCCTTTTATAGTACTTCCTCCAATTACTAACGCCCCTCCCCCATAGAGGAACTAGATCAATGTGGCCCATTCGACCTCAGAATTTAGGCTGTTTGGAGCCACCGTACCCAATCGGTGAATCCAACCCTGCTCTATGAAGTTTAAAACATGTTCCATATTACCTTCCATCCCCCCCTCCACTGCTTCAATCACACGCCATTTCATATCATCAAACGTGTGCTGCTTACGTATCCAATGGTGTACCAATGGTGCTTGCTCATTCTGGGTAACTATATAGGACTTATGCTCGTTCAATCTGGTTTTCACTGTCCTACTGGTGCGTCCTATATATATCAATAAACAGGAGCAAATGAATGCATATATTACTCATGTAGTATTACAGTTGGTGTTACTTTTTGCCTTGATGGTATATCCCTTGTTGGGAACCACCCAAGTGCTACCCTCTATAGTTTTATTGCACCATTGACATCGGCCACAGCCGGTGTGTAGGTATCTTCCCCCCTATTACTAGTCTTATTAAGATGTAGCTTTTGACCTATCGTCTTACCCCTGGTGTAAACTACCATCAGAAATTGTTTCAGAGGGGGGGTGTAGATCCAGGACATGCCAGTACTTATTCATGATCTGAATAAATTGTCCTGCTGTTGTAGAATATGGAATAACACATACTAGACTATCCTGAGAATTCTCCTCCTCCCCTTCTTTTTCATGTAATAAGAGTTCATGCTATGCAAAGCGTGCTCTCAAAAATGCCAATCTAATGAACTTCTTAGGGTACCCCCTTGTCGGAAATGCTTCTCTAGTGACCTGGCTTGGATTTTGTATTCGTCAAGGGTGGAACACAACCTGCGTATTCTTAAAAATTGATTGACTGGCAGGTTGAACTTCAATTTATAGGGGTGAAAACTGTCAAAATGTAAAAAGGTGTTCCTCGTAACTGATTTTCTATAAAGCGTGGTAGAAAACCCCCTCACCCAAGTATATGGACAGATCCAAAAATTCAATACATTCACGGCTGGAGGCCATAGTAAACTGGACTTGTCTATCTCTAGCATTTAGATATTCAACAAATTCCAACACCTTGTAATGGGTGCCTTGCCACAAAAAGAATACGTCATCTAAAAATCTGGTCCATAATAATACCTTTTCAAAGTATTCTGCAGTGTATACATGCTGTTCCTCATATTTAGCCATAAAGAGGGTGGCCACCGAAGGTGCCAAAGTGGCCCCCTTGGCCACCCCCTGTACTTGTTTATAAAAGTCCCCTTGATATTGAAAATAATTTTCACAAATGACCAATTCGGCCAACTTCATGAGAAACTCAGTAGATATATGTTGGGGAATAGTTCTATTATCAAGGGTGGAGAGAATGACCTCAAGAGCCCAGTCCTGTGGTATTTGAGTGAACAGAGATGTGACATCTAATGTCACCATCCATAATTCTTGGGCCGGAATCACCACTGATTGTAATGTATGCAAAAAAATGCGAAGTGTCTTTAAAGTAAGATTTAATCTTAGCAGCTTCCTTGTTTAGAAAAACATCAATGAATTTAGATAGGGGTTCCAGTATAGATTGTCTAGTATTTACGATGGGCCTCCCGGGGATATTTTGGAGGTTGGGTAAAACATTGGAGAGTTGTGTTATATGATTCCCAACCATAAATGAAATAGATTTAAATAGTGCCATCTTTAGTGTGAGTGCATATTATATACTGACATGTTCAGAATTTTATGCTCTATCACCCTGCACATTTTAAATTGATTTAGGACTTCAGATTTAAGACTTGTAATGCATAAACTGCAGAATGTCAAAAATGTCGCTATTTCATGTCAAAACCAGATTGAAACAGTCCAATCAGATCACTCCATTTTCAACCAATGGCATTTGTTTTGAGGAACCAATCACAGCACAGCATTCACGTGCATATATGTCGAAGAGGGAAAATCAGTTTTCATAACTGTCTGCTACTCCAGTGACAGCATAATCGCAATATGGGAAAAGTTAGAAATCTTTCAAAAGAAGAATGTGTGATGGTGGTTATACTTAATGAAGAAGGCTATTCAAGCTGGCAAATTGCAGCCAAGGTGAAGTGCAATCAAAGTACAGTCATATGCTTGCTCAGTAAGAAAAAAGAGACAGGAAATGTGACTGACAGGGCTTGAAGGGAAGACCACTGTGCGAGAGGTCAGGGTTGTTCGCTGGATCTCAGTGGCAGATTGCAAACTCACAATACCAGAATTGTCAGCCAAGTAGCAGGAAATGTGTTCAGTGAACGTAACTGCCTCAACAGTACATCGGCGGTGCCTGGCATTTGGCCTACATGGCTGTAGAGCAAGAAAGAAGCTGTTGGTAACGGTGATGCAAAGAAAGCGACGGGTTGAGTGGGCCAGAAAGTACAGCATGTGGACTTCAGAGGCGTGGGAAAACGTTCTCTTCAGCGATGAAAGTACTTTCTGTGTGTTACGAGGCCAGTGCAACACGTTTGCAAGACGATTTAAGAATGAGGCTTTCAAAACACAGTGCCTGGACTTGACTGTAAAGCATCCGACAAAAATCATGGTCTGGGGCTGTATGTCAGCCAGTGCCATTGGATACTTTCAGGTGATTGATGGCATGATGAACGGTGCCAAGTATCTCTCCACTTTTTCAAAACGTAATGGTTCCGTCTGCAAGGAGTCTCTTCCAGGGTGATTTCCATTTCTAGGATGACAATGCACCCTCTCATTGGGCAAAGATGGTGACAAAGTGGATGACATCGAGCCATATTCAATGGCTGAAATGGCCAGGGCAGTCACCAGATCTCAATCCAATTGAGAATTTGTGGAATAATCTTGCTGTCAAGGTGTTCAGAAAACACCCAAAAACAAAGGTCGAGTTGATTGAAGCACTGATTAATGTTTGGCACCATGTTGTATAGCCAGATGAACTTCGAAAATTGGTTCACTCCATGTCTCAACGCTGCAAGCTTGTTATCAAGAAAAAAGGCTGGCCCATCCATTATTAGAATAGCAGAAAACAACTATCCCTTTTCAGGGCTACCTCCTCTTGAAGGCGGTAACAGTTAAAATGCAAATAAACTTAGTATGTATTAAAACAGCTAATGTAATCCATTTATGAAATATAGCCATTTTTTGACATTCTGCAGTTTATGCGTTACAAGTCTTAAATCTGAAGTCCTAAATAAATTTAAAATGCGCAGGGTGAAAATTCCATAAAACACTATTATGCTTCTCTCCCAGCTGATTCAATCATGCAGAACAGTGAGAGAAAATGCAAAACCTGAAATGACTGAACTTGCATTCACCCTTCCTATAGATTCCCAGGAAATCAGATTAGTTCCTCTTGTTGGCCCACTCTCAATATTTCCCACTCCTTTACAGGAAGCAAAATTTTTCTGGGACTAATATTTAGCCTGCAGCAGCCAGCATTTCTTTAAACACTATTGCTATCAGCTAAGGGGTCTTTTTATTAAGGCACCCTAACCAAATTAGCGCATGCTAAATGCAAAGGCACCTATAGAATATAATGGATGCCTTAGCATTTAGTGTGTGCTAAATCAATTAGTGTGCCTTAATAAAAGGACCCCTAAATTAGACCTGGATATTTATTGCCAGCTCCTATCCTAGTACTGGCAATGTTTTCATGTATTTCTTCCTTATCGTGAATGAATGATGGATGAATATTATGATGTAAATTTTTTGTAGCGTTTCTTTGCTACTGATGTATGAACAGGGGCTGAAAGGTTCACAGCCCAACCAACCAACTTCCTAAATCCTCACGTTGCCAATGTAGCTGAAAGGAGTGTGATCGTATCTTGTTAAGTGCCAATTTGCAGAAAAGAAATTCTCTGTTTTGACATTGTTTCAGATCATTGATTGAACCATATCCATGTCATTCTCTTCTTGGTTGGGCTGAGAACTTTTCAGCACCCCCTCATATAGGGGGTCTTTTACTAAGGCGTGCTAAATGCTAACGTGTCCATAGAATATAATGGGTGCATTAGCATTTACCATGTGCTAAATTGGTTAGCACGCCTTAGTAAAAGAACCACATAATGTCATTGTAATCTGCCTAAAGCAGGGGCTCTCAACCCAGTTCTTGGGAAACTGCCAGCCAGTCAGGTTTTCAGGATATCCTCAATGAATATGCGTGAGAGGCAGTAAATATGCACAAGCACTACTTCCATTTCTTTGAAGGTGTCTGGCCAAGAAAGCAAACAAGATATTAGAAATTATTAGAAAAGGAATGGTATATAAGACTAAGAATTTTATAATGCCTCTATATCGCTCCATGATGTGAACTCACCTTGAGTATTGTGATCAATTCTGGTCTTCGTCGGTGGCGTAGCAAGGATGAGAGGTGCTCGGGGTGGTGTCGCCCCTTCCCTATCCTCTTCTCCAAACCCCTCTCCTTCCCTGCCGCTCCTGACACGTGCACGCCCCCTTCCTTTCACCTTACCTCTTTCACTTCCCAGGCACGACCAGCATCACCAACTTGCTGCCTGCGCTGGTGTCAACTCTCTCTCTCTGACATCACTTCCTAGGCATAGGACCTGGAAGTGACATTAGAGGGAGAACCAACGCTGGTACAAGCAGCAGGTTGGAGTTGCTGCTTGCACTGGGGATGAGCTAGAGCTATGGGGGGGGGAGGAGGGGGAGGAATGAAGGTGCACATGTGGTTTGGGGGGGAAGGAGTGGGGGGGGGGCGGCAGAACTCCTCTAGTATGAGGAAAGACTAAAGAGGGTAGGGCTCTTCAGCTTGGACAAGAGATGGCTGAGGGGAGATATGATTGAAGTCTACAAAACTCTGAGTAGTGTAGAATGGGTACAAGTTAATCAATTTTTTTACTCCATCAAAAATTACAAAGACTAAGGAACACTCAGTGAAGTTAAAGGGAAATAATTTTAAAACCAATAGGAGGAAATATTTTACACTGGGAGAAAAGTTAAGCTTTGGAACGTGTTGCCAGAGGATGTGGTAAGAGCTATTAATGTAGCTGGTTTTACAAAAGGTTTGGCCAAGTTCCTGGAGGAAAAGTCTATAGTCTGCTATTGAGACAGACATGGGGGAAGCCAGTTCTTGCCCTAGGATTGGTAGCATGGATTGTTGCTACTATTTGGGTTTTTGTCAAGTACTTGTGACCTGGATTGGCTACTGTGGAAACAGGTTACTGTGCTAAATAGACCATTTGTCTGATCCAGTATGACTATTCTTATGTTATATTAAACATGTAGATAAAGTTGAGCCAGTTGATGTAGTATATCCAGATTTTTACAAATGTTTTGATAAAGTTCCTCATGAGAGACTCCTAAGTAAATTAACTTAAATTAACCTCAAGCTCCCTCCAACTCTTCCGCAAACACCTAAAAACCTGGCTATTCTCAAAACTGTAACACTTCCCCCCTCTTAGGCCTCTCACCTTCCCCCCTTTACACCTAACTCTTTAATCTCTCCACTGTAGTTCCTCTCTCATCTTTCTTCCTGTAAACCGTGCCGAGCTCCGCATTCGTGGAGATGGTGCGGTATATAAACCCAAGGTTTAGTTTAGTTTAGTTTAGTTTAAAAAGTCATGGAATGGGAGGTAATGTTCTTTTATGGACTAGGAACTGATTATTAGACAGAAAACAGAGGGTAGGATTAAATGGCTATTTTTCACAATGGGGAAAGCTAAATACTGGAGGGATCTGTATGGGGACTAGTTCTTTTTAACATATTTATAAATGATCTGGAATCAGAATGATAAGTGAGGTGATTAAATTTGGAGATGACACAAAACTATTCAAAGTTGTCAAAACACATGCAGACTGTTAAAAATTGCAGGAAGACTGGACATCCAATGGCAGATGAAATTTAATGTGGACAAATGCAGTGATGCACATTGGGAATGATAATCCAAATCATAGTTACCTGATGCCTGGGTCCACCTTAGCCATCAGCACCTAAGACTTTACTGAAACCTTTGGTCCAGTGCGTGGTGGCGGCCAAAAAAGCAAATAGGATGCTAGGAAATATTAGGAAAGGGATGGTAAATAGGATCAGGAATGTTATAATACCTCTGTATTGTTCCATGGAATGACCTCATCTTAAGCATAGAATTCATTTCTGGTCGCCTTATCTCAAAATAGATATAGTGGAATTAGAAAAGGTTCAAAGAAGAGCGACCAAAATTATAAAGGGGATGGAACTCTTGTATGAGGAAAGGCTAAAGAGATTAGGGCTCTTCAGCTTGGAAAAGAGATGTCTGAGGGGGAATATGATTGAGGTCTACAAAATCATGGGTGGTGTAGAACAGATAGAAGTGAATCTCCCCCTCTTTCTCTCCTCACTTCCAGGCTACTGCCAATGCTACCGTACATACCTCATTCCAGTTGGCCCAAAGCTTAAAGAAGATTGAGTGTTGTGCAGGTCCCATAAGCACAAGCCCGTGCTTAAGATGAAAAATAAGTATATAATTATTAAACTAAAATTATTCTAAAGATTACCTGGAAATAACTCTGGTTCACCTATCCACTGTATGCTTATATCAGATGTGTGGAGGCAGGAAAGCAGAAATTGCCCAATTTGAACTAAAACCACATTCAGACATGCAGAAAATATGCACACGACATAGTACGGGAAGATAAAAAAGAGGTAGGTTATTAATCAGCATGAGGGATGGTGTCTGCAATTCACTGGGGAATACAAACAAAGCAATGTAGCTCAGTTCAACCAGATAGACCATGTTAGAATTATTTCTACAGGTCTATTAAGAGAAAATGAGACAAACACAGGTCTTCTTTATACTACACTAGTCTTATAGCTCGTTACATTAACGGGTGCTAGAATATATGTGTGTGTGTCTGTCTTTATTTCTTTTTCTCTCTCAGCTGCTTTCTGTATTTCTGTCTTTTCTTTTCTTTTTTTCTTGGCTGTCCACTACCACCCCTTGCCTGCTCCCCGTCCTTTCTCCCTTCCTTTTACCTCCCCTGTGTCCTCCACCACCTCATCACTGCTCACCTTATCCAGCAGCAGCCCTTCTCCCTAGAGGAAAGGAGAGACAGGGGAGATATGATTCAGACGTTCAAATACTTGAAGGGTATTAACGTAGAACAAAATCTTTTCCAGAGAAAGGAAAATGGTAAAACCAGAGGACATAATTTGAGGTTGAGGGGTGGTAGATTCAAAGGCAATGTTAGGAAATTCTACTTTACGGAGAGGGTGGTGGATGCCTGGAATGCGCTCCCGAGAGAGGTGGTGGAGAGTAAAACTGTGACTGAGTTCAAAGAAGTGTGGGATGAACACAGAAGATTTAGAATCAGAAAATAATATTAAATATTGAACTAGGCCAGTACTGGGCAGACTTGCACGATTTGTGTCTGTATATGGCCGTTTGGTGGAGGATGGGCTGGGGAGGGCTTCAATGGCAGGGAGGGTGTAGATGGGCTGGAGTAAGTCTTAACAGAGATTTCGGCAGTTGGAACCCAAGCACAGTACTGGATAAAGCTAAGAAGAAAAAATTTAAAAAATTTAAATTGAATCAGGTTGGGCAGACTGGATGGACCATTCGGGTCTTTATCTGCCGTCATCTACTATGTTACTATGTTACTATGTTTTACCTCCCCCCTGTCCATCATCACCTCCTTCCTGCTCCCCCTGTCCAGCAGTAGGCCTTCCTTCATTTTTCTGCCCCCCCCCCCTGTCCATTACATGGGCTCAGTTCCATAGAGAGCAATGGAGAAACCATAGCATTCAAAAGCTGCTCCTAACAGTCTGGAATACAGTCCCACTACTTTTCAGACTCTGGAGCAGCAGGGGTCATCTGCTCCTGCCCCTCCCTTCCAGACAGGAAAAGGGGCAGGGAGGCTATGAACTGGAACAAAAAAGAAAACAGTTTCTAATCCAGCCACTCTTCTTCTGCTGCTTCTGTCCCCTGGCCAAATGGCTGGCTGGCTGGCCCACTCCCCTGGATCGGCGTTCTGTGCAGGAGTTGCGGCCATTTTGAAGATCAGTCTGCCCTACTCCTTGCCTTAGTATATTTTTAAGTTGAAAGACGCGGCGGCTCCTCTCAAGAACCCCGACTGCATCGGACTTCCGACGCAGGTGGGGATCCTGAGAGGAGCCGCTGCCTTGTCTTTCAACTTAAAAATATACTAAGGCAAGGAGCAGGGCAGACCGAAGAACAGCACGGTCGACAGCTGCCACATCCGACTTCTGCCTCGGGGGAGGAGAGAGAGTGTTTTGCGCGCATGCGCACTCCTATCTGCGGTGCCCTACAGCGCATGGAAAACGGAATACGCGATGGGAGTGCGCATGCACAGCTTAGGCTTTTATTATATTAGATACATGGATTCTATCCTCAAGATATATCAAGTCTCTATTGATCAACAATCTTTTATAAGTAAGAATTTGGTCATTTATTAGATCCCAGCTCCCTCCTTCCTGCTCCAGGTCTTCAGTTTTCTCTGGGCATTACATAGACTATAGAAATGCTGGAATGAATTACAGCCCTGAATTTATGTGGCTGTGCCAAGATCTTTATCACCTGTACTCTGTAAGAAATATGTTCTCTCTGGATGGATATCATTTTATAAGAAATAGTGGGAAGCAGGTCTTAAGGCCTTTGACCTTATAAACTTCAGTCAGCAGATAATTCCCTCCACTGCCAAAATGATGATTCGGTAAAGTGAGCCCACTTGTAGCAATGAAGCGGCAGCGGTGGGATCTCAGGCGCTGGGACTCTTCCCTTCTGTTTGACAGCTGGTCATTGACTTTTTTCTCAGCCTTTATGGAAAACTAATTTTGTATTGATTGTGTAATGAGGAGAGACATTTAAAAAAAATGAAAAGAAGAACTGTTTTACTATCCATGTGTGTGTGTAATTTTTTTAAAATACAAAATAACCTTCAGTGAATTCTAAGGAAATGCATGGCCAAAATAAAAGAAAAGAAGTTTAGCAAGTATTTGCATTTTCCAAATATTTCCTGATTTTATATATTTTTTCATGTTTTTGCACATAATTTTTGTGCATGCTTACATTTTTATGTCATATGAATTGACTGTCCATGCATTAATTTGTGCATATGAGCAAGTTGCACAACACAGAAATGTTTAGGCAACCAAAGAAATTGAATACACGCAGACAAACACACATTCTCAGTAAATTCATCTTTCAGTGAAATAAATCTATACCCTAAAGTATAGCTCAGTGTTCTTCAACTGCTGGTCTGCAGAAATTTCCTGATGGTCCATAGGGCCGGCACGTGCATCAGGCCCCAGACAGTGCTCTTCAGCTGCAGGTCCACAGTGCGATCCATGCGGCGTTGTCTTCAGGCCGGCTCCCTCTTCCTCAGTGCTGCAGTGCACAAAGCCATGGGCAGAGGCTCTTACGCGCGTCCTGCGCCTGAACCGGAAGCCTTCTCTCTGACGTCGCTGTCTGTTCAGGAAGAAATGCATTTGTTTCTTTTCCTCTGGGGTTGTACTGCATGCAGAGTCTTGCACCTTAGGGTTTGTTTGTATAAGAACTTAAGAAGTTGTCTCCACTGGGTCAGACCAGAGGTCCATCGCGCCCAGCGGTCCGCTCCCACGGCGGCTCATCAGGCCTATGACCTGTGAAGTGGTCCCTGACTATTCCTATAACCTACCTCTACTTCTATCTGTACCCCTCAATCCCCTTATCCTTTAGGAACCTATCTAAACCTTCCTTGAACCCCTGTAATGTGCTCTGGCCTAACCTCCGGAAACGCGTTCCATGTGTCCACCACCCTCTGGGTAAAAAAGAACTTCCTAGCGTTTGTTCTAAACCTGTCCCCTTTCAATTTCTCCGAGTGTCCCCTTGTACTTGTGGTTCTCCACAGTCTGAAGAATCTGTCCCTGTCTACCTTCTCTATGCCCTTCAGGATTTTGAAGGTTTCTATCATGTCTCCTCTATGTCTCCGCTTTTCCAGGGAGAATAGCCCCAGTATTTCCAATCTGTCAGCGTATGAAAAGTTTTCCATACCATTTATCAGTTTAGTCGCTCTTCTCTGAACTCCCTCAAGTACTGCCATGTCCTTCTTGAGGTACAGCGACCAGTACTGGACACAGTACTCCAGATGTGGGCGCACCATTGCACGATACAGCGGCATGATGACTTCCTTCGTCCTGGTCGTGATACCCTTTTTAATGATACCCAACATTCTGTTTGCTTTCTTTGAGGCTGTTGCACACTGTGCTGATGCTTTCAATGTTGTGTCCACCATCACCCCCAGGTCTCTTTCAAGGTTGCTTACCTCTAGCAATGATCCCCCCATTTTGTAGCTGAACATCGTGTTCTTTTACCCTACATGCAAGACCTTGCATTTCTCTATGTTAAAGCTCACTTGCCACTTTTTTGCCCACTCTTCCAGCTCGTTAGGTCCCTTTGCAGGTCTTTGCAGTCTTCCGCGGTTCTAATCCTGCTGCAGAGTTTGGTGTCATCCGCAAATTTAATAACCTCACATTTTGTTCCCGCCTCCTTAGTACTTTTAGTTTTTTGGTCCTGTATTTGCATGGGGTTATCTGTGTTCTGGTAGGAATGAATATTGAGAAGCATACAGTGTGCTTTATGTAGTTTAATTTTGTGGTTAACCATTATGTGTTGTTAATATGATTATATTGTGTGTGTATGTATATATGAGAAATGAATGGAAAAAATGATGTTACAATTATGGGAGCGGGTTCTGGGGCAGAGATTGGATGGAGATGGGCAGAGTCTGGCCCACGACTTAGCTCAGTGTTTTTCAACTGCCAATCCACAGACCAGTGCCAGCCCACAAAATAATTATTTTAGTTCCACCGGTCCATAGGTGTCAAAGGTTGAAGAATACTGGTATAGATCACCCGATATTCAGTGCTATTTAACTGGTCAGAAACAGCCATTTACTGGTTAAATAGTGTTTTTGTGGCTAATTGTGAATATTCAGAAGGAGATAACTGGTTATCTCCACTGAATATTCTTAGAAAGTCTCTATCGCTAAACCAGCTATGCCACAAGAGTTATCCAGTTAAGTATGGATAATCAGTGCCAGACCAGGTAAGATTAGTGGTTAAATCAAACTGCATATATAGCAGTCCTATCTTTAACCACTATAGCTTAACCAGTCAACCACTGAATATCAGCTTAACTGGTCAAGTGTTTAGCAGCCCAAAAAATCCCTGGATATTCAGTGGCATTAAATATCCAGGTTTAATGTTGGTGGCAGGCAGTCAAAGCACTGCCTTCTGGTGGCTGAATAGCGGCCCCAGAGTGTGTAAATCAAGTGCCGAATCATAATAACCATACTGAATGGCATTTTAGAAAGGATGTCCATATCAGTGTGTCACTGGTGGTTCTAGTATTATAGAAAAGAACATAAGAATCGCTGCTGCTGGGTTAGACCAGTGGTCCATCGTGCCCAGCAGTCCGCTCATGCGGCGGCCCTTAGGTCAAAGACTAGTGCCCTAACTGAGACTAGCCTTACCTGCGTATGTTCTGGTTCAGCACGAACTTATATAACCTTTTCTTGAATCCATGGAGGTTGTTTTCCCCTATACCAGTCTCTGGAACAGCGTTCCAGATTTCTACCACTCTCTGGGTGAAGAAGAACTTCCTTATGTTTGCACGGAATTTATCCCCTTTTAACTTTAGCGAGTGCCCTCTTGTTCTCTCCACCTCGAAGAGGGTGAACAGTCTCTTTCTCTACTATGTCTATTCCCTTCAATATTTTGAATGTTTCGATCATGTCCCCTCTCAGTCTCCTCTTTTCAAGGGAGAAGAGGCCCAGTTTCTCTAGCCTCACATTGTATGGCAGTCCCTTAACTATTTTTGTTGCTCTTCTCTAAACCCTTTTGATTAGGGGATAAATGGACATTACTCGGACTGGAAAAGCATCACCAGTGGGGTGCTGCAGGGCTTGGTGCTTGGACCCGTGCTCTTCAACATCTTTATAAATGATCTGGACATAGGTACGATGAGCGAGGTGATTAAATTTGCGGACAATACGAAGTTATTCAGAATAGTGAAGACGCAGGGGGATTGCGAAGATCTTCAACTTGACATAATCAGGCTCGAGGAATAGGCATCAACATGGCAGATGAGGTTCAACGTGGATAAGTGTAAAGTGATACATATCAGTAACAAAAATGCACGAATACAGGATGGCCAGGGCAGTACTTGGAGAGACCTCCCAGGAAAGAGACTTGGGAGTTCTGATCGATAAGTCGATGAAGCCGTCCACGCAATGTGCGGCGGCGGCGAAAAGGGCACACAGAATGCTAGGAATGATAAAGAAGGGGATCCCGAACAGATCGGAGAAAGTTATCATGCCACTGTACCGGGCCATGGTGCGTCCTCACCTGGATTACTGCGTCCAGCACTGGTCACCGTACATGAAGAAGGACACGGTACTACTTGAAAGGGTCCAAAGAAGAGCGACTAAGATGGTTAAGGGGCTGGGGGAGTTGCCGTACAGTGAAAGACTAGAGAAACTGGGCCTCTTCTCCCTCGAGCAGAGGAGATTAAGAGGGGACATGATCGAAACATTCAAGGTACTGAAGGGTATAGACTTAGTAGATAAGGACAGGTTGTTCACCCTCTCCAAGTTGGGGAGAACGAGAGGGTACTCTCTATAGTTGAAAGGGGATAGATTCCGTACAAATGTAAGGAAGTTCTTCTACACCCAGAGTGTGGTGGAAAACTGGAACGCTCTTCCGGAGTCATAGGGGAAAACACCCTCCAGGGATTCAAGACAAAGTTAGATAAGTTCCTGCTGAACCGGAATGTGCGCAGGTAGGGCTAGTCTCAATTAGGGCGCTGGTCTTTGACCAGAGGGCCGCTGCGTGAGTGGATTGCTGGGCACGATGGACCACTGGTCTGACCCAGCAGCGGCAATTCTTATATTCTTATGTACAGCGACCAGTGTTGGACGCAGTATTCCAGGTGGGGGCGTACAGCCTGTTCTAAAATATATGAGAAATGGATGACCATGTGCTGGTGACTTCCTTCATGAACATCTCTTTCACAAACTGAAACAACTAAGCTATGAACATGGTAAAACAAGTGACACAGATGACATGGAGTGGAAGGGTGGTCCAGTGTTTAAAGTTGCTGTCTCAGCACCCTGAGGTTGCAAGTTTGATCCCAAATGCTTCTCCTTGTGAACCTGGGCAAGTCATCCAATTCTCCATTACTACAGGTACGCTAGCTAGATTGTGAGCTTGCTGGGACAGATAGAGAAAATACCTTGGTTATATTAGGAGAGGCATTTTTGTGCTCCTTAAGCAAAGCTCGTTTTTCAATTGGACACTGCTCGCAAATGAGCTTATTCATATTTTATGACTAAGCTCTGGAATTAGCAACCTTTCTTTAACATTGGATGAGTTATTATTTTTTTTGTTAAGGCTGTGAAAATGTATCCATTTTGAATTTAGGTCCTCTTCTAATAAACTGCGCTAGCAGTTTCTAGCGCAGGGAGCCGCACTGAATGGCCCGCGCTGCTCCTGACGCTCATAGAGTTCCTGTGAGCTTTGGGAGCAGTGCGGGCCATTCAGCGTGGCTCTCTGCGCTAAAAACTACTAGCGCAGTTTAACAGAAGAGAGGGGTTAGTAATTCTTGGCTATTGAATGGGTATTATTGCTTTTATAGATGAGATTTTTTTGTGTGTGTGTCTTTCTTTTCAATATGTTTTTTGATTTTATTTTATTGATATGGAATTATTGTGAATGTATTTTTGTAAACTGCTCTGGACTCTTTTGGAGGGATGAGCTAAATAACCAAATAAATTAATATATAATGATTACTATTTAATATGAACCACTTAGGCCCGGAATCTGCAAACAGTGCCTACATCAACGACTGCCTTAAAGCTTGCTGTCAATTACACTACGGCACTGTTTGCAGAATTTCGCCTACTGTTAAACATTGGTGTAGGTAATGTAAGCCAGGGTTTTAAAGGTCTATATTCCCAGTTCCTGCAGCACGCTTTTTTGGTCACTGCAGGATTTTTTTTTATTTTTTACAATATTTGGAATTGGCTCTCGATGTCTCAATTCCATCGCCGGCTGGTGAATCTGCAGCCGCAGAGGGATTATCACCAGCTTCTGTCTCTATGGACTCGGGACTTGGGCTGCCGCCCTCGGGTGGCATCCTTGTCTCCTCTGGTGCAGCAGATCCCTTGGGTGGTGCAGAGTGCTGAGCTCCAGGCATGTCAATTTCGGGTCCTTCATCAGAGGCAGGTTTGTCATTTTGGGTGTGCCTCTATGTGTTTTGAAATGCCATCGGGCTGATAATTCTACAGCGCATGGTCTTTGGTCTTGTACAGTTATTGTTGCCTTTTGGCTGGAAGTCCGTTGTTATTTGCAGACCCTGGTGGGTTATGCCCTTCCTTCTCAGGTTGAGGGGATCCTCTTTTTGGCTAAGGGTTATCTGGGTAGGCCCTCTGCAATGGCTATATAGTGGTTAAGAAATGTATTCTAAATCATTGGCTTCAGGACTCCCCACCTACCATTTGGTATTGGTGCAATAAATTCCATCTTCTGATGGTCTGAGAATCCCTGTCAGCTTGGTTTTCTCATCATCGTAGTAAGCTCTTGTCCATTTGGGCATCTTATTTGGATACTTTACACCCTCTGATTAAAAGCCAAGTACTTACCCAGCTGCGGAAGCCAGTGTTACATGGGTTGCCAGTGAGTTAAAGGGGGGATGGAGGGATTATACTGTATGGTGGGGCTTGGCCAAGTCTGGGTATAAGAACCCAACCCGGACTCTGACTGTCTCCGCCTGTTCTGTTGTTTTGTTGTTTTGTGCACTATATAATGAAAATGCTGTATCAGCTGCTCTGCTTGTTTGCACTTTGTCGTTCAATAAACTGCTTTGAAAAAAAAAGGTCTATATTCCCAGCACCTATTTTTAATGAGAATCGCTTCCATGGAGGTACCTAGCGATGCCTATGGTCATTTCTGGCGTAAACCATGCCTTCTTTGACTTTAGACACCATTAGGTGCTTCTGTAGACAAGATTATGGAGACCTTATTTGGAGGTGCCTACTAGCGCTTACATTTTTAAAAATGACATTTTAATCGGTTTTAAAAGACGTGGTTAAATACCACACCAACTGACACCATCTAAAATGATTGAGTTAGGCGGTGATAGAGTGCCTGATCTACGGTGCTGCTTAAAGAATTTGGGCCATAGGATATAAGTGGTATATAAATAAATAAATTGTGACAGCATAGGGACATCCATGTTAGAGAATGGCACAGGGAGAAATTTTTCCCCGTCCCCGCGGGAACTCATTTTCCCGTCCCCGCGAGTTCTTTTCCTGTCCCTGCCCCATTCCTGCAAGCTCCGTCCTCATCTGCACAAGCCTCAAACACTTTAAAATCATAGGTGCTTGATGCTTGTGCAGTTTAGGCAGAGCTTACAGGAACGGGACAGAGACAGGAACATTCTTGCAAGGTTGGGAAAAAATCTCTCCCCGTGTCATTCTCTAATCCATGTTATATATTGGCCACATTGATATCCATGCGGAGTGGAGGACTAGCCTAATGGCCAAACATAGAAACATGATGATGGTGGCGTAGTAAGAGGGGTGCAAGGGGGGCAGTCCTTCCTCCTCTCCTTTCCACGCACGCACTCCCCTTTCCTTCCCCTATACCTTTTTTAATTCCACGGCATGAGGTTGCTGCCCACGTTGGCATTGCCACTCTCTGACATCACTTTCAGGACCCGCGCCTAGGAAGTGACATCAGAGGGCAAGCTGACACCGACATGGACATGCTGCTCATGCCAGAGAAATTAAAAAGGTACAGGGACAGGGAAGGGGGATGTGCATGTGGGGGATGGGCAATTCCACCCCCGGTGCTGCTTACCCTTACTATGCCACTGACAGCAGATAAAGGCCAAATATCCCATCCCATCTGCAGCATCCACTATATTCTCCTGTAATGGAGAGCTGATTCACTGGGGACCCGTGATGTGAGAAGCAGGTTGCAGTAATCTAAGTAGACAGCAGAGAATGGACAAGAGTTTTGATAGTATGTTCAGAAAGGAATGACAAACATATAAAAACAAATAGCATAAACAGCATCAAAGCAAATGGTCCCAATATCCCTGTGGGATGGACCTGACATGGTCCGTGTTTCGAAGGAACACTCCTTCGTTAGGAGTCCTACAGATGATAATAGTATGAGAAGATATAAGACATGAACAAATGAATAATGAAAAATATGAAATAAAAATATATAGAGAGAGAATAAAGGTTAAACATATACATGTGACCCAAATGGTGATGAAAGGAAAATGTGCAACCAATGGTGAAAGAAATTAAGAAAAAAGGAATTAAGTAAAAAAAGGAAGAAATAGAATGTAGAGAAATGTCAATAGTGCCAAAGCAATAAAGAAAGTGATATGACAAATTCCAAAGAAAAGGTGAAAAGATAAAGTAGAACAAATGTCATCTTTCTGCTTTTTCTGTCTTTTCAGTCGGGCTATTACAAATGTAACACGCTCTTTGTCTTAGTCGTATATGGGTTACTCATTGCTTGTTCTACTTTTTATAGTTAAACATAGTGCTACTGAATATTATAGGGTTTGCCATCCTATGTCTACCATGCTACGTGTCATACTAGGTTGGCTACTCTTGTAATACTTTGTTTGCCATACTATGCTCATCATTCTGTGTCTCACCATACCATGTTTTGTCATGCTTTGTTAACTATGGGCGCGCTAGGGCCTTAACGCGCAGAATAGCTCGCGCTAAATTGCCCCGCGCGCTAGCCGCTACGCCTCCTTTTGAACAGGCAGTAGATTTTCATCTAGCGCACGTTAAAAATGCTAGCGCACCTTTGTTAAAGGAGCCCTATGTTTGCCATCACTTTGTATAAATACGCTTTACTATGTATGTAAACCTGTAACCCATTCTGAACTCTCCTGGGAGGATGAGATATAAAACCAAAAAAATAAAAATAAAAAATGTAAATAAATAAATAACTCCGACCTGCTGTTTCTGCAACCTGACTTCCAAGTTCAAGGTTACTAGATAGCATGAAATATTGGCATTATCCAATAAACCTTCAACCAAGCGCTCGGCATGCCTCTGAGACCGCTTTCTTATAACACAGATTCAATTTTGGCTGGGCATCTGGTTGTCTAATCAAAATTTAACTGGTTGGCAGGGCTTAGATTTTGAAAACAACCCATCTTTCTTCTTAATTCCCAGCAGAGTTCCCCGACATCACCATTTCATCGGACATGGCACGAGATATATATATGTATCCTATTCTTCTCTGAAATCCTGGAAAAAGGTGAGCGCATGAGACAGGGCGATAACTTTATCTTCTATACCTGCCTGACAGATTACTGTCTACATCTTGGCTAACAGAAATATAGAAAACAAATTTCACCTCAGATCCAATTACCAAAATCTTTCCTATTGCAACCTGGTATTTGCAGCCCAGACCCAGCCATAGTTTAAGAAGCATTTTATCCTTGGATCATAAATTACATCTCTGAATATCAATCAAGCAGAAACATGAAGGGAAATTAATTTCAGCCAAAACTTGCTCATGCTGGGTGAGGAACAGAAGAGGAAAACTGCTAGATCTGCAGGGAGGACGGCCGTGGGATGGTGTGGAGGAGAAGGGGGCATGTCTAGTAAAAATGCACGAGTGAACTAGGCAGGTACCATGAATAATGAGCAGAGGTTTCCTTCCCCAGCACTGGGGAGGTAGATCTGGATTTTGGAGGGGGAAAGGAGACATTTCCTTTAATTAAAATCAGGTAAGTAAAAAAATAATCTCTCATGCTTTATGGGTTAGCAAGCTCATTTTTCTTTTCTGAGTGTACATGAGCAGATTTATCCATTTCTGAAGACGCCTGGGGGCGTGCACCTTACACTCCTCTCTCATTAGGAACAGGCAAAGAAGTGACCGTTGTGAAACTAAGGTTTTTTTTTTTCTTTTTGCAGTTCTCATTCGTGCTGAACAGAAGATGTGTCAGTCCTGTTAACCAGAGCGCGTACCACAGCAGGAGGACAGGGGAGCAGGCTTGAAGCAAAGCCCACTTTTTCAAGGTGGCTTTTAACTCCTATCTCCCAACTCACTCACTTGTGAAGTACCCCATGTCTGTTTTACCTCTGTGAGAAATTCTCTAGCCCCTATTTATCCTGTTTATCTATTTTAATTAGATTGTAAACTCTAGTGAGTATGGATTGTCTCGTGCATGTTTAATGTAAAGCACTGCGTACGTCTAGCAGCGGAATAGAAATAATAAGTAGTTATAAAATGGAGCTGGGAGTGTACATGTATGAAGACAAAATTGACACAGTGAAAATAGTGAAACCTGTGTCTTCAGGCAAGTCTCTTAATCTGCTTATATTTCAGTTCTGATCTATTCTGTTGCTGTGGGGGGTTAATTCTAAAGTAGGTGCTAACATATATGTGCTGAGTACACATGTAAATAATTAGAATACTGGCATAAATGCCAGAGAAGTACCTCTGTGTTGCTATTATCTAACTATCCTCCAGATCCTATATATGGCGTCTAGATTTGGATGCCAAATTTGGGTGCACACCTGAGATTCGCATGCAAATTAATCGGCTAATGAGTCAATTAACGTCAATAATTGGGAGCAAACAACCAATTATTGAAGTTAATTGGCACCCACTAATATTTGCATGCACATCTGGTTGCACGCTATTCTATAAGGCACGGCACCTAACTCTACTAGTGCATAACTTAATAGGGTGTTTGGCCACGAGCATGTCAGGGATGTTCCACAAAGTTACGTAGAAACATGACGGCAGATAACGGTCAAACGGTCTGCCCATCCCCAGCATCCACTATCTCAGTGTCCCGCAAACTTTCTCGAGCCGCGGCAGACTGAACCTAATGGCCATGGCTTGAGGCATCTGGACGGATGCGGACATCGCTGTAATGATTTCATCACATCGATGTCCGTGCAAGCACGAAGGCACTCCAGACGGGCCCTAAGATGCCAGCAGGGGGTGCCAGCAAGGAAGAGGGCCAGAGAGAAGGAGAGGCGTTGGCTGATTGTCTACACGACGTGCCTCTTGCCACAAAAGGCATGTCCTATAGGCAGTCAGCCGGCGCCAGTGTCTCTCCGCTTCCCCCGTGTGCCGCAGCACACCTGAACTACAGTTTGCAATACATTGCACTATCTCTTCTTCTCCCTAAGAGATCCCACATGTCTGTCCCACACTTTCTTGAATTCAGACACAGTCTTTCTTCACCACCTCTACCAGGAGACTATTCCATACATCTATCACCATTAGATTGCGTCTGAGCCTATCACCTCTTAATCTCATTTTGTGCCCGTGCGTACTTACAGAATACTGCCTCAGCATACCTAACATGGGTGCCAGTATTTATATCAGATTTCTGCAGGCTAAGTCTTGCTCCCAAAGTCAGGCGCAGGAATCGTCACTAAGCGCAGTTCTATAAAGGGCACACAATCTTTATAAAATCATGCTTAGTGCTGAAATTTTCCAGCATCAAATTTAGAGCGCCGTTTATAGAATTCCACCCTATGTACATATCTTCAAAAATGTGTAGTTTGCAGATGGGCAGAACATGGCAAAGGCACACAGTTATGTACATAACTTATAGTATACCATAAGTTATACACTTATCTCCTGCAACAAGGCACTTTGGGCTAGATGCACTAAAATCTCTGATTGTCTAAAGATCATCGCTAAACCGGTTTGACTTGTTTAGCGATCGATCAAATTTGTCGACCCAATGCATAAAATGGCTCAGTGCGTGGTCGTACATTCTCCGATTCTGGCATGCAAATGAGGTCATTAATATTAAAACCAGCCATCCGTTCAATGGCCTAACATTGCACACCAGAATCGGATCGGTACTATCGACCTAAAAAACTGTTACCGACAAGTCTGCCTGGTTTTTTGTTTTTTTCATTTTTTTTCTATGGGCACAGATGTATATTTGTAACACACACACAATATTTGGTCCATTAAAAAAAAAAAAAAAAAAAAATCACTACAATATAATTTTTGGAAATTCAGATTATCAAAAGGGATGGCAGGTTGAATACCTCCTTCTATCAGAAACCTTCAGATTGGAACACCATTTTACAATATCAAAGATTTCATCCTAAAATGTTGCATAACAATATTCCTGTTGGTCAATTTTTGCGACTTAGACGCATCTGTTCTGATGACCAGGAAATCTGTAAGCATGCTAAAGCACAGTTACTTACTGTAACAGGTATTATCCTGGGACAGGAGGCAGATATTCTCACATGTGGGTGACGTCATCCTTGGAGTCCCGGTATGGACAGTGAAAAGTGTAGTGTAGTGTCATGTCACTTTAAGCTTTTTGAAAGCTTTTAGACTGTAGATTGCCTGCAACGTGCATGTGCGAGTGCCTTCCCACCCGACGCCATCAGTTCTATGCCCAAGTGAAGAAGCCAACTAGGGGAGGAATGCAGGATTTGAGCATATCTGCTTGCTGTCCCTGGATAACACATGTTACAGTAAGTAACTGTGCTTTATCCCTAGACAAGCAGGCAGCATATTCTCACATGTGGGACTCCCTAGCTGTAATAAAAGGGATGGAGGGAGAATTGGGCTCCAAAGAAACATAAAACATGAAGTGCCACACAAAACCTAAACTTAGGCCTCCTTTTATGAAACTAGCCTGAGTGGTTTAAAGACTCTGGCTTAGAGTAAAAGCCTAGTGTTATAAGTATAGATATATCTTTCTTATAAGTATTCTTTCTTCATTGCTGAACAGCAACATTAGTGAAGGCTGAAGTGAATGCAGCTAGGGATGGTAGGGCTGAGCCAAAGGATAAGGGAGGCCTAAGGTATTGAGGGCTGAACATAGAACAGCCTAGAGAATTCTGAGGAAATTATTTTAAACAGGCTGAGCAGAGTGAGAGCCTGGGTCACAGAGCTAAATATAAAAGTTGGGCCAGTAGAGTGTGTGTTTTTCCTTTACAGCCAAACCTCTGAGAGACTGGGAAGCCTATATTCCAGAAGACCTGAACAAGATGGTGTGTTATCAAATGGGAAAATGCTTGATTTTTCATGACTGCAACAATCAAGGTTCAAGGTTTATTAACATTGATTTATCGCTAAATCTGTTTACAAAGCGATGTGCATAAGTAAAACATAAAATATAGAGATACAAATTAAAACGCAGTAACATAAGTTTAAGACAAGACAAACTTGAGATGGAGGGAAAGAAGGGGCAAAGATTACATCTGTTTTAGTTAGGAAAACAAATATGGGAAAAAACATAAGGGAAAGGGTTTGGTTAAAAAATTAAAATGCTAAGAAAAGATTATATAATATTAAGAATTAAAAGCGTCTTTAAAAAGGTGTGTTTTTAAAGATTTTGTAAAAGAATGCAAATCTCTTTCAATTGTAATATATTGTGGAAGAGAATTCCACCATTGTGGGCCCATGACAGAAAACAATCATTCGGTATTTCAAAATCTCAAACATATAAGTAGTTGCAGTTGAAGCAGGCCATTCAGAAGGGGTTCCCTGATTGGCAAAATTTAAAAAATCAGTATAGCTTGCCGGGCCTATGCTTCCAGCCAGATTTGCTAGGGCATCAGACAGCCAAGTGGTATAAATTAAAATCTGACTTTTTGAACAAGAAACCTAAAACTAGTCTAAAAGACATTTGGAGCATTGAGATTAAGCAGCAGATTTCTGCTACTCAATGGCCACGGATTTGGTCTTGGAGGATGAGATGTACAGCGTCAGCATCTATGAGACAGACTTGTTTTTTTCTGTTATATAGAATTTTCTGGACCCCTGTTCGTTTGCAAAAGTTAGAAAGTTGCAAAAGTTCTAAGTCTAATAGATGCTGGCAGTCATCTTGATATAGGGACACTGGATCATTTACTGTTCTATTGTCCCTTGATACTTAAATTTTGGAAATCCATATGGGGTCAAATCAATATGATATTGGAAGCTCCGTTGTCATATGGTGTAGTGTTGTTTGGAACATTATTAATGCCCAAGAGTCCAATCAATGCAAACAAAAATAGATTACTTCTCTTCATGTCTAACGTAACCATTTATTTTTTATCAAAACGGGACATCTATTAATTGTCAGTCCCGCCCCCAATCCCGCCCTAGCCCTGCCCCAATCTCTTCCATTCATTTTTCATGTACCCATAATATCTTATTAATTCATAATGGTAATCAAAAAATAAAATAAAAAAACCAAAACAGAAGGCACACTATACGCAGAGAAAATGTTAATTATTTATATTTAGGGGGTTTTCAAAGAGGTCAAGGCAGATGAATTTAAAATATGCAATGTCACCTTAGTAACTATAGAAAAATAGACAAATATAGTGCAAAATATAGACAGCAGATATAAATTCTCAAAACTGACACATTTTGATCACTAAATTGTAAATAAAATCATTTTTCCTACCTTTGATGTCTGGTGATTTCTTGAGTCTCTGGTTGCATTTCCTTCTGACTGTGCATCCTTTCTTTCATTTCTTTCTTTCTTTTTTAAGTTCAATTTGTTTATTGAATAATTAAGAAAAGGAAAAGAATGAAATACATCATATAACATGGAAAAAACAGGTTACAGAAATTGGCAGAAAATATCAAAATAATACAGGATATAAATATCCGAGAGAATTTGTACAGAATATATAATAATCACATATTTAAAGTGATCGTAGGTAGTTGTCAATGGGAGTCCAGATATCACTAAACAAAATTGAAGGGTTAGTCCTCTTCTTGCTTAAGGCATATTGTTCAAAGTTTTTATACAGGCAAACAGAGTTCCACCAAAAAGTAAAATTTAACATAGAAGCGGATTTCCAATTTTGCAAAATATGTTGTAAACCTACTGATATCAATATATCAATCAATTTTGGTGTACAGGAAGAGTTATTAAAGCAAGGATGGAGAGATCTCATTATTATGATGTCAAAAGACAGGTCAGCAGTGCAATTGGTTATAGAGCTAATGCAGGGCCAAATTTGTGTCCAAAAAGGTAGAATCCTAGAACAATTATATAACATATGTGCTAAAGTACCTGGGCATTGTGAACAATGCCAACAGAGGTCATCAATTTTTAAATGTGCCAGTTTCATTCTACTTGGAGTCCATACAATTCTTCTCATAAGAAAATACAAAGACTGCGTTATATTTGCTGAGAGAAGAGGTCTATTCACCTTTGTCCAGAACTTAATCCAATCCTCGTCAGAGAATTGTACATTAAGATCTAATGACCATTTACGTTGGAGATCTACATCAGATAAGGGTCTTCCACCCTGTAGGATATTGTAAAAGTATGATATAGCTTTTCCTTGTGTCATAATCAATGAACACCATTTATCAATACATGAGGTGGTCGAGTATTGTATAGAAGAGAGTATGGAGGATAACAACATCCACTGAGCTTGTTTGCCAATAAGGGTTGGATACAATGCAATGAGATCTGAGAAGGTATATAATGTGGTATTGTGATAGAGCTGTTGAACCTGCCAAATGCCTAGCTTACTCCAGGATGTCCAATTGAAAGCTCTTTTATTATGTTTAATGACAGGGTTATTCCAGAGGGCCATATTTTTCAGTGCAAAGATGGAATGAGTAGCTTTGCGATCTAGTATACGGAGTGCTGTGGTAATGGCTGGGAATAGTGAGAAGGATTTCAATCTGGAAGGAGTAGACATTGTAGGAATTATATTAATAGGGATTGGAGCGCAGATTGAGATTTCTAGTTCTAGCCAAGAGGGCAGGGGGGAAAGAATTTGGGAGTGAGTAAATGTGATCCATTGTGATCCATATTTAGCAAATGATGCGATTTGATACTTGCGAAAGTCAGGAATGTTCATTCCTCCATACCTCCTGGGAGCCTTTAGCTGGTTTAGAGCTACCCTGGGTTTTTTGTTTCCCCATATAAATTCAGTTATTCGTTTATCAAGCCATTTGTAGAATGAGGGTTTACCAAAATTGGGAAGCATAATTAAGATGTAAGTAATTTGTGGTGCTAAGGTCATTTTGAGGGAGGATATGCGTCCCATCCAGGACAGGTAGAGAGGTTTCCACTTAGAGGTGGAGGCAATAACTAGCTCTTTTAGTTTGGCTATATTTGTATCCATTATAATATCCCTGTCTTTGTGTATATAGATACCTAAATATTTGATAGGAGAGGAGGACCATGCGAATGGAAAGGAAGATAAATCCAGTTGGGATATCTGATTATTGAGAGGAATTATAACAGATTTCTCCCAGTTGACTCTGTAGCCAGAGTACATGGAATAAGTATCCGTAAGTTGTATAAAGGAAGGGAGGGAAGTGATCGGATTTCTAACAAAAAGCATTATATCGTCAGCATATGCCGCAACTTTGAGTTCTCTCGTATCTAGGGGAATTCCTTGCATTGTAGATGTTTGTTTAATTGCTAAAAGGAGAGGTTCTAGGGATAGATTGAAAAGAAGCGGGGAGAGAGGGCAACCCTGTCTAGTTCCTCTTGCTAATGTGATTGGTGAAGAAAGAAATCCATTTAGAAGAATCTTAGAGACCGGGTTCCAGTAAAGGGCTCGAATCCATGCAATAAAAGACTCTCCCAAATTAAACCATCTCAGAACCTGCAACAAGAATCGCCATTCTACCCTATCAAAGGCTTTTTCAGCATCAATAGCGAGTCCTATTACAGGCTCCGAGATGGTCTTAGCATAGTCATTGACAGAATGAAAAATGCGTAGGTTGTCTCCAATATGTCTACGTTTAATAAAACCCATTTGATCAGGTGAAACTAGATAGTCTATAACGTTGTTAAGCCTGATGGATAGGATTTTTGCTAAAATTTTATAATCAGAATTAAGCAGTGAAATTGGTCTATAGTTTTTAGGTAGTGTGCTGTCTCTACCAGGTTTAGGAAATATCACTATATGAGCTTCTGAAAGGTTCCTTTGGAGATCAGGGTATTTTTGAATGAAATTAAAGTAAGCAAGTAGGTGAGGAGAAAGTATTGAGGAAAATGTCCTATAAAATTCACTAGTTATACCATCAGGGCCTGGTGATTTATTGGTGGCGAGGGTTTTGATAATATTTTGGATTTCCTGAATTGTCAAAGGTTCGTCTAAGATTTTTTTAAGATTGGAGGATAGTTCCGGATGATTAATGGAGTTAAGATAATTTGAAATGTCATCAGTTGTGGAGGAAGTTTCTGATTTAAACAATTTAAGATAAAAGTTTTCAAATTCAGTTGCTATTGTTTGCTTATCAGAAGTTAGGGTACCATTTGATGTAGTAATAGAAGTAATATGAGATCGTTTTTTATTTTTTCCTTTGAGGTATTGAGCTAAAGCACGTCCCATTTTGTTGCCTCCGATATAGTGTCCAGATTTTATCAGGAAGATATCATGGTTAGCCAGTTTAGATGCTAAAGAGTTATATTCATATTTTAGCTTTATTAGTTGAGAGTGTAAAATGGTGTTAGACAAATCAGAGGTATATTGTGATTCCAGCCTTTTGATGTCAGCTTCCAATGAAGTGAGACGGAGGCTCGATTGTTTTTTTTTCCAAGCCATTAGACTAATTATTTGTCCTCTCAGTGTAGCTTTATATGCTTCCCAGAGCGTAGTTGGGGAAATATCAGGTGAGGAATTGTGTTGGAAAAATTCCTCAGTAAAAGTATGAAGTGTCTGTATAGCAGATTCATCCGTTAAGATGTAATTATTTAATCTCCAGCTAGGAGAGGGTTTACTTGGACTTTTTAGGTTAATAGATATAGAAACGGGGGCATGGTCTGAAATGAGAATGGGATGTATGGAAGCTTGAGTTACATCTGAAGCTAAGGAAGAAGAGAGTAGAAAATAGTCTAATCTCGTGTATGAATTATGAGGAGCTGAGAAATGTGTGTAATCTCTTTGTGTAGGGTTTAAGAGTCTCCATGGATCTATTAAAGTAAAGTTGAGAATCAATGAATTAATTTCGGTTAAAGTTCTAGTTTTCGCAGGTCTGCATGAGGAGGTTCTGTCTAAGATGTAATCTAGTGGTTGGTTGTGATCTCCTCCAATGATGAGTGGGTGTTGTGAGAAAGGTAATAGGACAGTTTGGAGAGAGCGGTAGAACTCTGGGGAGTCAGAAACAGGGGCATAGACATTCAGTAATGTGAAGCGGAGGTCATATAGTGAGACATGCAGCAAACACCAGCGTCCTTCTAAGTCAGTACTTTGTGAATGTATCACTATAGGTAGAGAGGATTTAATATATGTGGAAACTCCATTCTTTTTTTTAAGTGCAGGAGAAAAGACTGGAGCATTATAGCCCTGCAAAGTGGTTTTCATATTATCAGTATGGGAGAGGTGGGTTTCCTGAATGAAGATAATATCAGGGTTCAGAGATCTTATATAGTTTGACACTTTTTTCCGCTTAATACAGTGGTTAAGACCATTGACATTGAAGGTTAGTATGTGCAGACTAGTCATTTAACAGCATTAATGTGATTATTGTAACGATATTGAGAACATACAAAAGAGTATATTGTTTTTTTTAAAATAATAAGCATTAATGTGTACAGACTCAAGGAGAAAAGCCAATCCTGAACCTGGAAATAACAACAAAATGTCAGACCTATAAAAGGCAAACAGTGCCAGAGGAATGACAAGTTAAAGAAGAGAGAAGAAAATGGGTGGGTTTGAAACCCCATGAGCAGCCTGGTGCAGACTCCTCTCCACGGTGCACGTGTAAGAGAGACTAATAGCTGTAACACGCTCGAACAGTGATATGCAAATTAAGCATAATAATGAATGGTAGATCAACATAACTGAGTCAGTGCATCTTAATAGATTCAATATATAGCTGAAGATCGGCCGGATTCATGTACGTTACAGTTTTGTTGTTGTGAGTAACAAGCATCTTCGCTGGGTAGAGCAAGCCGAATCGGGCTCCTATGTCTTTCAGGTCCTGATGTAATTGTAGAAATAATTTCCTTTTGGCCGCAGTGGTTTTCGCCAAATCAGGCACGAAAAGGATTTTCTTGCCTTGATAAAGAATCTGCTTCTTTTCTTTTGCTGTAGTCAGGATCTGCAAAGTATGTTTGTATCGTAGTAGTTTGGCGACAATAGGCCGTGGCGCTTTTTGGTTTGGAGAAGGCCTGGATGGAACCCTATGTGCGCGTTCCAGTTCCAATGGAGGATCAAAGGTTATACCCAGTAGTGATGGTATCAAGGTATGCAAGAAGGTGATGGTATCCGATCCTTCAGAGGATTCAGGGATTCCAAGGATGCGAATATTTCCCCTTCGGCTTCTATTAGCCAAATCTTCCAGTTCCGTTTGTAGTGTGGCAATATCTTTGTTATGTTGCGGTATGAGCGCTATGTTTATCTCGTGGCAAGTTTTGAAATTCTCCAGAGCATCGATTCTGTGTCGAACATCAGTAAACTGTGCATTTAGCGCTTCAATCTCCGTTTTAATCAGTTGGGATTCTTCAACTTGTTGGGACATGAGATTTTTAAAAGCCCGCATTTCAGTCAAAATAAGGTCAAGCTGCGATTCTACAGAGTTCAGCGGTTGTTTAACGGGCGATGCAACCTCGTGCTTAGGCCTCTTGCCGCTGGTAGGTCCCGTGCCGGTTTGCTCTGTCTTCGGAGGTTTATTTGAAGACATGATGTATAGCTAAATGCAGGTTATATATATAGCGTATTAGCGGTGGTTCAAATCTCAAAGCGTGTTAGAGAAGTTATCGTTTCAACGCACCGTTATGAGGAGAGTTCAGTCGGCACGTCTGGCAGCCATGATCGTCAAGCCACGCCCCTCTTCTTTCTTTCTTTACTCAGGCCTGACAATTGTCCCTTTCTATTCCCTTCCTCCTTCCTTCCTATATCCTTATTGCCCTCTGTGCCTCCTTCCTATGTCCTTGCCTCCTTCCTATGTCCTTAGTGCCCCTTCCCATTTCTTTAATGCCCCTTCTCATTTCCTTAATGCCCTCAGTTCCTCCTTCCCATGTCCTTAGTGCCCCTAGTGCCTCCTTCCCATGTCTTAAGTGCCCTCAGTGCCTCCTTCCTATGTCCCCCTCACTTCCTTCCAGCCTTTGTCCCATCCCCCTCCCCCTAAGCCTACCTGCCTGCCGTGCCAAAGCCTGCCTGCCTGCCTACCTCCCTCCCTCCATGCCGCACCAAAGCCTGCCTGCCTACCTCCCTCCCTCCATGCCACACTAAAACCTTCCTCCCTCCCTGCCATGCCAATTCAACTCCTCCCCAGGTCCATCGCAGCCGCTGCTTCTTGCCGCTCAGAAGCCTTCTTCCCGATGTCAATTCTGACATCGGAGAGGAAATTCTGGGCCAGCTAATCGCCTGGAACTTCCTCTCCGACGTCAGAATTGATGTCGGTAAGAAGGCTTCTGGGAAGCAAGAAGCAGCGGTGGACCGGGGGGGAAGGGGGGGTGTTGAATCGGCACTGGAGGGAGGGAGGCTTTAGAGCAGCAGTGAGGGGAAGCGATTGCCGGTCCGTTGTCCTTGCGCACAGCTTCAGGATGCTTTCCCTGAAAACGGAATAATTTGGCATCCCGAAACGGTGGGTCAGGACAATGGGATGGTTGGTCCAATAACGGAACAGTCCCGTTGAAAACAGGACGTATGGTCACCTTAATCATGACAGGAGCTGCTATGCAGCTAATCATGAAAATTTGGAAAAATTGGGATAACAAATTATAGTTTTTGGTGGGAAACTTTATGCCAAATTTATAAGTTTGAACGTATGAATTTGTTACAATTGGGACACTATAATAAATTCAAACTTTTGTAAGAATTGATCATTAGTAGTTCCCTTTGATTTCTGAATGAGTACTATATACATCCACGAAGGGTGGGTGGGAGGGTGCGGGTGGGGGGGGGGTGTTATGTACTTATTATATCATTTGATTGTAATGAGTGCTGTTTATTATATTAATTGTTGGTTAACCTGTTGCACTTTATGTTGGCGTTTAAAAATGAATAAAGATTTTTTTTAAAAAAACAAAAAACAGAAGACCTGAACAAGGAGGAAAGAAAACCAGCCGTGAGAAAAAAAGAACTGGAAGATAAGTTTTTAGAAAAATAATTTGTGTGCACACATGTTTTGGGACATTTAATTTTCCTTCTTGGTTGAGTACCCGAGTTGCTGGTTTAAGACTGGATTTATGTAAAAAGGGGATGATACAGTTCTAAATTGAGACACTGAAAGCATCAGTCTGAGTTTACTCAGGTGGAGTAATCACAGGGGCTGAAAAAGAAATAAACAAAAAAACATTTCTTTTATTAAAATAGTAGAGTAAATTATTGAAACATAAGAAGACACTTATCTGATATTAATGTGGGTTGGTAAAGTCTAGAGACTGGGGAGCTAGAGGAGAAACAATGAAAAGCACTTAAACACTTTTGTTATATTTTTAAACAATGAACAATTTTAAATAGGATGTTTCAAATAATTTTTAATTAGAAATTTCTAGTTGTTTTTAATTGTGTTTATTATAGTTCGGTGAACTGGATCCAGTTAGGGGTTTTAAAAGAAAAAATATAAGTAACATATTAAAATAAAATTCTTATTCTTCCCCCCACCCCTCCATAGTGCCAGCCGCTTCAGTAACAGCTCCAATGCTCATAGGAATTCTATGAGCTTCGGAGCTGTTACTGCTGCGGCCAGTGCTAAAAAAAATTGCACTACAGTTTTGTAAAAGGGAGGATCTGTGTCATTTATTTATAATACTTTTAATGTAAGAAATTGTCATCCTATTCTTACTTGTACAGCAACTGTAGCTTGCTGTGCTTCCCCATTCCCTTTCCCTATCTATTTGTTCCCACATTCCTTGGAGTGAAAGTACTGACTGAGGTATCAGCCTGGTCAGTGACTGCAACTGTAGTGGGTAAAGTAAGGCTCTGAGGGGTGAGGTTACAATATTACCCTTTAGGACATATGGGACATTAAGTTGGAGTCCGCTCGCATTCTGCCATTTGAGGTTGCAACCTTGTCACTGCAGGCTTTGCTGTGCAGCTCTTACGCAGCTAGGACTTGTCTGATTTGGGTTCAGCAAGCTGCTGATGCCCAGGCAGACTTGGGGACTGCTGCCCATTGCCAAGTATCTTCCCTTGAGAGGGACCTGGCCTACCTAGTTGACTCTTTGCATGATCTGCTTCAGGAAAAACTGACTGATAAATCCTTGTTCATTTTTAGCATTGTAAAAAAAAATCATGATGGAAACACTGCATTTCAATAGCAATATTCTGGCATTTCCTTTATTCCTCACAAGCAAATGCTGCTGTGCCTGCATTCTTTTTTTTCTTTCAAGTTCTGGCAACAGCAGGATCCCAGCCTTTGCACACAGATTGCATTCCATACATGGACACGCTGGCAGTGACAATCAATATGAAACCCAATTTGCTGATGCTGTTCTTAAAGGATCCAGAGCTGGCTAGGGAGCATCCCTTATTAGGTCTGCCTAATTGGACCAGGGGAAGTGGGAAGGAGACAGAAGCATCACTCTGACCTGCTGATCCTGATGTTAAAACTCACTAGAACCCCTGTTGTACGTGATCCTCTGCACCGGTGATTCTCCTCACAATGGCTGCTCCTAATTGTTGACCTCTCTGCTCTCCAGATGCCCTTCATTATCTGACCTCCATTCTCTGTTAGACTAACTCTACAGTAATAATCCATTTGTTCTCTGTTGCTTTTATAGAGTGTTCTCCATTACATGTTTTTGTTTCTGTACTGCAAAGTGTTTTATGCTGTTCTGATCTGCTTTGAGCTCCTCTCATTGGATGGCAGAGAAGTACCTTGAAAGAATACAGATGCTGAACTTACACTAAGCTGGTTTGCTGAGTCCTAAATAGCGTTGCTAGTTATTTGGGTTTTGGTTCTAAATAAAAGGTGGAAACCAGCAGGACTGGCTCAAGAAATAGTAGTGCCCTTAGCCAACATGGTGTGGCAGCGCTCCCCCAATCTCATTGCTTCCAGTGCCCATTCCCTCCTCCTGCTGAGGATTTAGCATCCCTCCCAGTTCAGTCCCTTCCCCCTCCCCCCATCATTGCAGGTCTGGCACTCCTCCTTCACCTCTCTCACTTCTCAGCGGTCCTGTAAATTTTACATCGATCACAGGTGGTGGCAGCAGCAGCAGCATGACAGACTGCCTTTGGCCAGTCCCTGGGTCTTCCCTCTGCTGTGTCCTGCCCATAGGAAATTGTACCAGAAGAGGCAAGATGCAGCAGAGGGAAGACCCAGGGGCTGGCTGAAGGCAGCCTTTCATGCTGCTACTTCTGATGGTGATCATTGAAAACTTTATAGGACTGCGAAGGAGAGCGATAGATGAGGGAGAAGTGCCAGACTCATGAGAGGGGGAAGAGAAAAGGCAAGATACTGTACTGGAGGGGGGGGGGGGGGGGAAAGGAGGATAGAAGAAGAGACTTAACCTGTAGACCAGGTGAGGTCAAAGGCAGAGTATTGTGTCACTCTTAATCACCCCAAATAGTATGTCCAGAGACCCAGTGTTTCAGTGAACTATATTAATATATGGTCTCTAAGGCAGTGTTCTTCAACCACCGGTCCATGGACCAGTGCCGGTCCACAGAAATTTCCTGACGGTCCACAGGGCCAGCACGTGCATCAGGCCCAAAACAGTGTTCTTCAATTACCGGCCCACGGTGCAATTGATGCGGCGGCTTCCAGATGAGGCACAGGACGTGCAAGGTGCAATTAGTACTATTTTGGGGGTGGGGTTTGGGGTGGAGATTGGGTAGAGATGGACGGGGTCTGGCCCACGACTTAGCCCAGTGTTCTTCAACTGCCGGTCCACAGAAATTTCCTGCCGGTCCACAGGGCCAGCATGTACATCAGGCCCAAAACAGTGTTCTTCAATCGCCGGCCCACGGTGCAATTGATGCGGCGTTATCTTCGAGCCAGCTCCCTCTTCCTAATTGATTCGGTGAACAAAGCCACGGGCAATGGCTCCTACGGGCATCCTGTGCCTGAACCGGAAGCCTTCTCTCTGACGTTGCAACGTCAGAGGGAAGGCTTCCAGATGAGGCATGGGACGTGCAAGGTGCATTTAGTACTATTATGGGTGTGGGGTCTGGGGTGGAGATGGGCGGGGTCTGGCCCACGACTTAGCCCAGGGTTCTTCAACCGCTGGTCCACGGACCGATGCCGGTCCACAGAATAATTCTTTTATTTCTGCCGGTCCATAGGTGTAAAAAGGTTGAAAAACACTGCTCTAAGGTATATCTTCATAAGTACTTTCAAAGGTTTATAAACCCCATTAGTGTCTGCTGTATGAAAACAAACTTTCTTCCATACAGACAAGTGACACGCTGAGATCGATAGTATAATTTCTTTATTAGCTCATGTAGTATAAATAGTCATACTCATCTCAGTCTACGCGGGTGGGGACAACACTCCGACATAGAAACTATGTTTCGCCCTAGTCGGGCTTTATCAAGGAAAGCCCCCCCTATAAAGTGCAAACAGCAATTCAAATATTATAAGAAGCAATAAATATACTTTTAAATACCTCAATAGCATTTTATAAAACATTAGCAAATATAGATAGATAGATAAATAAATACCTTACAGCCATACAGCTCATGCTCCCCGCGCTAAATAGTTCAGTCAGCTAGGGAACATGGCCGCTATGTTCTCTCAATTTATATTCTTTCAAACAAATCATGTGATGATGACATAATGTTCATTCGTCCCGCCCCTGGCCAACCAAAAAGAAAAAACCTATCATACTAACGTCATCCACTCTATTTCTGAATTCAAACCCCAGGGTTTCACACAATTTAAATTGTAAATCCATTTTTGTTCTTTAAAATTTAATTTTTCTTGAAAGTTCCCTCCCTCCCACCTAATCTGTATCTGATCTATTACTCTCCAGTGAATGTCAGAGATTTTGTGTTTCATTTCTCGTCAATGTTGGACTAAAGGTGCCTCAAGGGCACCTGTAGTGATCCGTGACTTATGTTCCGTTAGTCTAACATTGATCTTCCGACTCGTTCTGCCTACATAAGTCAGTTTGCAAGGACACTCGATCAGATAAATTACATAAGTACTAATACAGGAAGTATTTGCAGTTGCCTGTACTTTAATACAAAGAAGATCTATCAGGCAACTGCAAATACTTCCTGTATTAGTACTTATGTAATTTATATGATCGAATGTCCTTGCAAACTGACTTATGTAGGCAGAATGAGTCGGAAGATCAATGTTAGACTAACTAGTCTGGCTTGTTTAGTTTTACAATGGGTGTATCGATGTACTCCTCACTGCAGAATGTAGGATGCTGCCTTTTCCTAGGTACACTCTTGTGTGACGTGTGGATTGTTACTAAAAATCATGTTTTTCATACAGATGGGGGGTATGTCAAAAAATGATGGGCTCCGGGTGTCACATATGCTAGGTACGCCACTGGGTACAAGAACCTTTTTTAAAATTATTTTCTTAATAGATCTTCATGAGGAGTTGAGGAATAGCCTAATAGTTAATGCAGGGGGCTGAGAATCAGGGGACCTGGCTCAAATCCCACTACATCTCTTTGTCATTTAAAAAAAAAATAAAAATTATGAGCCTTCCAAGGGTCAGCAAAATGACTACCGCATCTGACTTCAAAAGCCTTCAGGCTTGTAGGTGCTGCATAAGAAGCTTGAAAGCCTGAAGACTGTTGAAGCAGTGTACATTCAGGTATAGTAAATATTTTTCTGTCACTCAAAGATTCACAAAAAAAAAACACAAAACAAGCCACCAGCAGCTAAACTGGGATTTAAACTTGGGTCTGCTGGTTCTCAGCTCACCGCTTTAACCATTAGGTTATTCCTGCACTCCACATGGACTTCTATGTGGCCATTTCATAACACGGATGTTCCTATGCTGCCCCATCCATAACCGGTTTATCCCCCATCTACCTCTCGCATCACTTTGAAATCCCAGGCACCACTTGCACACGTAATGCCTATCTGTTCACCTTCCCCTCCCCGAAAGGCTGTATCTACAAGAGATTCCTTGATAGAACACTGTCATTTCAAGCAGGCAAATGGAATAAATGTCTAACCACCCTCATTTCCAACTCACCCTCCTACCAATCCTTCAGGAAATCAACTAAAACCTATCTCTTTGACAAATTCCTCTGACTCCTTCCTGCCTTGTAACTTCCCTGAAACACTTCCGGACAGATCTAGCTACTCCCGGCTTACCAATGTAACTAGAAATTTTTCTCTGTAACATCGCTGTCTTTGTACAGTCTCTTCCTCTGTAAACCGCTCTGAACTGCTCGTGGTATTGCGGTATACAAAAATAAAGTTATTATTATTATTATTTGGTTGTGTCCGTTTATAAAATGGATATTCATGCTGGATGTCACCAGCACATGACATGCATTTCTCATGTATTTTAGAATAGATTGTACATCAACAGATCCTGTTCTTAAATACTAGAACCACCAGTGATGTACTGACCTGGTTCTTCTTTCAAAAATTCCTTTCCACATAGCTGAGCTATTGGATGCAAATCTTAGGTGTTCTTCAGTATATAAGCTAAATATTCAGAAAAAAGAAGTTGCAATCTCTACAAAATACAGCCATAAGAACATAAGAAATGCCTCTACTGGGTCAGACCTGAGGTCCATCGTGCCCAGCAGTCCGCTCACACGACGGCCCAACAGGTCCAGGACCTGTGCAGTAATCCTCTATCTATACCCCTCTATCCCCTTTTCCAGCAGGAAATTGTCCAATCCCTTCTTGAACCCCAGTACCGTACTCTGCAGCCTGCAGCAAGATCGCGATGTCAGCGATCTTGCGCTGCTTCATGCTGTCCTCCGCCACGGTCCCGCCCCCTCCACTGACGTCAGTGGAGGGGGCGGGTCCACGGCGGAGGACAGCACAAGCAGCTCAAGATCGCTTACATCGCGATCTTGCTGCAGGCTGCTTCTACTCTAAATGGTGCGGGGAGGCCAGAGGGGAAGAACTGGACATCTGGATGGGGGGTGGGGGGGGGGGGCGAGCGGTCCTAAGGGGTGGGGCGGGCAGGCAAGCCTTCAGGGGGAGATGAAGGCCTTAAAGGGGGGGACAAGCCTTCATGGGGGAGACAGGCTTTTGGGGGGGGGACAGGCAGGCAGGCCTTTAAGGGGGGGTACAGGCAGGCAGGCCTTTAAGGGGGGGGACAGGGGGGTGGGATAGGCCTTCAAGGGGGGGGACAGGCCTTCAAGGGGGTGCAGGCCTTCTGGGGGGGTGCAGCCTTCAGGTGGGTGCAGGCCTTCTGGGGGGGGCAGCCTTCAGGGGGGTGCAGGGCTTCAAAGGGGGTGCAGGCCTTAAAGGGGGGGACATGCCTTCATGGGGGAGACAGGCTTTCGGGGGGGTGACAGGCAGGCAGGCCTTCAAGGGGTGACAGGCAGGCAGGCCTTTAAGGGGGGGACAGGGGGTGGGACAGGCCTTCAAGGAGGTGCAGGCCTTCTGGGGGGGTGCAGCCTTTGGGGGGGTGCAGGCCTTCAAGGGGAGGGACAAGCCTTCAGGGGGAGATGCAGGCCTTAAAGGGGGGGACAAGCCTTCATGAGGGGAGACAGGCTTTCAGGGGGGGACAGGCAGGCAGGCCTTCAAGGGGGACGACAGGCAGGCAGGCCTTTAAGGGGGGGGACAGGGGGGTGGGATAGGCCTTCAAGGGGGGGGGACAGGCCTTCAAGGGGGTGCAGGCCTTCTGGGGGGGCAGCCTTCTGGTGGGTGCAGGGCTTCAAAGGGGGTGCAGGCCTTAAAGGGGGGGACATGCCTTCATGGGGGAGACAGGCTTTCGGGGGGGTGACAGGCAGGCAGGCCTTTAAGGGGGGGACAGGGGGTGGGACTGGCCTTCAAGGGGGGGACAGGCCTTCAAGGAGGTGCAGGCCTTCTGGGGGGGTGCAGCCTTCGGGGGGTGCATGCCTTCAAGGGGAGGGACAAGCCTTCAGGGGGAGATGCAGGCCTTAAAGGGGGGACAGGCAGGCAGGCCTTCAAGGGGGGGACAGGCAGGCAGGCCTTTAAGGGGGGGACAGGGGGGTGGGACAGGCCTTCAAGGGGGAACAGGCTTTCAAGGGGGTGCAGGCCTTCGGGGGGGGGTGCAGGCCTTCTGGAGGGTACAGCCTTCAGGGGGGTGCAGGCCTTCAAGGGGGGTACAGGCCTTAAAGGGGGGGACATGCCTTCATGGGGAGAGACAGGCTTTCAGGGGGGACAGGCAGGCAGGCCTTCAAGGGGGGGACAGGCCTTCAAGGGGGTGCAGGCCTTCAAGGGGGGTGCAGGCCTTCAAGGGGGGGGGGACAGGCCTTTGGGGAAGGGAGTGTTCAAAGAGATGTGCATATGCCAGACTTTGGGGGGGGGAAGAAATAATGGGTCTGAGTCCAGTCGGCTTCATAGTGCCCAGTTTTGTACAGCAGGCAGAGATATTGCGAACATCATTAAGGAAAACTGGAATATTATTAGAACAAGTCCTCAGTTTACTAACACTGAGTTGCAAATCGCCTTTTCAAGAGGCAAAAATTTAAAAGAGATTCTTTCTCCAGCAGTACATTTACCTACAACTGTTTCAAATCCTGTACCTAATGGATTTTATAAATGTGGTAAATGCAATATGTGTCAGATCACTCTACCTGCAAAAGAATTTACTAGTCCCAAGGATGGTAAGATTTATAAGATCCAACATTTTCTCACCTGCTCCTCTGACCACATAGTATATGCCATCATTTGTCCGTGTGGCATGTGGTATGTTGGCATGTCCACAAGATCGTTTAAAACAAGACTTAGTGAACACAAGTCTAATTTAAAATGTGGCAGAATGACAGCACCAATAGTGGAACATTGTGTACAATTACAACACAGATTCCTGGATCTTAGAGCTTTCTGTTTCAATAAGGTCATACTTAACAGAAGAGGAGGAGACCGAAAAAGATTGCTTTTACAACAAGAGTCCCGATGGATTTTTAAACTGGGCACTATGAAGCCGACTGGACTCAACAGCATAGTCGAGTGGAATTCCTTCTTTTAGAATCTAATCTAAGTACACATCTTAAGAATGATATAAGTCTAGTTCTCACTTTTCCCACGATAAATTTACATTTTTGAGCTTTTAAACACTTAGCTTGAATAGCGCATGAATCTTATGAATAATTAGTACCTTTAAAAGCGCATGCGTGGCGTTTTCACTCTGCAAACGCCATTTTCAATTTAGAACAGAAAGCTGCGAATCAAGCTGCCCAGTAAGTACCGCCGTTTAATTAATTATTATTTCTAAGAGTATTAGTATGATAATAACATACTTTCACCATATTTATTCTAGTAATTTACCACGACCCCTGATGAAGCCGAAGGACCGGCGAAACGGGTCCCGTTGGGCACAGACAACGCTTTAAGATAAGTGCTGTCTCTATTCTTAAAGTTTATACTAGAAGATTTTATTAATATGCACTAGTTTTGCACTTTATATAACAAGCAGAACCCGATGAAAGATAACCACTAACCTGTTGAAGCTGTTTAAAAGCCTTCATTGATGAAGAACAGCACAGGTATCTGAGGGCACTGCTGAAAAATACTCTATGCTCACAAGTCTTTACTTTTGATACATATATGAGGTTCAATAAAAGAAAATTTTCACTGCCTGTTTCTATTATGACCATTTATTCAGTTTCATGGTTATTACAAAAAATATTTTTTTACATAGGAGGGGAGGGGGGTGTCAAAAAATTATGGGCCCTGGGTGCCAAATACCCTAGGTACGCCACTGCCTCTTGTTCTTTTATTATTTGAAAGTTTGAAGAATCTGTCCCTCTCTACTCTCTCTATGCCCTTCATGATCTTGTAAGTCTCTATCATATCCCCTCTAAGTCTTCTCTTCTCCAGGGAAGAGTCCCAGTTTTTCCAATCTCTCAGCGTATGAAAGGTTTTCCAAACCTTTTATCAGACGCGTCGCTCTCCTCTGAACCCTCTCGAGTATCGCCATATCCTTCTTAAGGTACGGCGACCAATATTGGACACAGTACTCCAGATGCGGACGCACCATCACCCGAAACAACGGCAGGATAACTTCTTTCCTTCTGGTTGTAATACCTTTCTTGATGATGCCTAGCATTTTATTTGCCTTCTTAGTGGCCGCTGCGCACTGTGCCGTCAGCTTCATTGTCAAGTCCACCATTACCCCCAAGTCCCTTTCTTGGATACTCTCATTTAAAAACATCCCTCCCATCGTATAGTTGTACCTTGGGTTTCTGTTTCCCACATGTAATTTCTCAACATTGAACTTCATCTGCCATCTAGTCGCCCATTCCCCTAGTTTGTTCAAGTCCCTTTGCAGTTCTTCACAGCCATCATACTTCTTTGTCATGCATACCAATACGATCATATTTTGCCACTTTCCTAAAATATTACTGACTCCCAGTTGAACAGCGACTAAGGGCTCCTTTTACTAAGCCGCACTAGCGGTTTAACGCCCGTAATAGCGTGCGCTAAACTGCCGGATGCGCTAACCGCTACCGCCTCCTCTAGAGCAGGCGGTAGTTTTTGGCCAGTGCGAGGGTTAACGTGTGATGAAAAGTCGTGCGCGTTAACCCCGCTAGCGCAGCTTGATAAAAGGAGCCCTAAACCTTTAACGCACTCTTGAGTAGGGTTACCTTTATATCTCACCTTACTCTCCAGCACGGTCCCTGAGATTTCGCATTGCTCTTCCAGACCCGAAACAAGCACAACTGGAGTTCATTAGACATGCAGCATTTTTCTTTATTGCCTCTTCATTTTGAAATTCTCAACCACTATCTATAAGAAAAGAACTAAACGTTAAGAAATTTAAATCAGCATTGAAATTGTGGCTGCACCAACAAGCTTTCAACTTAGATAAGATTAGTGTTAATCCCCGAGCTCACTGTACCACCACCCTACTTCCCTCTTCACCCTCAACTCTCATTTTACCCTCTCTATGCTAAAATTTAAATTATGATTGATTTGGTGTGAATGTATCTTTCCTGTCAAAAATTGCATTTCTTTTCTTGGTTCCTATTGATTTTAGATATGTACAGTACACCGCTTTGACCTGCAAGTTAGCAAAGGCGGTATAGAAAAAGTCCATAGTCTGTTATTAAGACATGGGGAAGTGTCTGCTTGCCCTGGATCGGTAGCATGGAATGTTGCTACTCTTTGGTTTTGACCAGGTACTAGTGACCTGGATTGGCTACCATGCCTGATTTTAAGGCCAAATGGGATAGACACGTGGGATCTATTCACAGAGAAAGGTAGGGGAGGGTCATAAGAACATAAGAACATAAGCAATGCCTCTGCTGGGTCAGACCTGAGGTCCATCATGCCCAGCAGTCCGCTCACGCGGCGGCCCAACAGGTCCAGGACCTGTGCAGTAATCCTCTATTTATACCCCTCTATCCCCTTTTCCAGCAGGAAATTGTCCAATCCTTTCTTAAACCCCTGTACTGTACTCTGCCCTATTACTCCCTCTGGAAGCGCATTCCAGGTGTCCACCACTCGTTGGGTAAAGAAGAACTTCCTAGCATTCGTTTTAAATCTGTCCCCTTTCAACTTTTCCAAGTGTCCTCTTGTTCTTTTATTTTTCGAAAGTTTGAAGAATCTGTCCTTCTCTACTCTCTCTATGCCCTTCATGATCTTATAAGTCTCTATCATATCCCCTCTAAGTCTCCTCTTCTCCAGGGAAAAGAGACCCAGTTTCTCCAATCTCTCAGCGTATGAGAGGTTTTCCATCCCTTTTATCAAGCGTGTCGCTCTCCTCTGAACCCTCTCGAGTAACGCCATATCCTTCCTAAGGTACGGAGACCAATATTGGACGCAGTATTCCAGATGCGGGCGCACCATCGCCCGATACAATGGCAGGATAACTTCTTTTGTCCTTGTTGTAATACCCTTCTTGATTATGCCTAGCATTCTATTTGCTTTCTTAGCGGCTGTTGCGCACTGTGCCGTCGGCTTCATTGTCATGTCCACCATTACCCCCAAGTCCCTTTCTTGGTTGCTCTCATTCAATAATATCCCTCCCATCGTATAGTTGTACCTCGGGTTTCTGTTTCCAACATGCAATACTTTACATTTCTCAACGTTGAACTTCATCTGCCATCTCGCCGCCCATTCCCCCAATTTGTTCAAGTCCCTTTGCAATTCTTCGCATTCCTCTTTAGTCCCAGCTCCACTAAATAGTTTTGTATCGTCCGCAAATTTTATTATCTCACACTTCGTGCCTGTTTCTAGATCATTTATGAATATATTAAATAGCAGCGGCCCGAGCACTGAGCCCTGCGGAACACCACTCGTGACCCCCATCCAGTCCGAGTAGTGGCCCTTCACCCCTACCCTCTGTTTCCTACCCGCCAACCAGTTTCTGATCCATCTATGTACGTCTCCGTCCACTCCATGGTTCTTCAGTTTCCGGAGTAGACGTTCGTGAGGCACCTTGTCAAAGGCTTTTTGGAAATCAAGGTATATGATGTCTATGGGGTCTCCTCTGTCCATCCGTTTGTTAATTCCTTCGAAGAAGTGCAATAAGTTCGTTAGGCACGATCTCCCCCTGCAGAAACCATGTTGGGTTGTTTTCAAAAGTTCGTTTCTTTCCAGATGTTCATCGATGTGTTCTTTAATCAGTGCTTCCGTCAGTTTCCCCGGAACCGAAGTCAAACTCACTGGTCTGTAGTTTCCCGGGTCACCTCTTGATCCCTTTTTAAAGATGGGCGTGACATTGGCTATCTTCCAATCCTCCGGGATCATGCCTGTTTTCAAGGATAGGTTGCAAATTTGCTGCAGTAGTTCCGCTATCTCCTCCTTTAATTCCTTCAGAACCCTGGGATGGATTCCGTCCGGACCCGGGGATTTGTCAGTTTTAAGTTTTTCTATCTGCCTGTGTACATCATCAAGGCTCACTTCCATGGATGTTAATTTTTCTGCTTGATTTCCATTGAATATTTGTTCAGGTTCCGGTATGTTGGTTGTGTCTTCGTTTGTAAATACAGACGAGAAGAACATGTTGAGTCTTTCTGCGACTTCTTTCTCCTCCTTCACCGCTCCCTTCCTGTCTCCTTCGTCCAGCGGTCCTACCTCCTCCCTAGCTGGCTGTTTCCCTTTAACATATCTGAAGAACGGTTTGAAATTTCGTGCCTCCCTGGCTAGCCTCTCTTCATACTCTCTTTTGGCTTTTCGAACCACACGGTGACATTCTTTTTGATACTTCCTGTGCTCCTTCTGGTTCCCTTCAGTTTTGTCCTTTTTCCATTCCCTGAATGAATTTTTCTTATTGCCTATCGCTTCCTTCACTATTTTAGTCATCCATACTGGGTCTTTTGTTCGACCCTTTTTGCACCCCTTTCTGAATCTGGGGATGTGCAGATTTTGTGCCTCGCTCACTGTGTCTTTGAAAAAAGACCAGGCATGTTCTACTGTTTGCCATTTTTTGGAAGTGTTCCTAAGTTTCTTCCTTACCATTTCCCTCATTGCTTCATAGTTTCCTTTCCTGAAGTTGGGTGGGCAGACTAGATGGACCGTGGCCCTTATCTGCCGTCTATTTCTATGTTTCTATGTTAAACAAAAGCCTCTCAAGGTAACTTCAATGGCACTTTAGGAAAATTTATTAATCAAAGACTGGTGCTTCTCCAGTGCTTCAACTGTAGCTCCCCAAAGCATATTATTTTTAATCGCTGCAGCGTCAGCCACTTGCAATGCAGTCATTTTTGTATTACAGTCCTCTGAGGTATGCTTTAAAGCTTCCATTTCCAATATATTGGCAAAAATTTTAGTCTCATAAATAACAACTGTCTCTGTTATAGCATTTAATTTGGGACTCAGAGCCGGTCAAAGTTCAACAATTGCATTCCAAATAGATTTTAAAAAATAAACTGCTCTAGACACTGTAAAGCAGAGTCTGCTGTTGACTGACCTTCTCCTTGTGCAAGAACTCCAGAGAGATCAGAAATAGAAGCAAGAAATGAAGGAGAATTTCCTTCCATGTTCCAAGCTGTGCCAGCTTGTATTTATCTTGGCACAGAACACAGAATCTCAGCACCTGCAGAATCTGCTCTGATCTCCATACCTCATAGCTGACCACTGAAAATCCCGTTGGCATTTGATTGGTCTGCCCTCACATTTCTAGGAGAGGAAATTCTCAGTTGTAATGGAGGTGCTTGCCAGTCTGGGCTGGCTTAATACTGTATTTGTCTCCACAAAGCATTCCAGTCCTCCTGTCTCTGGACTAAATCCAATCAATAATAGCTCCCTGGATCCTAGTGCTTGAGTCCCTCTGGTGTCTTCGAATGCACCCATAAGGCCAAAACCAGAAGTAATTGGGGTCTGAGAGGAAAAGACTCTGATTTTGCCTCTCTGCTCATTAAAAAAAAAATAAAAAAAAGCAGCAGAACACTGCTGAGCATCCTGCTGCTATCTTAGATCCCTTGGTCATATTATGATCATTATTGCCAAGGAACCCTAACAAAGTTACCTCCTTACACCAAGACCTACATTTCACTAAGGACTAGAAAGATTCCTCTATCAGTTCCTGGACCAGCTGCTCCATGAAGCAGTCATGTAGTCTTTTTATCTCCCTAGCATTTCCTAATGCTACATCCAGTCAGTATTAGGGTGAATTAAATCAGGGATTTGGAGTAATTTGGATGTGATTCTGATGATCATAATCAATACAATACAATGCATAGATAACACAGGCCAACAACAATAACAAAAAATTTTGGTACCTTGGGTTTATGACCTGTGCCTGAGATTATTTGGGATGATGATTCAGAAAATTGCATTGAATAAACCACATCAGCTCTAGTTTCTTATATATGGTTATGGAATAGTAGATGTTCCGCCACTTATTTCTGTCAAATGGGATGATCAGTAACACTCAGAAAAGCACACATACAATATAAAGCATAAACAATAACACTTTATTATATATATATATATAAGAATTAAATAACTTCACCGTAATTCCAGGCATCGACCTCCTTCACAATTGGGAACCCCTGCAGCAATTGATAGGTGGGAAGAAAAACGGGAGACTGTCCCTTTTAGGCGTCTTGGATTCTAAGGTTAGAGGCAAGTCCCGTCTTTTATATTGGGTGAAAAGCTGGAAAAGCTGCTGGGTTCTTAGTAAAGCATAAACAGCTGGTCTTGCTCTTTTGTTCTCTGTTTTGACAACACCTAGGTTAAGGAGGTGTTTCAGTTCACTGTCCCTTTGATGCTATCGGGCGACACGCAGGCAAAAGGAAGTCAGAGAAGCAGACTTTTTGCAGGAACCATCTGGTTTTACTGTCCTTTGAAGATCAAGGAGGTCAGGATGTCAGATAAGCAAGCTTATTGCAGAAACCATCTGGTTTTACTGTCCTTTGAAGATCAAGGAGGTCAGGATGTCAGATAAACAGACTTTACTGTCCTTTTGGGGTTGTCAAGGTAACACTCAGGACAAGGAGGTCAGATAAGCAGACTTTCAGATAAGCAGACTTGAGGATACATGTCAGTAATATGCTGAACATGTCAGTAATATGCTGAGGCATAACAGTAGATATGCCTTTGGAATAGCAGAGCCAAACATGAACATTGGGCAAAAAAAGATTGGCCTCCGAGGGAATATATGGTAGTTGGAGGACAAAATGTAATCAATGAGCCTTTGGTAGCATGAGATAGAATCATACTGCCACCACTACATATAAAGCTGGGCCCGATGAAACAGTTTGTAAAGTCTATGAATAAAGACAGTTCGTACATTGAATACATAGTGCATATGTTACCTAGACTTATCATAGAAAAACTGAACAGGAATTTTCGATGGTCCACAGATTAGACGACTTGTACATAGAAACATGATGGCAAATAAAGGCCAAATGGTCTGTCTAGTCTTTCCATTCACAGCAACCATTATCTCTTCCTCTCTCTAAAACAGGGGTATCAAAGTCCCTCCTCGAGGGCCGTAATCCAGTCGGGTTTTCAGGATATCCTCAATGAATATGCATTCAATACTGCTAACGGACGTATTCAAATACAAATCTTCCCCTATTTTTTGTTTAACCAAATGTATGTTATGTGGTTAAACAAAAAAATAGGGGAAGATTTATATTTGAATACATCCGTTAGCAGTATTGATTGGGATTCCAAGCAATATAGGACAATGGCAACAGTGGCCTGGGTTTCAAAATCGGGTCTCCCGACAAAAAGGATAGCTGAGCTTTTGGGAGGAAACAGATTATTTCAGGAGGGGGATAATGAAGTAGGGCAAACAGTGGATTAGATTGGGGTAGAGAAACTGAATAAGTACCTGATCAGGACAGAAGTGCATTTTGCAGCATTAGTTGAATATTGTCATTTGCAGAGAGTCCTTTGTGCTTTCCGCATTAATAAGGAACCTAGGTTCCTTGATAATGCAGAATATGTGGAAAGGTGGAATGCAGTATTAACACAATGTTCACTAGGTCTCATGCTACTGACAATTGATGTGTTGGATAAAAAGACTCAAGAAGCTAGGTCTATGTTAAATGACCAGCTAGCACAGATTAAAGACTTACGGTAATGGTTGAAGATGAGTATGAACAACAGTTGGTGAAGTTTACCCAGCAAATGGAAAAATACAAGGGGGAGATAAAACAACAAAAGCTTAGTAAGTTTAAGCGGGATCAGCATGACTACACAAAAAGTTATGTATATCAGTGAACTAATAAAAATCACAGGTCATGGAGGAAACAACAAGTAGGAAAGAAAGTTATGTACATTAATTCTTTAAGTGCGTCTTTGGTAGAGGAGGTGCATACTAGTGGAGTAACCAGTGAAGCCTCGGTGAATGAGCAGGGACAGTCTTTGCCTGGGGATTTTTTTACGAATTCCGGACAGGGTGAATCAGAAGGAAATACTGACCCAATCCAAACCAGTCAGACCGCGCCAACAGGTACGGAACCAATAAATATTTTAAATCTATCTCATCGAGAGGTGTCCTCTATTGAACAATTGGTATTACAGTTAGGGTTATCATTTGTTCCAACGCATCATTATGATGCTTTTATGACCCGGTCGTATTTATATAAGTTTTTTCAGAAATTGAGACTTTGGGTTCATTTTGGAAGTATTGAGTCTGAAGAAGAGCAGGGTAGTGAGCCCCTATTTACCGATAAATATAGAGTTAAATCAATGTGGTTACTCCCGGGGGTGAATGACCCGATTGTGGAAACTTTTCAAAGAAAAATTTTGCATGAGCTTGAGGGGATTGAGGCCAGTGCCATTAGCACTCATTTTAATTTGTCCAGAGCACAGTGGGAAGCCTTAAATATGCTACAGAGGGATACCAACATTGTAATAATCAGGGCAGATAAGGGAGGGGCTGTTGTGATTTTGGATAAATCTGCATATGATCAGGAAGCATACTGTCAACTGTCAGATACTGAGTATTATCGCAAGTTGCCGCAGGGCAATCCTATTATAGTACTAGGGCTGCGAGTGGCAGCAAGTTTACAGTTGGCATAGGAAGATGGAGTTATTTCTTTGAAGGAGTATAGGTATCTAATGGTGCAATACCCTCGTTCTCCAAACATTTACTTTATACCAAAAGTGCATAAGAGTCTAACAGCACCCCCAGGGAGAACCATAGCTTCCAGCAAAGGGTCACTATTCCAGCCCCTGTCTCAGTTCTTGGACTTTTATTTACAAGACTTAGTGCATCAGATTCCCTCATTTATTGAAGATTCCACTCATTTGATACAAAATTTAAGTCAAACAACAATGGAGGGAGTGACGGCTCTTGTAACTTTGGACGTGAAAGCTCTGTATACAAATATGCCTCAATTGGAAGCTATTAAATTGGTGAAAGAAGAAACAAATAAGTTGGACATATCAGAGGGTTTAAAAACATTTTTGGGACATGTGGGTGAACTGATTGTCAGTTGCAATTATTTTGAATTTAATGGAGAATATTATTTACAAGCAAAAGGGGTGGCAATGGGTGCGACAGTTGCCCCGTCCATTGTGTGCCTGTATATGGCGAAATTTGAATGATTGCACATTTGGAATTTGGTTTACCATCAGGACATCGTGGCCTGGAGGAAATTCATAGATGATATTCTTTTGATATGGTCAGGAACTCCTGCAAGATTACAGGAGATCTTGCAATATTTGGAAGAGTGTGATGCCAACATGTCATTCCAGGCCACGGTGTCAGATTGTGTGATTGAATTTTTGGATCTTAAGATCAGGGTCATTGACGGTCAGTTCACCACTTCAATATTTAGAAATCCCACGGACCGCAACACGATATTACATTATGCAAGTTGTCATCCCCCAAATTAAAAAAATAGCGTTCCAGTAGGACAACTTTTGAGGCTAAAAAGGTTGTGTTTGGATCCCCGAGAGTTTGACCGTCAAGCTTATCAAATGAGTGGGAGGTTTCTGAACCGGAGGTATCCCCGGAGAGTGGTTAACAAAGTTGTGAAATGTACTGTACTGTGCTTGGGTTCCAACTGCCAAAATTTCTGTTAAGACTTACTCTAGCCCATCTACACCCTCCCAGCCATTAAAGCCCTCTCCAGCCCATCCTCCACCAAACGGCCATAAACAGACACAGACCATGCAAGTCTGCCCAGTACTGGCCTTAGTTTGACTGTTATTGTGCTCTGGTCGGAATAGAGAGCAAAGGGTGACATGTGTACTACCTTATTCCCCTCAGGCTCAGTTGATTCATAAGGTTATCCATGACAATTGAGATATCCTCTGTTTACATCTGGGTTTATGTGATCTGCCTCAGTTTGCGTTCACTCGTGGATGCAGTCTAACGGAGACTTTCTCCACTTATAGACGCGGTACTACTGCTAGGGATGCCAGGGTTGGTCAATTTAAATGCAGTGGATACATTTATTGTGATTATGTGCTGGTTTGTGATCTGGTAGTTGTCCTATCTACTGGGAGAGAATTATGGTTAAAATCTTATGCGGATTGCAACACGTCTCAAGTAGTCTATGGGATTAAATGCCCGTGTGGGCATTGGCCACACTAAAAGAAAAATCAAATTACATATTGCCCAGAATTTGAGCAATATTAGGTTGGTAAAACAGGAGACCCCACTGGTTACCCACTGGCAGGCAGCTCAACATAGAGTAGAGGATTTACGATTTGTAGTGTTGCTGTAGGTACATCTCCCTAGGGGGGGTAATATATCCGAGATTTTACCACGGAAAGAACAGAAGTTTATTTTTCAATGGGGAACTACAGAACCAATGGAATTGAATAAAGAGGTAGAGTGGCACTCCTTGTGAGTCCACTGATTGGATTAACTAGGTACTGGGAGGAGGGATTAAGCAGCATAAGAGCATAAGGTTGTCAGGTCTTGTAGTTCAGTTTATTCCTTCCAGAGGGGAGACGTGGTTTTTGAGCCTAAGCTGCAGTTGCTGTATGATTAACAAATGTGGATTACAGGTATGTGTTATACTGATATAATTTTGAAAAGAAAGAGTGGTATTTGATATATAAGTTAAGGTTAGCATGATAGTGGAATGATGTTTATCTTGTAGAGAGAAAAATACAGTGAGAACCTGAAGCGGCTTCAGTTCCTGAGGATGCCTGTGTGGCGAAACCCAAGATTGTGTTGGGCTGGCTTAAACATTCTGTCAGGTGTTATTCAAGAGAGAACAAGATCTTATCATGAAAGCAGGAGTTTAATCCATGAAGCACCAGTTTGGCAAGGACATTTTAAATAAAACACTGGACAATGTGGAACTGATTATCCAGGTTTTCGGGGCATCAAGGGCATTTGTCTGGGTTGTCTGTTGAAATAGGTGTTTGTTATAAGTCAGAGGGTGGTATATTTAATATATTTATAATATTTATGAAAAAAGTAAGGTTGATTAATAAATTATTAATGCTGTGTGCATATATGTATTAGTTTTTCTCTTCTTCTAAATGTATGTTATGCAATGAATATGCATGAGATCTATTAGCATACAATGAAAGCAATGCATACAAATAAATCTCATGCATATTTGAGGAGGTACTTTGACACCCCTGCTCTAAAAGATCCCATGTGCCTATCCCACACCTTCTTGAATTCAGGCAACAGTCTCTGTCCCCACCACTTCTTCCATGCATCTACCACCCTTTCTGTAAAAAAAAGTATTTCCTTAGATTACTCCTGATCCTATCATCTCTTAACTTCATTCTATGCCCTCATTCCAGAGCTTCCTTTCAAATGAGACTCGACTCATGTGCATTTATGCCACAAAGGTATTTAAATATCTCTATCAAATCTCCCCTTTCCTCTAAAGCAGTGGTCTCAAACTCAAACCCTTTGCGGGGCCACATTTTGGATTTGTAGGTACTTGGAGGGCTGCAGAAAAAAATAGTTAATGTCTTATTAAAGAAATGACAATTTTGCATGAGGTTAAACTCTTTATAGTTTATAAAACTTTCCTTTAACAGTTAAAAGGAAAGATATATAAACTATAAAGAGTTTTACCTTATGCAAAATTGTCATTTCTTTAATAAGACATTAACTATTTTTTCTGCGGCTCTCCAAGTACTCTATTTTTTCTGCAGCACTCACATTTAAAGTTTAATATCTTTTCTTTCTCAAAACTGGCACATTTCAATCACTAAATTGAAAATAAAATCATTTTCCTACCTTTGTTTGGTAATTTCATCAGTCTCTGGTTGCACTTTATTCTTCTGACTGTGCATCCAATATTTCTTCCCTTCTTTCAGCCTCCTGTATGCTTCCTCTCCTCCAGACCTCATTCCTTCCCCCAACTTTTTCTTTTCATTCTCTGTCTGTCTTTCTCTGATTCCGTGTCCCATTTTTTGCTTTGTTTCTGGCTCCCTGTCCCCCCCCCTTCTTTCTTTCTTCCTTCCTGCCCTCCCCCATGCCACTGCCGCCGGGGAATAGGCTGCTGCTGCTACCGCCATCGGGAACAGGCCGAGATCTCCATGCTTCTATTCTCCATGGGGCCGACCAACTCTCACCGCTCAACATCAATTCTAATGTCGAAAAGGACGTTCCGGGCAGCCAGGCAGCGATTGGCTAGCCAGAACATCCTCTCGACGTCAGAATTGACGTCAGGCGGCGAGAGAAGCAGGGTGATTAAAGAGCACGGTGCCGGCCTGTTCCCCGATGGCAGCGGTGAGAAGGGAAGGGAAGCAGGTTGGGCACCACTGCTCTAGACGAGCCGCACTCTAGGGAGAACAGTGGAGAGTGGCCAGCTGTGCGGACCCCCCCCCCTTGGTACGCCACTGCTGCAGCAGCGTGTCTGACCGGCTCATTCCGTTCAAAGCCGCGGGTGGTGGCTCCTTGCGAGATCCGCACCTGCGTCTGAAGCCTCTCTGATGTTGTGATGTCAGAGAGGCTTCCAATGCAGGAGTGGATAGCGCAAGGAGCCGCCAACCCGCGGCTTTGAACGGAACGAACCGGCCAGACACACTGCTGCTCCAAAAGGAAGAGAATGATCCAGTCCAGATCGTGGGCCGCAAATAAAACTTGGAGAGCCACATGCGGCCCGTGGGTCGCATGTTTGAGACCGCTGCTCTAAAGTATACATATTAAGATCTTTAAGTCTGCCACCATACGCCTTATGATGAAGACCATGCACCATTTTAGTAGCCTTCCTCTGGACTGACTCCATGCTTTTTATATCTTTTTGAAGGTGCTGTCTCTAGAATTGTACACAATATTTTAAATGAGGCCTCACCAGAGTCTTATACAGGGGCATCAATACCTCCTTTTTCCTACTGGCCATACCTCTTCCTATGCACCCTAACACCCTTCTAGCTTTCGCTGTCACCTTTTCAACCTGTTTGGCCACCTTAAGATCATCACATACAATCACACCAATGCCTTTTCTTTATCGGCTTCTACATATTCCTCCCCTTTACTTTTGAATCTCAGAATGCCACTTTTTGAAATCGAATCATGTGCCTGGTCTTCATTTGTTTTTGCTGTGAAAAACTTTCTTGGCAACAAGAAGGCATACAATTATATTCAATTAGTAGAGGACATGCTCTTTCATTTCAACAGGCACTGCTTATGTCCATCCGTTTGTTAATTCCTTCGTTCCGTTCAAAGCCGCGGGTGGCGGCTCCTTGCGAGATCCGCGCCTGCGTCTGAAGCCTCTCTGATGTTGTGATGTCAGAGAGGCTTCCAATGCAGGAGTGGATAGCGCAAGGAGCTGCCAACCCGCGGCTTTGAACGGAACGAACCGGCCAGACACACTGCTGCTCCAAAAGGAAGAGAATGATCCAGTCCAGACCGTGGGCCGCAAATAAAACTTGGAGAGCCACATGCGGCCCGTGGGTCGCATGTTTGAGACCGCTGCTCTAAAGTATACATATTAAGATCTTTAAGTCTGTCACCATACGCCTTATGATGAAGACCATGCACCATTTTAGTAGCCTTCCTCTGGACCGACTCCATGCTTTTTATATCTTTTTGAAGATGCTGTCTCTAGAATTGTACACAATATTTTAAATGAGGCCTCACCAGAGTCTTATACAGGGGCATCAATACCTCCTTTTTCCTACTGGCCATACCTCTTCCTATGCACCCTAACACCCTTCTAGCTTTCGTTGTCACCTTTTCAACCTGTTTGGCCACCTTAAGATCATCACATACAATCACACCAATGCCTTTTCTTTATCGGTTTCTACATATTCCTCCCCTTTACTTTTGAATCTCAGAATGCCACTTTTTGAAATCGAATCATGTGCCTGGTCTTCATTTATTTTTACTGTGAAAAACTTTCTTGGCAACAAGAAGGCATACAATTATACTCAATTAGTAGAGGATATGCTCTTTCATTTCAACAGGCACTGCTTATGTCCATCCGTTTGTTAATTCCTTCGAAGAAATGCAATAAGTTCATTAGGCACGATCTTCCCTTTCAGAAGCCATGTTGGCTTGTTATCATAAGTTTATTCCTTTCTAGATGCTCCTCGATGCTGTCTTTTATCAGTGCTTCCGCCATTTTCCCCGGAACCGAGGTCAGACTTACCTCTCTGTAGTTCCCCTTTTTAAAGATGGGCATAACATTGGCTATTTTCCAATCCTCCGGGATCACGCCTGTTTGCAGGGATAGATTACAAACTTGCTGTAGTAGTTCCGCTATTTCCTCCTTTAGTTCTTTCAGTACCCTAGGGTGGATTCCATCTGGGCCCGGTGATTTGTCAGTTTTTAATTTTTCTATCTACCTTCAAGACTTACTTCTATGGATGTTAATTTTTCTGCTTAGTCTCCTTTGAAGATTTGTTCAGGTTCCGGTATGTTGGATGTGTCCACTTTTGTAAATACTGATGAAAAGAACATGTTTAGTCTTTCCGCAACTTCTTTCTCCTCCTTCACCACTCCCTTCTTATCTCTGTCATCCAGCAGTCTCACCTCCTCCCTAGCCGGCTGCTTCCCTTTAACATATCTGAAGAACGGTTTGAAATTTTGTGCTTCCCTGGCTAGCCTCTCTTCATATTCTCTTTTTGCTTTTCTAACCACGAGGTGACATTCTTTTTGATACTTCCTATGTTCTTTCCAGTTCTCCTCGGTTTTGCCCTTTTTCCATTTTTTGAATGAGTTCTTCTTATCACCTATCGCTTTCTTCACTTCTTTAGTTATCCACGCTGGGTCTTTTGTTTGGCTCTTTTTGCACCCTTTTCTGAATCTGGGGATATACAGATTTTGTGCCTCGCTCACCGTGTCCTTGAATAAAGACCAGGCTTGCTCTTTGAGCTGTTCCTAAGTTTCTTCTTTACCATTACCCTCATCGCTTCGTAGTTTCCTTTCTTGAAGTTAGAACATAAGAACTGCCATCTCTGGATCGGACCTTAGGTCCATCAAGTCCATCCACGCGGAGACCCAGCCAGGTGTAACCTGGCGAATCCTTAGTCACCCGTATCCTACTATGCATCTTGCGAGGAGATGTGCATCTAACTTGCCCTTAAATCCTAGAAGGGTGGGTTCCGCAGCAACCTTCACCGGGAGAGCGTTCCAGGTGTCCACCACTCGCTATGTGAAGCAGAACTTCCTGGCATTTGTCCTGGGCTTGTCCCCCCTCAGCTTCAGTCCATGACCTCTTGTCCTAGTCACATTTGACATCGTAAATAACTTTTTTTCCTGCTCTATTTTGTCGATTCCTTTTAGTATTTTGAAAGTCTCAATCAGATCCCCTCGCAGTCTCCTCTTCTCAAAGATAACAATCCTAGTTTTCTAAGTCATTCTTTGTAGCTCAAGTTCTCCATATCTTTTACTAGCTTCGTTGCTCGCCTCTGCACCCTCTCCAGCAGTTTTATATCCTTCTTTAGGTAGGGAGACCAGTGTTGGACACAATATTCCAAGTGTGGTCTGACCATTGCTCTGTAGAGCGGCATTATAACCTCCTCTGATCTACTTGTGATTCCCTTCTTTATCATGCTCAACACCTTGTTTGCTTTCTTTGCCGCCGCACATTGTGCCGACGGTTTCAGGGTCCTATCAATCAGTACTCCCAGGTCCTTTTCTTGTTCTTACCCAATGTTACACCTGACATTCTATACTCGTGCTCCTTGTTCTTTCTGCCTAAATGCATTACTTTGCATTTTTCCACATTAAACTTCATCTGCCATTTCTCTGCCATCTCACTAACTGGCTCAAGTCTCTCTGGAGTTCCTCGCTGTCCTTTTGTGATCTGATCGCCCGACATAACTTAGTGTCGTCTTCAAACTTGATGATTTCACTGCACGTTCCTTCTTCTAGGTCGTTGATGAAAATATTAAATAAGATGGGCCAAGGAACCGAGCCCTGGGGCACACCGCTAGTTACTTTCTCCCAGTCTGAGAGCTACCCATTTATGCCCACCCTCTGTATTCTATTTTCCAGCCATTTGCCTATCCACCTTAGTATGTCTCCCTCTATTCCATGGCTTTGTAATTTCCTGAGAAGCCTTTCGTGTGGCATGAGTGTTAAAGTCCATTATCTGCACAGACACTTAGGTCGCTTTCCAGAAAACTTTGGTAATTTAAGCGAAGAACAAGGTGAAAGATTTCACCAAGACTAAAAAACAATGGAAGCCAGATACCAAGGAAGATGGGATGCACACATGATGGCAGACTATTGTTGGAATCTTATGCGGGATTGTCCTGGCAAATCCCACTCTCAGAAATCTTACTAAAGGAGCTTCTTGTGTGTCAATAACTAGAAAGTTTGTATCAAACTGCTTTTGGTATGAAATAAGTAGGTTTTCATGTCAAAGCAGCTCCTGATTGGTGAGACCCGACTTTAGTACAGGAAGAGGCGGTCGGAGCATACAGCGAGTGATTTCCTTCACTCACCAGCGCTCCGGCTTGCCTCTCCAGCTGCCCTCTCCTGTCTCCCCTACCTAAAAAACATATTTGCGATTTTTGGACATTCGCGGGATTCCCATGAATATCGGGGGAGTACTGTACTCTTTAAATCTCCTATCTTATTTTTTAGGCTTCTAGCATTTGTAAACAGACATTTCAAAATGTGTTTATCTACAAGATGCTTGGCAGCTGAAAGAATAATTTGCAATTTTTATTCTACTCTTTCCTTAAATGCTCCTAGCTTACTTTTGTCTTTGTTGCAATCTCTCTATCAAAATGCCCTAACTTCCTTGCTTTGATAGTATCCTTCAAAGATAACTCAAGCCAAACCATGCACTTCTGAGCAATTGTTGGCTTTCCCCCAGGTTCTAGTTTAAAAGCTGCTCTATCTCCTTTTTAAATGTTAGTGCCAGCAGCCTTGTTCCATCCTAGTTAACATGGAGCCCATCTTTTCAGAGTAGTCTTCCCCTTCCTAATCCCCCTTCCCTGCACTACAATCCTGAGGAAGTGCTGAGACAGGATCTGCTAAGGAAAGGAACACTTCAGTGGTAAAAATTTACTTGTTGGGCAGCGGTACTATGCATTGAGTACAGTATATTTTTTTGCTATTCCTGGAGGACTTACCATACAACTATAAGGGGGTTGTGATGTGATATGTATTTGGAACTCTATAAGTTCACTGCAGTACCCCTAGGCTGTCCCACTGTTTTTTGGCATGTCTGTGTGGCCAGTCTAGTGATTGCTGGTCCCCAGATATCCTAATAGCTTGTTCTTGTGCGTTTTCCCTTGGATTTTTTTTGTTTGTTTGTTTGAAAGTGGCCCTTAAAGAAAGATGCACTGAGCATGAAAACATCTAAAATAGGGCAATTTTCAAACCAAAAAGATAGACATTTTTCTGGTTTGAAAATGACCATGTTTGCCATTGGATTTTTGGACATTGTTTGCAAAATGTCCAAAATTAGATTTGGACATCATATCAAAAATGCCCCTTAAAATCTTTACTGAAGAGGACTGACCAGATCCTCTGTGGCAGGATATCTCTTGGGGAAGAGAGACACAGTGGCATAGTAAGGGGGGAGGAAGGGGGGGGCGGACTGTCCCAGGCGCCTTCTTGGTGGGGGTGCCAGCAACTTTCTGCCCTTCACGCTATGTTTGCACCCTCCCCCTGTGTCTCTTCAAATATTCGCTGGCATGAGCAACTTCTCCAACCTGCTGCTCGTGCTGGCCTGGCTCCCCTCTGAAATCACTTCCAGGTCACGGGGCCAGGAAGTGACATCAGATGGAAAGCCAACGCCATTGCGAGCAGCAGACCAGAGAAGCTGCTTGTGCTGGCAAAGATTTAAAGAGGTATGGGGGAAGAGAGGGCGCGAGTGTGGCATGGGAAGGAGTGGGGAGCAGAGAGGAGAGCATAGGGAGCGCTAACACCCTGGGCACCTCCCTCCTTCATTACGCCACTGGAGAGTCATAGTTAACTGAAAAATTAATATGAAGTTCCACTTCCAGTTCCAGGAAAAATAGTTCAACAAAGAACAGAGCTTGCGGTTCAAAAATAATGCTTATTCACAAAAGCTCTGCTAAATGCTTCTAGGCTGGATTTTTTTAACTGCCCAGACATGCAGAAAAGCCTACTTCAATTTCCTGCTCTAGGGTTCTTCTCTTGGGCTCAAATGGGGCTGGGAACACCAGAGAAGCCAGTTCACAAGCTCTGGAGTGAGGGGCAAGATGCCTAGTCATCATGTAGTGGTGACATAGAGAGACCAAGTTTACAAGTTCTAATTTATAACATTTTATTGAAGGAATCAAATAAGTATCCTATATAATAAAAAGTTAGCTGCGCATGCGCACTCATACTGCGTGCTTCCAAGATCTCTGATCTGTGAGATGTAGTTCCATGGCCGCAGGAGTGCGCATGCGCGGGTCCCCAGCACTTACCTAGAAAGGAATGGCTGCCAGCGTTGGACTCCCTCAGCGGTGTCGGCTCCTCTCATGAGCCGCACCAGCGTCGGAGAAGACTTCCGACGCTGGTGGGGATCGTGAGGAGCCGCAGCGATACTTGCCCGGATTAGGCCAGACCGCGGGCCGGGCAGGGATGCGCCAAAGAGATTCCAGCCACGAGCCAAGCGAGGGAGGGAAACAGACTGAAAAAAAAAAGATAAGAAGCTTGGCTTGCCTGCGGGAAACTCGATAAGGGAAGGTGGGGCCCTTTGAGCAGGCTAGACCGCGGGAGGGAAGGGGGAGGGACCAAAAGGAGCAGGCCACATCTGGTAAGAGTAGAGAAGGGGGGTGGGTGAAAATGCTGTTACTGCTGCACAGGGACCTGGAGGGGAAGGGAGAGGGTCAGAAAGACAGAGAAAGGGGGCCAGGGAGAGAGAGAGACAGTGGGAGGGAGAGAGACACAAAGACAGACAGACATATATTCTAGCGCTTAATGACTAGTACAATAATATAATACAATAAGATATTCATTACAATTATATTCACAATACTAATTTTTCATACATATTTCTATCATTCCTCCAAAATATATTTCCATATTACCTATTTCATACCTCTATACATTCTCCCTATTCCCATCCCCCTTCCCCATTCCCCTTTCACCCTTCCCTACCCCCCCCCCCATTGTTTATGTTCAAACATTTTATTAAAGGAATGGAGTAAAAATACATATAAATGATACAGAAAGATATTCTTTACAAATAAATAATTCACAATTGTTAAATTGTAGTCCATATATTATATAAAATTCTATCATTCCTTCAAACATTTTATATAATAAACCATAATCCCCCCTATCCATTCCCCATTTCCTCCCTTCCATACCATAATCAATTCCCCCTCCCTGGATGAAAGCTGACAAGTTCTAGAAGGAGCTGTGGTGAGTGATCTAGGCTGCAATGAGCTGAATTAAGGGGCATAGTTATCAACATGATGTTATTTTACCACTAAAGGGTGTGGTTATTAATATGGGCTTCTGTTAAGATATGTTATTTTATCACTAGCTTATGCTATGTTGGTACAGGTCCCTTTTTATGCAATGAGTCTAAGGTTAACAAGAAAATAACATGTCTTAGACTAGAGGTAGCCCACATTGATAACTTCCCTCTTAAGTGAACTGAAATAAGATATAAATCAGGGGTAAAATATTGTTATTGAAGGCTCATGATGCTAGATCCCTGGACAAAGGAGAAGGAAGAAACTGCTGGGTCAAAAAACAAATTGGAAAAATTTCAGAATCATTGATGAATATTTATTTTGTTATTAATAATAAATGTGTTAAAATTTCTGTAAACCAAAGCCAGAGAGTCTTAATAATGATTTGTTAGGGGGAATCATCTTTGGACCTATTATTCAACGCACACGAAAACAACACTCTTGTGGACTGTTTTTATTAGAGTCAGAGTTGTGATTAGATTTTGAAATTTTTTCTACGAGATGGAAAAATTTTTTGAATCGGATGATTAAAATCTTCCTTTCGTTGCTAGGGCAACTCAGCTGCATAAGCAAAGATTCTTGTCTTTCAGAGAAGTAATAGCTATGGATTATCTTCACTTAACTACCCCAGTAGGAGTAAAATTGTGTTTGAACAGAATGCTTGTTTGGAATTTTTTTTGTCCTTACTGTTTTATCTTTAAAAAAACAAAGAGCAAATGTGTCAGCCTGATCTTATATCCAATGGTTCTCTTCTGTTCATAGAAGACAGATGTATCTTGCTATGCTTTAGGATTTCTCCGTCAGGGGTGTTTTTAAAAAGGATTTTTCATGCACTGAGGACACATTAACAGTTAAGTGTTGACTACATTCATTTTTCATTAAAATACAGGGTGCCCACAAAAACACTCCTTGATTTTAAGTGGTTACAAAACCAACATTGGAATATTCTTTTGCCTTTTGAGGCTATAGTTTCATCAACTCATAAAGTTTCATATGGTATCTTTTTTGATTACATACACTCGATGTGCGCCCCAATGTTACTTGGCAAACATTGATGCGATAATCGAGCTCGGACCAGACTCTCCGAAGCATATCCAGAGTGATTGTGTTTATAGCTTCAGTGATGCGTTCCTGCAGATCATCCATAGTTGTGGGTAGTAGAAGTACGTACACTCTGTCTTTCACGTACCCCTAAAGGAAAAAGTCACAAACAGTAATGTCTGGGGATCTCGGGAGCCTGTTGAGGAACACCTGGTCATTTTGTCACGTTGCATTGTCTGAAGGTTGTAACTTTGCACTAATTGCAGCTTGTAATGGTGAAAGTGCAAGCGATTGTGTAAGATCTTGCTAACCGTACTTTTTGGGACTTGTATTTGCTGTCATCTTATTTATAAACATATTCCAATAAGTTTTGATTCTGTAACCATTTAAAATCAAAGAGTGATTTTGTGGCCACCCTGTATATGGGGCTGATAATCAGAGCTCAGGAATTAGCTGGGCTGACTCCCATGGTTGGCGGCATACCCGGAAATTAATTTTGGCCCATATCCGATGACCGGCATTCGAATTTCTGGATTATTTGAAGCCACTTTCAACATTGCCAGTTAAGCTGCTATTCACTGGCTGCTAGCTAGGTTATAGTAGCCAAAGGTAGACCTGCTATTTAGGTGAGTCTATCTTGCCCCTCAACTTAGCCAGTCAGCTAATGAATATTGGCACTAACCAGCTGTCACGTGACATAGCTAGTGACCAGGCTAGCCGCTAAGCACTAATACTCAACAACTATTTTGTGCTGCATATTATGGCTGTTTCTTTTATTCCAGTTGTATTAAGTAGAGGGGGCTAGGTTGACTTGTGCTAATATGAGTAAAAAGAAAAGACCAGTTAGATATTTGTAAATGTTTGAGCAGGTTGCTTTTTGTGACAAGTCTGATTTTAGGAATATACCGTAAATATCTTCCTTATAAACATTAGATCAGCCTGATGAATTGTATTTAACTGAATTATGGTTTTTCAAGACGCTGTGGTGATATAAATCAATTATATCCCTCAACATATTTAGGGTTGTTCCACTCCAAGTAGAATCATAAGGGGAAAGGAGTCTTGATTCTCCTTAAGAAGATTTTCCAATTTATTAAGAAATCTGTTTAATGTGTTTGGGGTTGAGATATTAGTATTGACATCAGTGGTTTTAAATATAGTTTTATGTTGTGCACCAGGAGAATTGTATGCCGATTGTTCCCCATTGATTGAGATCATGAGTTAAATCTTCCTGTTTCAAAGATCATATTGTTAGGAGATTTTATTTTGCATGTTGACTCTAGGATGAATGATGATATTTGTCAGAACTTCTTAGAAGCTTTATACTCCTTAAGCTGGGAAGAATTATTGGATAGACTAACACACAAAAGAGGTCGTATATTAGATCTGGTCTTCTTGGACAAGAATATATTGTCAACAACGATTAAGAAATGTGATGTCTTGCAGGTCCCTTGGTCTGATTATTTTATGATTGAATTTTTAATCTGTATAGAGACTATAAAGGTTGTCAATAACAATGAAATATGTCATTGTTGTAAGTCATATGAATTGACAGATTTGAGAGAAGTGATCGAAAGTAACTCAATAGATGTTAGTCAATGTAATGCTGTTCCTGTTGAGAAGTGGAACACTTTAATTTTAGATTCTTTAAATAGTTTAGCTCCAATTCAAGAACATAGTATTGTGAAGAGTAATTGGGTTCCCCAGTTCTCTAGTGAATTGAAAGAAATGAAGAGCAAATTGAGGAGAGTAAGGAGGGAATGGAGGAAGTTCTTGTCTAATCCGACTATAGAACAATATAACCTACAACTTCAGCAATATAAGATTGCTATTATTAGAAAATTACATTATTACTGCCAAAAATGATTTTTTTTAAAAATAAGACTATTGAATCTTCTTTGACTCAAAGAGCTGTTTGGTGTTGTAAGAGGTTTAGTAACACATGATATTTTAATAAAAGTCCAAATTGATTATGATAATATGGCACAAGGATTTCTGCAAAAGATGATCTTAATAACAGAGTTTTTAGGGAAAGCCTTTACTGAAAGGACTAGACTGATCTGTTTCAAATGATGACTATTGGTCAAATTTTCAGTTAGTAAATGTTGATTTGGTAAAGTAGCTGATGAAGCTTAAGTTTATTTTGTATACTGTCCATTGGGGCAGCCATCTGTGCAGTTCACAATCTAATCAGGAACTCTCACGCATTTTCCCTGTCTGTCCCAGTGAGCTCACAATCCAGCGTTGGTGCCTGGGGCAATGGAGGGTTAAATGACTTGCCCAGGGTCACAAGGAGTGGCACTGGGACTGAACCCACAACATCAGGGTGCTGAGGCAGCAGCTCCAATCGCTAGGCCACTCTTCCGCTCTGCTTTTGAGATCCGCTAACCAGAACAAGCTGGCTATTCCTTCGACTTAAGTTGTGCGATTGGTGCAATACCGCTCATCCACCTTTTTTATTTTATCCACCTTTTTTGGAATATCTTGCCCTATGAATGAATTAAGGACACTGCAAAATCCTATTTCAGCAGACACACAGAGCTATATAATTACTGACTGTCTTTGCAGAAGTTGAATTTCTATTATTTGTTATTGTTGTATCATTGGAATGTAGAGAATGTTTGTTTTAATTATGAATGTATTTTTGTTATCTGCCTTGAAGGATTGATAAGTGGACTAGAAATGCTTTAAATAAAATAAAAATAAATTAGCGCTTAGCTGGCTAAGTGCTATTTAATAGGCCAGGAGCTGTTCCTGGCTGGTTAAATAGTGCTGAATATTGGGTGGCTTGAACATATACCAAATTAGTGGCATAGTAAGGGAGGGGGGATTGCCCTGGGTGCCATCTTGGTAGGGGCACTGGCACCTCTCCACCCCCCCATGCCACACTCATGCCCTCCCTTCCCTGCTCCCCAAACCTCTTTAAAATCTTTGCCAGCACAAGCAACTACTCTAGCCTGCTGCTCATGTTGGCCTGGCTCCCTCTGAAATCATTTCTAGGTCCACTAATAATAACCAAAAGTCGATGAAGCCGTCCACGCAATGTTCGGCGGTGGCGAAAAGGGTGAACAGAATGCTAGGAATGATAAAGAAGGGGATCACAAACAGATCATAGAAGGTTATCATGCCGCTGTACCGGGCTATGGTGTGCCCTCACCTGGAGTACTGCATCCAGCACTGGTCACCATACGTGAAGAAGGACAAGGTACTTCTCGGAAGTATCTAGAGAAGAGCGACTAAGATGGTTAAGGGGATGGAGGAGTTGTCATACAGCGAAAGATTACAGAAATTGGGCCTCTTCTCCCTTGAACTGAGGAGATTGAGAGGGAACATGATCGATACATTCAAGGTACTGAAGGGAATAGACTTAATAGATAAGGACAGGTTGTTCACCCTCTCCAAGGTAGGGAGAACGAGAGGGCACTCTCTAAAATTGAAAGGGAATAGATTCTGTACAAACATAATGAAGTTCTTCTTCACCCAGAGAGTGGTAGAAAGCTGGAACGCTCTTCCGGAGTCTGTCATAAGGGAAAACATCCTCCAGGGATTCAAGACAAAGTTAGACAAGTTCCTGATGAACCAGAACGCACCCAGGTAGGGCTATTCTCAGTTAGGACAAGGGTCGCCGCGTGAGTGGAATGCAGTGGCAATTCTTATGTTCTTATATACTACTTATCATTTCTAAAGCACTACTAGACATATACAGCACTGTATCTGTGGGGGTTCCGTTCCAGGAGCACCCGCGAATGCAGTTTAGGCAGGTGAGAGCTTCAGGGGCAGAGGGCGGGTGCTGAAAATCGGTTGTGGGATCGTTCTTAGTATTTTCTGACCGCCTCTTCCGGGAACTAAAGTCAGGCTACAGCAACCAGGAGCTGCTTTGACACGCTATCTGGGTTATCAGATGTCCATGACAACCCAGAGGACTGTCTGAGTGCCTGGACGTATTTCCAAAACCCAGCAGAGGACATGTCCAGGGGAATCCGGATGTCTGTTAACCCTAGACTTGCGGCCACACATGCACAGATGCCCCTTCCTGATGCGATTATGTCGGGAAGCTTTTCAAAACCTGCACAAAGTACCGGGTTTTGAAAAGCCGTCTGGACCCTGACATGTCCTCAAAAGGAGAACATGTCTGGGGAAATCCGGATTTCTGGTAACCCTAAGCTTGGGGGTCTTGTAAACCGCTTCAAACTTAGGGTATAGCGGTATATAAGAAATAAAATTATTATTATTATTATTATTAAAATCTCACCACTGGCTCCCAGTCAATCAGAGGATCATGTATAAAATTCTCCTACTGACTTTCAAAGCTTATTGGCTCAGAACTCCAGTCTATCTTACTTCTCTCACCATCCCCTACACTCCCAGAATGATTATCGCTTAATTAGAGAATGACATGGGGACAAATTTGTCCCCGTCCCCCCGGAACTCAATTTCCCCATCCCTGCGAGTTTTGTCGTTGTCCCTGTCCCATTCCTGCAAGCTCTGCCTTAACTGCAAAAGCCTTGAACACTAATGATTTTAAAGTATTTGAGGCTTGTGCAAATGAGGACGGAGCTTTCAGGAATGGTACAGGGGCAGGAAAAGAACTTGCTGGGACGGGATGGGAAAATGAGTTCCCATGGGGGATGGGGAAAAATTTGTTCCCGTGTCATTCTCTGTGCTTAATCCTACCAAGTCCATGACTAGCTTGAGTCCACACATAATTGAGCATTTTACTTTACAGGCCTGGAATGCACTCCCCCCTCTCTATTTGTAATATCCCATTTCTTAAGGAATTTAAAGTTGCCCTTAAGACGGGGGTCGGCAACCCGCGGCTCCAGAGCCGCATGCGGCTCTTTTCCACCTTTGCTGCGGCTCCGGTAGTGTGTCACACAGGAATGCAGCTTACAAGTCCGGCGTCGCGGCGGGAAATAGCCATGCTGAGCAGTGAGCTCAGCACACACAGATGAAAGCCTTGCTTGCTGATTGGTCCGGCGGCCCCGCCCCGCCGTGCCGCCGGACCAATCAGCAAGCAAGGCTTTCATCTGTGTAGTGCTGAGCTCACTGCTCAGCATGGTTATTTCCCGCCGCGACGCCGGACTTGTAAGGTGCACGTCTGAAAAAGAAATCATCCTGGCCGGGGTCGGTGTCATGCTCCGGAGATCTACAGCCTTCCTATCTCCCTCTCCCTTCTACCTGCTTCCGGCCACATCCCCTGCTCCGTGGCTCTCTTCGGCAACTCAGCAGCAGCGATCGACACAAGCTTCTGACGTCGGGGCCTACCCTCTGCGAGTCCCGCTTGTTTCAACTTCCTTTTTCCACAAAGGCGGGACTCGTAGAGGGAAGGCCTCGATGTCGGCAGCTTGTCTTGATCACCGCTGCTGACAAGTTGCTGAAGAGAGCCGCGGAGCAGGGGGGTGTTGCCAGGTGCAGGTAGAAGGGAGAGGGCCAGATGCAGGACTCGTGGGTGAGGGAGGAGAAGAGAGAGAGAAAGAGAGAGGAGAGGGAAACAAAAGGAAATATTTCATACTGGGCTGGGCCTGAGTGGAGGGAGGGTGGAAAGATTCTAGCTACAGGGTGCAGTAACAAAGGAAAAGGGGGGGAAAGCTGAAAATGGAGATAGTGACACAAAGAAGAGAAAGGGTAAGCAGGACCTACTGAATAAGGATAGAGATACAGAGGGAACATGAAGAGGAGGTGAAATAGAGACATAGAAGTAATACTGAAAAAGTGTGTGTGTGTGGGGGGGGAGATAAAGACATTGAAAGGGCAAATGGTGAACATGGGGTAAAGACAAGGACAGAGACAAATGAAGATTCTGAAAAAGTGGTGAGATAGGGATATAGGTGAGATGGACACAAAGAAGGGTGATGCTGGAAAATAGGTGGAATGGTAATTCTGACAGACACAGAAGGGAAATGCTGGATCAAGGAGAGATGGGGCTCAGGCTGGATGGAATGAGGAGAAATGCCTTGTTGGCCCGGAACTTCCTCTCCTACATCAGAATTGACGTCAGGGAGCGGAATGCTGGTCAGCGCAACACTTCTGCAGGGAAAGCTTGGGACGGCGGTGGCTTGGGGGCTGTTCCCCGATTGCGGTGGCAGCAAACCGAGTGGCTTGGGGGACGGCACGGAGACAGAAAGAAGGGGGAACAGGGAGACAGAAAGAAAAAGTTGGGGGAGAGAATGAGGTCTGGAGGAGAGGAAACATACAGGAGGCTGAAAGAAAGGAAGAAAGATTGGATGCACAGTCAGAAGAAGAAAGTGCAACCAGAGACTCATGAAATCACCAAATAGCAAAGGTAGGAAAAATGATTTTATTTTCAATTTAGTGATCCTGTATATAGCATTAAGATAAGAAACAATATATGCAGTGTTAGATTTGTTTTATAATGGTTTTGCGGCTCCAAGTTTTTTTTTCTTTTCGAAAACGGGTCCAAGTGGCTCTTTATGTCTTAAAGGTTGCAGACCCCTGCCTTAAGACATGGCTTCCCTCCCACTTAACATAAACATATGAAAACCCACACTGTAGCCAGTCCACTTTACCCTCCGTATTCGCGGTTTCAATTATTCACGGTTTTTAGCTTGCTGGCTCCTCCCCCAAATTACTTTAGCTTGCATAGAGAAATCACTGATTCCAAGCATTTACAGAGAAAATCGCCGATTCCAGGCACTTTCTTCACCGTGTTTTGCCTCTCCTTCAGGAACAGGCCAGGTTTCCCACCATGTTATTCGCGGTTTCACCATATTCACGATAGTTTTTAATAGAAAACAGCAAATGACATATGAAAAAGTTATTTGCGGTTTTTCTGTATTCATGGGTCTGATAATCCCCTATCACAGCAAATATGGAGGGAGAAGTGTACACCCATGCAGAGTCATCTTCCACAAAATTATTCCCCTAACTCTTGACTATCACTCCACTTTATGTGCTGAACAAATTATATTCTAATTTACTTGGCATCCATTTCCTATCGAGTAGACAGTGGCGTTGCAAAGAGGGGTGCAGGGGGTGGTCCGCCCCAGGAGCCATCTTGGTGAGGGTGCAGACATTCGTCCTCCTCTCCCTCACCCATTCGTGCTCGTTTCTTCCCTTCCCCCAAACCTCTGTAACATTTTTGGCGTGAGCAGGGACCCCCAACCTGCTGTCACGTCAGCGTTGGCTCTTCCTTTGACATCACTTACTGGACCTGCGCCTAAGAAGTGACATCAGAGGAAGAGCCAACTCTGACACAACAGCAGTTTGGGGGTTGCTGCTTGCAGCAGGAACGTGACAGGGTACGGGGGAAGGGAAGTTGCGCGTGCGCAGGAGGAGGCGGGGAAGGAGCATGTGGAGGTGGTGCAAAGAGGAGGGTGAGGAGGGGCGCCTCTCACCCTCGCTATGCCACTGCAACTAGAATCCCATTTTAAACTGTTCTCCAAACCTGTTGTCTTCTACTCCACTTTTATGTGCTAAATGGATGATATGCTACTTTCCTACCTATGTATTGGCGTTCTTTTCCTACGCTGCTGAATTTCTTTCTTAGACTGTAAACCATTTAGACCTGTCCAATACAGAATTTGTGGTTTAATAAATAAATGTGTATGCAATTCTGGCAAAACTGGGAAGGATACATAGATTCTCCAAGCACAAGCAGGGTGCAATATTGTGACTGATGAGTGATTTCACCTGATGGAGCTCCGAGCAGAAGTGATCAATCTAGAAGCCTTTGAGGGTCTCATAGTGCATCCACATGTCCTTCTGTTCACTGTCATTGGTGGGACCAATCAGTCTTGGCTTTTCTGTGGAGCAGTGTGGATATGTTTGGCTTTTTCTCACATAGTTTGAGTCTTCTGTCTCTTGTCCCTGTTACAGTGTTTCTTAACTGCTTCATTGCATGTGAATGTTCAGGCCGAGCCAGAGTTTGCACTCTCTCTTTTTTATTTTGTCAGGTTTTTCTGCACATTGAGGGGTAAATTCTCTATTACTGCGTTTAACATAGGCGTGCTTTGGACGTCCGATGTAAGTGAATAATTATGGAGTTAAGGGTCTTAATTAATGTTAATTGGGAAATAAATGACACATAGACGTCCCTAAGAGGTAGTTGACGGACTGACGTCTATAGAAAGCATAGTCCCGTCTCCAGCTCTGGACGTGGGCGTTCCATGGGTGTGCCAAATGGGGACGCTAGATAGGCGCTACCTGAGCGAACGCCTGCGTCTAAATATCGTGTATTATGTAGACTGGTCTAACTTGGATTTCAATGCTGTTTCAACTTTCGTAATTGCGGCTCTTTGTTAGACGCGAGGCAGACGTTCGCTGTGTTTTTTCATCAATAATTCCAATAGTGAGTTTGAATAGGTAATTTTCATCTTTTCTCTGTCCTAATAAATATAATGTCAATGGAACACATTATATTGCATGGATAACAAACCACATTTCTGCCCAAACAATAATATAATTTACACATGGCTTTTACAACCCCCTTTTTTTTCTCAACAAACAGCACTGCAATCGGCTCTCTTTTGAAAGCAAAGAAAAAACAGCACACATTATCAGCACTTAAAAAGAGAATAAACAGATACACACCTTAACATTCAAGCTTCCCTCATTGCAAAATGGAGGTCTTCAGTTGAACAAAACTGACCTCATTGTGACCTCATCAATCTGCACCTTCAAAGTAGTATGCCACAATTAAAAGATGTGCTGGGTGTAGAATTCACAATCTCTGGATGTTAGGAGCACAGGCTGGCTCCTAACACATAGAGCTACAGCTGCTTCTACTTAGGTCCATCTCACCACCCTTTCATATAATACTTGACTGAGCTGTCTATGCTCATTAGCTATCATATCAGGATGAACTCAAATAAGTTTAAGCAAAGGAATGCCTAAAGATTTGGAAGGTTTTCAAGTAGAAAACAAATATCAAATATGTATTAAAGAATTGCAGCACAAATGACGCTGATCAGTAAGGGCAAAAAAACACCACTTTTCCGGGTATGACGCTTAAACGGAATAGATTACTTACAGTCATATATCCATTAGTACAGTGCTTAGAATGAAGATTAGCGTGTGAGAAAAATGGAGCTCCACCTCACATGTATTCAAGCACACTTGGGAATATGGGTTTGGGGCTCAGTGAAAGCAGCACTTTTAACCATTGAGCTACCACTCTTTTGTCTCAGCCTACTATGACATTATAGCTAAACTCCTTTTCCCTTAGCACTTCACTAAGATATGATATGACAAGGGAGCCAGAGACATTGGAGTAAAAGTTGCTGTAGCTCAGTGAGGAAAGGCACTCTACCAATCTTCCGGGCTTTGAGGGTTCAAATCCCAGCCTGTATTTTACTTGTGGCATATCTACCTTCCAGGTGCACCTTGATGATGCTTTCCACTTCTTATAGGAGTTGAATATAACATTACTGTACAACTTTGCTGTGTAGCAGAAAAATAAACTTTTCCCCCTTCCATGCTAAGAATTTGAATTCAACTCATCTTATATTTCTCCTTTTAAACATGGCATACTTTGTTAGTTTTTATCATGGTAAAGTATACATTTCTGAAATGGTGAAGAAACAATAATATACAACTGCAGTGTTTTGTCTCCTAGCAGAATTAACTGCCTATAAGAAGCGGTATAAGAAGCGGTATAAGCAAATCAAAACTGCTATAAGCACAAAAAAGCATTTCTAGGTCAACACGGTAATACTCCTGTTCCGAGCTCTGACCTCTGAAACTCCCCAGTTCAACTCCCACCTTTGCTCATTTTAATAAGGTCCAAGTTTTTTCCTATTAGCTCTTATAACAGGGTCTACATGGTGGACTTTGCCATTTGTAAGGTGCACATTTCCCTTTCCAGGCAAACCTATTTTCAACTTATCATGGCTCGGACATCCTAAGCAGTGATGAGAGGAAACCTTTCCTCTGACAGCAAGATGACATTTGTGGATCGCCTGGTTAATGTGCTCTCATCACTGCCATTCAGTGGACATCCAATCAGTGTACATGGTTCAGGTGGAAAACTCCTAATGAGTGCCTAATGGCTGCCATTTTTAATAAGGAGTCTAAAGGTATGTTAGCAGCTCTGTTACTTCTAGGTGTGTGTTCTGCCACAACTTCAGTGTTTAATTTTGGAGACATAGGTCTTTGTTAACAGTTTCTCTCTATTCTTCATTTCAGGTTAACTATGCTCATCACCTATGTGTTTGCCAGAGAGAGACCAGACGAGCAGCTCAGCACACCAGCTTGCACCTAGCCAAACAGTTGTAGGTGAGAATGATATATGATAACCTTTATTTGCTTACTCTACTATTCTTCACTTGAGTCACTCTTCTGATGAGTGAAATAAATGTTTCACACTTCTATTGTTCTCTTCACACAGGTATCCTTGATGACTTTCAGGAACAATAGTAAATTGATAATGTTGGCCTCATAGAACACCATGGCACGCATTCCTGCTGTTATATGCACACAAACTTTTTGTTTTCAGTTAGTCTATTCCCTCACATGAGTTCTAAACAGTAGCAGTGGAGGATTACAGGTGATATTAACCCACACCATCAGCGAGTTAAGGCTATTGCTTTAACAACTATACCACAGTGACATCTAAGCAGCTCAACATAAATGAGGTTAACACTTTGCTTCAGGGAAGGGAGGACAGATATGGACCTTGGGGGTTGAACCCCCTGTTTGTGAACCTTGTGTAAACCAGCTTCTTCTCTTTTCTGTTTTCAGGCAACTGTAGTTGTTCCTACAGTATTGTCAGATGGGGTTTGTATTACTGAGAGCAGTGCAGCTGTGAGCATCTTTGTGGTTTCCACACCTGCTTAACCAAAATAGTGCAGCTCAAGAACCAGGAGGATAGATTGAGGTATCTGGCCTTTACTTCCATCACCTTCCGTGAAAGGAAGAAAAACCCACATGTCTCATTTGGATTCTCCTGGTGTGGAGCCAACTCTTACTAGCAGTAACCCTATTCCTCAACAACAAATCTACCACAGTGACTTATATTCTCTTCCTTATGTAGCCATTTACTTTGGAACAGGGACTGGCTTACTTTGCACATCATAGCTGAGATGTCGTCATCTACCTACAGTTGCATATACCCTTGCATTCACTTGCTTCTTTCCTAGATTCTGCAATGATTTGACTAGCAGGCTAGCAGGTAATAGAATGAATGACAGACCCCAATAAAGATTGTCAAACTTTCTATATGTCACCTTGTTGTTATATTGAAAAGGGCCCATTCAGCAGTCCCTCCTGAACCCCTATCTACCTTGGACTCTGTCCACTAAACTGCTGATGCTACAAGGTTAAAACCACACAGGAAAGTTTAAACTATAAACAATTTTTTTATTCAAATATAAAACTTTTAAAAATTTAAACTTTTGAAAAAAACAACTATTTACTTAACACATAACGCAGGAAAAGAGGGTGGGTGCCCCCCAAGAGCAGCTTGAGCTAGCTCAGGCGAGGGGGCAGAAGAGGTGCAGTTATTGAGAGGGTGTATGGCTGCTGGCACCATGCCCTCAACACACCCTCTCAATACCTGCACCTCTTCCAAGAGGGCAGAGTAGGGCTCTATCTCCCTGACCACCCCCTCCTGAGGCTGGTCGGGCTGCTCCTGGGGGGGAACAGCAAGGAAAGGGGGTGGGATGGGAACAGGAAGGGCAGAAGAGTGAGGGGAAGGGCTATGGGTGGGGGAAGGGGAAGGTCCAACAGGGGATGGTGGTGGGGGTCCTGGAGGTAGTGGTGGTGCAGGCGGTGGGGGTCCAGGGGGCAGTGGTGGGGCAGGAGGTCCAGGGGGCAGTGGTGGGGCAGGCTGTGGAGGTCCAGGGGGCAGTGGTGGGGCAGGCGGTGGAGGTCCAGGGGGCAGTGGTGGGGCAGGCGGTGTGGGTGGTTCTGAGGGCTCCCAGGGAGAATAATACCCCTCCAACTCCTCCTCCCCTTCTTCTTCTTCTTCCCTCTCCTCCTCCTCTGCCGAGGACCAGGGTAGGGCTCCCTCCATCTGCTGCGGTGCCTCCTGAGGGGGTGCCTGCGCTGCTGCTTGACAAGAGGAAAACAGGATACAGTCAGATATGTCCACAACGCTTTTGAACATGACATTTTTTACTACGTTATTTTCTTCAAATGCTAATTACAGGATGCAATGCACCTACTCCACTGTAAACATCAAAATGTAGCGTAAGTAAGTAAGGCAAGTAGAACACCATAAAGCCATTGTGACATGATATCACAATAGCAGCTTTACTGCAGATTTTATGATTAAGAATGGTTTACAGCTACTCAAGCATTTTCATCTATTTATTCTGGTAGGCTGATCACAAAGAAACACACGCTGGACTCATTACTCACCGGCTTCAGCGCGCAATTCCTCCATCACCCCCTCAAGGAAGGCCCGCTCCTGGCGCCTCAGCAGCCGCCCCCTTTTCCTGAGATCCTCAACCTGGATAATAGAGAGAGAGAGGGAGGGATATGATGAGTGCCATCTAGCACTGTGGCATAACATGTTTACTTAAGTATTGACCTCTATAAGCACATAAAAATGGAGTACGCTGCCCTCCAAGAGCCCCTATCCGCTTTGCTGCCTGCCTCCACCCCCTTCTGCCACATGTTTTACATGAATGTATTCACGTACTCCAGCATTTTCCCCTTTCTGTGCTGGAGGCATCGCTATCGCTCTACTGTACCTGGGACACTGGGGGTGGGGGTGGGTGGGGGGTGGGGGGGTTGAGGTGACATGGCCAGCATCACAAGGAGGAGTGTGGGATTGAACTCACAACCCCAGGGTGCTGAGGCTGTAGCCTATCAGCACTGCCCCACATTACAGCATGTCCTGGTGAGCTTACAATCATGCAGCAGGGGCAATAAAATAGTTTGGTCAGAAGGAGCAGCGTGGCATGAAACCCCTGATGTCAGGGTACTGACGCTGTCACTTTAAACGTCATGCCACTATCTCCCTAGACCAGCAGATTGATACAGGAAAGTTGTAGGTATTTGAAATGACATAGCAGCACTTTAATATATTTGTTTTCCTTTGGCAAAGTTGATTTCAAGATGTTTCTATTACAAATGCAAAGCACGTGACCCAAAAATTAGTTGTGTGCATGTTGTGAATGGAATAGATGCCTTCTAGGAGCTGAATTTGCCATTTGAAATCCTACTACTGCTCCTTTGGGATGTGCTTTAATTTCAGTATTCAATGTAAAAGATTTATTATGCACAATTGTAGTTTTTAAAAGGAATCAAGATTTACCCACAAAAACATGACAATTTGATTGAGACAGGTTTCCATCATCATTACATTTGACATGATTATTTGTGAGGGCCTGACTTGGAATACTTACTTCCCTGGGACATGAGGCTCTTCTGTTATACCGCCGGGTCAGGCGGGTCCAGGAGTCCCTGAACTGCAGGTATGACCTGCGATGGCCTGCCACTCTAAAATAGTGGTGCTCATTGACCAAAAAGAACCTGGCCAGCAGCCTGGAGTCTTCAGTGCTGAAGTTTGGCTGTCTCCTGGCAGCCATTTTAGGAGAAATAACTGCGTATGAAGAATGGGCGATTCTATGACGTCACAACGCAAAAAAACACGATGACATGTTTGTGCCGCTTGGGCGTGCTTGCAGCGGCTGCTCCGCGCTACATCAACACTGTTGATTACATCCTAAACCACGCCGATATCGCTGTTATACAAAAAAGTATAGCAGATTGCTTAGAAGCTTACCATGTAAACCTAATGAAACTTCACCTCCCCCAAACACAATGACAAGTTATAAATTAAATAAATGAAGATTGGGAAGTGAGGTTCACATATTTTAGCTTAGCTATGCATGTTTGGGTGGGTGGAAAAAAAAAAGAATATTATGTCTTTGGTAACCTTAGTCAGGACTTGAACCCCTGACCCTTGGAAGATACATGCAGTGCTTTTAAGCACTGAGCTATGTTGGGGACTTGGGAATGGGAGTCTCCAGAAATGGCTTTAGGTACAAGCTTTGACAAGCTTTTGCAAGTATCTACAGGTGTATTTGATCTGAGAACACCCAATGAACTTCCAAAACGATTTCAAAATTCTAACGGCTTCTATGACGTCAGACGCTACTTTATGGTTAGGGTTAGGGCTAGAGTTAAGTAGCTCAGTGAGTAAACGCGCTGTACCAATCATCCATAGGTTGTGAGTTCAACTTCCGGCTTGTCTTTTACTTGATTATAACATGAGGGGTTTATGCTGCAGGAGTGTGTTGTTGGGGTGTTGCAGGGGTGTCTAGGATGACAGAGAATAGTCACTTACATTTTCAACAATGCATTTGAATTTCTTAAGACGAAACCTTAGTGAGCCGGGGGAGGAAGTTCACCGCAGCATCGCGCCTCAGATGAAAAGGTTAATTTTTTAGGGACTGTGTAAGCTGATCTGGGACAGTCTTCAGCGACTCGGAGCCCTCCTCCCGGCTGGGCAGAAGGAGGAGGCTTTGGCGGTGGTGGTTTTGGTGGTGAGTGAGGGCGGGAGGGGGGAGTCGCCTGGCTGCTGCATCTGCACTCCTGCTGGCCACAGACCTACTGATCACAGAGCAGAGATCACAGAAGCACACAGGTATGTGCGCATGCGCGGCTAGGGTTTTATTATATAGGATATACACCTATCGCATCTCATTTTCATCACAAACACATTAGCGAGACTATACACAATACATTACAAAGTTGAGCTTGGGTTTGATAAAATAAACAGCATAATTTTGACGCTGTATTACATTTATTGAACCATACTTAAGAATATGGGTGTTGCATCCGTGACAACGGTGCTTTACACCATTGAGCTACCAGTCTTTTGCCTCAACTGACTGAGATATGATAGCTAAGTAGAGTATACTTTAGCACATCACTAAGGTATGCTATGACAAGGGAACCAGAGACACAGGTGTAGGTCAGTGAGTAAAAGCATTATATCGATCATCTGTAGGTTGTGAGTTCAACTCCCGGCTTGTCTTTTACTTGTGGCATATCTACCTTCCAGGTGCACCTTGATGATGTCACAATGAGGTCAGCATTGTGCTGCTGGCTACTTCCTCTTCCTGTGAACTAGAAGCCACATTCAGGTCTAATCTGTGTTTTGATTCTGTTTCTAAGTTGGGCCAGTGTAAGTTATGGGATTTACCTTTGTTCTGAAGAATGAGCTAATTGTAGCAATGTTTTAAGACCAGGAGAGTGTTCTTTCGAGCAAGATATCACTTCTAAACTATCCTCTCTGAAATAATGTCTCTGGGAAATCGAGAGAAAGCTTATTGGATGACTTAGGGTGCCTTTCCTGCCAGTCTTTGTGGAACTTAAACGAAGTTTATAAGAAGTCTATATGGTGTTCAAAGTCCTATCCTTTCCACTTCTAATAGGAGGTGAGTATGACATTCCTGTACAGCTTTCTGTGTAGCATACATCTACCGGTTCCCACCTTCCATACTGATAATGTAAGTTCAACACCCACTCGGTACGTTTCATCTTCTAGTTCTCCTTTGAAACATAACATATTTTTTTTCCTTGTATTAATGGTAAACTGTACAATTCTGATATCCTAGAGGAAAAAGATACAACACAGAAGTGTTCTCTGTCTGCCATTCCCTACCTCACTGATATTGCCAGATCAACTAATATATAGTTTACAAAATGGTATACTGTGTTTTGGTTATCCTTTTCATCATCCTATACTTACAATGCTGAATGACTGATAATAAAGAGTATAAAAAAAGTATAATCTTAAAAAAACAAAACAAAAAACAAACAAACATCGTACCGAAATCTATCACGGGTCCATTGGAGACGTCTTAATGACGTTTCAGAAACCTGCGTCTATCTTGCGCCAAGAGATTGTAGGGACGTCTACCGCATGCCTAAGTACCGTTTGATTGACACTTGTGTTTGCCGGACGTCTAAAGCACGCCAAAGTTAGACGTACTAATAGAGAATTTACCCCTGAATGTTTTTCCATGGCCACTAGTTCCTCTTATGCTTTGGGCTCCTGATTGTGGACTTTTTCACTACTGAGCGTTTGATTTTACCTTGACTATTTTTCTTACCATGTCCCAGAAAACTCCATCTCCAGTACTTTGACATCCAGCTCTGCCAAGTTACTCAGTTCCTGGTTTTGAACTCACATCCCATTGTAGTGTAATATTTGTAGTCCTTGACTCTACCCATTTAAATCAGTACCGTAGGTCTCATAATGCATCAAGATGAGGGCATCAGAAATACAGGAATGGCCTAAAATCTTCCCTCCTGGAACCAGGTAACTTGGAAGGTCTGCAGTTTTGTCTTCTGGTACTCAGTGGGGGAGTGGGGAGCTGAATGGGAATCAGCCAGGACCAACTGTGAGTCAAATGATCATCCCCCAGATTTTGGTGCCATAGATGACTAACCAGCTTGCCTTGGTCCACTGGTGAATTTGGAATTTTAATTTAAATATTCACCTTTTCCAAATCAAAGTGAGCTATAATCAGTTATTTTTTTGTCTAGGGAGGGCCAGAGTTGCTAAGAAACCCAGTTCCAGGAGGGTGACTCTTTGGCCAGTCCTGGTGATGAATTTATATCACAAAGGTATGTGGCCTCACTGAAATTAGTGCTGCAGATCCCATAATGCATCAGGATAGGCTTGCTAGAAATCCAGGACTGAACAATAATCTCCTTCCAGGAACTGGATAACTTGACAGCAATGGCGAGCTTGCAATCTAGGACAGTGACTTACCAACCATAGCAAGGATTTGAACCCTGATTTCCCTGTTTCTCTGCCTGCTGCTCTAATAAATAGATCTAACCTCCACTTACTACTGCGTATCATTTCTATAGACAAACACATAGAGCAGTGGTTCCTAAACCTGTCCTGGGGGGACCCCAACCAGTCAGGTTTTCAAAATGTCCCTAATGAAAATGCATGAGGTAGATTTTCATGCTTGTCACCTCTATTGTATGCAAATCTGCCTCATGCATATTTATTAGGGATATCTTGAAAACCAACTAGCTGGGGGGTCCCCCAAGACAGTTTTAAGAACCACTGACAGAGATTAATTCCTGTGTCTGATTATTTTTTTGTACAACTCTGAAGATCAGAGAGAAACTGGTCAGGTTTCTAATCAATCAAATCTCTCCTCCTGATTTCTCCCCAGCAGTTGATAATTGCAAGGCATGGACCAAAGCTTTTAATGTATCAGTCCAGTCAATAAATCAACTCACCTATAAAAGAATTTATTGTAGGATGGGGTATTTGTCTGCCACTCACCAACTCCATTCCAAACTTCTACTTCTTCCCCCTTCACGCCTCAGCAATGGACAGTTAAGTCTGGCGGTGAAAGCTTGTGGGGGATTTCTACTACTTTTAATTAAATTTGGGCTTTTAAAATGGAAAAATTTATTGAGCCGAGCATGATTTGTAGCTCTGTGACATGGGCTCAAGCCCAGGATGCTTATTAAATAGCGTTGCACTTTAGAGAAGTAGCCTCAGGCATGCCACATATTACTCAAAGTAAAGGGAAATGTGGGTTCAATGGCACTGCTTTACAGGACCAATAAGAGACCCTGGGTTTGAGGGTCAGAGTCTAGTTATGGTCAGATTTAGAGCTCCCAATTGCAGGGTTCCCTGGTGATTGACTACTGGCCTGATACAGTTGCTATAATGTTTGGGCTATGTGGGCTGGAATTAGGGGATATTAAACAGGGGAAAGACCTCCAAGTTGTTGCAAATGAAGGCTCATACTCCTTAGTTCTGAGTGAGCTAAAAGCCCAAAAATAAAAACCGAAGAGAACAAAGGTGAAGCAATTTACTGTAGAAAGGTAAATAGAAAGCAAAAACTGCTACATTTTTGAAGGTGTGGATAAAGGTGAGCCAGTTGATAAAGTACAAGCCCACCCAGCGGCGGCTCCACACTGCCTCTCCTCCACAGTGTCCTGGCATCTGTCTCCCTGTCTGTGAACCCCTTCCCTCTTCAGTGTACCTTACAGGCCTCCCTGGCATAGGGTTACCATATTTGTGAAGAGAAAAAAGAGGACACGCCTACACTCCACTCACAGCCCTGCCCACACCCCACTCATTTCATTGGCCCCCCTTCCCATCTTTTGTACCCCTGCGGGTGCTTTGCTCTCTCTCTTTCTCTCCTAACACACTCTCCCTTGGGTGCTTCTTTCTCTCTCTCTCCTTCCAACCTTCAAATTCCCCCCCCCCACACACACACAGGTGACCCTCTCTCTCCTTCCAACCTCCTCTCCTGCTGTTTTTGTCTCTCCCCTCCCACCCAGCACTACCCTACTCCATTCTCTTTTCTCTATCACTCTCTCTTTTCCATAATGCTTCTCCAGCCCTCCATGTTGTTTTTCCAACCCCCCCTTCCTCCAAACTCCAATGTTGCTTCCCCTCACAACCTCTCTAGCTCTCCCAACTCCCCCACCTACCTCCTCCCCAGGCCTATCTGCTGTAATTAATCTTCAGGCAACCAGCAGCACCAATGAGGTGAGTCTGCTTCCAGCGGCCTACACTAGAAGCTACCTCTCTGCAGCAACTTCCTGTTCCTGCATAGGTGGGACCTGCACAGAGGCAGCTTCTGAGGTAGGCCAGCAGCAGCAGGCTCTCCTTGTTACTGCTGCTGGCTGCCCAAAGATTAACTTACAGCAGCCAGGCCTGGATAGGGTTACCAGACATCTGGGAAAACTTGGATATGTCCTCTTTTTAGAGGACTATCCGGGTGTCTGGATGTTTTTTGCTTTTTTTTTTTTTTTAATGGGAGTGACTGTCTAGGTTTAGCCAGCTGAAAAGCCCACCCAGTTTGACAGGGCCTGCTCACATCCTGAACCCGTGCACCCTGGAGTTGGTTATGGCTAGGATTACCAGATTTCTGGGCTTCCCCGGACATGTCCTCTTTTTGAGGACTCTGTTGGAAGTCCGGATAGCCTTTCAATTTTACATCTTTTGTCTGGGAAAACTGGACATCTAGTAACCCTACAGCAGCTCACGCACTTGGGAATCATCCTTCCCCCGTGCACCTATCCAGAGTCTTCCTCTATTACCCCCCACCCCCACCCACGTACCTATCTGGAATCCTCCTCCCTCCCCCCACATCAACAGAATCCTGTGCTTACTCACCCAGTGCTTCTGTAATTCTTCGTGCCATCAACAGCCAGAGTGAACTAAACACACTATCTTCAGCGACCCGGAAGTTTTCTCTCTGCAGAGGAAATGATTCTGGGTCGCCATAGGCAACATGTTTAGTTCATTCATGCTGCCGACAGCATGAAGAGTTTACAGTAGCGCTAAATAAGCAAGAATCAGATCCTGGGAGGGTGGTAAGAAAGATGCTGGACTGCGGGAATGAGTAGGAAACGGAAGGAAAGATGCCCTCGATCTGCAGGGGAAGAAAGGGAAGGGGCAGATAGAGATACCAGACCACAGGAGGAGGGGAAGGGGAGAAATGTCAGAATACTAGATGAGGAGGGACCAGGGAAAGGAAGGAGGAGGGAAGGATTCCTGGCTAAGGCAGGGGGAAGGGAAGGAAAAGACAGAGAGATGCCAGACCACAAGTGGGGAGAAGGGAAAGTAAGGAGGGGAGAGAGATGCCACACTTTGGATAAGGAGAAGAGAAAGATCCCCATTCTGATGATACTCTCTTCTTTTTTCCTGTGTGTAAGAGTATTCAAAGGATGGAGAGATGTTTGCAGGATTATATGGAGTCGATTGTGGAATGGATGACCGATCATGGGTTGAAGTTGAATGTGAATTAAACAGAAGTGATGATTGTGAAGAATTGGAGGGATGATTGGGATTTAGAGAGGTTAAGTGTGATCGGTGAGGAGGTGATAGTAAAGAAGGAGATGAATGTGTTGGGAATGTGTTTGGACAGTTCTCTGTCTATGGAAAGTCAAATAGTTGCAGTTAAGAATGTTATATAGGTTAAAACCGCGCTGCAGGATTATAGAAACATGATGGCAGATAAAGGCCAAATGGCCCATCTAGTCTGCACATCTACAGTAACCATTATCTCTTTCTCTCTCCGAGAGATCCCATGTGCCTGTCCCAGGCTCTCTTGAATTCAGACACAGACTCTGTCTCCACCACCTCTTCCAGGAGACTGTTCCATGCATCTACCACCCTTTCTATAAAAAACGTATTTCCTCAGATTACTCCAGAGCCTATCACCTCTTAACTTCATTCTATGCCCTCTTATTGCAGAGTTTCCTTTCAAATGAAAGACTCGACTCATGCACATTTATATTATGTAGGCATTTAAACGACTCTATTATATCTCCCTTCTCCCGCCTTTCCTCCAAAGTATACAGATTGAGATCTTTAAGTCTGTCCCCATGCGCCTTATCATGAAGACCACACACCATTATTTGTACGTACTGCAGGCGCTAATTTAAAGCAAAGTTGATTATTGCAATGCACTGCATCTGGGGGTTGAGAAGGTGAAGTTGAGGGCATTGCAATTACAGTGGTGCCTCACACAACGAACTTAATTGGTTCCAGGAGCAAGTTTGTTATGTGAAACGTTCGTTATGTGAAACGCGTTTTCCCATAGGAATACATGTAAAAAAAAATAATTCGTTCTGCAGCATAAAATATGCTAAGATGACATAAAAAAGATAAATTTTTTGTTATTATTTTTATTTAGATACATCTAAAAACATACATCTCCCTGTCCTTTTACTTCCACTATCTTCCTATCCCATCTCTATTCCCTTTTGTCCCTCTCCCCATGATCAATCATCTCACCACCTCTCTCTGCCCTCACCCTCAGGGTTCAAGATTGCTTCCACTCTTTTTCCTGTTGTTCTCTCTGCCTGTCACCCTATGATTTAGCATCCCTTTTGCCCTTGTCCAATATTTCCCCTTCTCTCCCTCCCTCTCATCCCCTGCTCCAACATGTGCTTTCAGCGGCCTTCTCCCCCCTTAAGCGTCTTTTCTTCTCCACTCCACCTTTCCTCCCTCCCTGCCTCCACCTTTCCTCCCTCCCTGCCTCCACCTTTGTGGCGCTTTTGCACCCGACCGACAACAGAACAGGCCCGGTCGGACAAATCTCCCTGTCCTGTAGCCGCGAATCTAAATTACCTTCTTACAGCAGCTGGATTATTGAAGCTGCTGTAAGAGGTAATTTAGATTCGCGGCTACAGGGCAGGGAGGTTTGTCGGCCGGGCCTGTTGTCGGTCGATCGGGGGACCTGACCAGCTGTGCACATTCTTTGGGGCGGACCGCCCCCTCCCCCTCCCCCTCCCCCTCCCCCTCCCCCCTCTTTCGTTCGCCATTGCCTTCTTCCTACCTGCCCTGCCGCAGCCGCACACAGCCGACCGGAAGTCTTCCTGATGTCAGCGCTGACGTCGGAGGAAGGGAGGGCTTTGCTTAAGCCCTCCCTCCGACGTCAGCGCTGACATCGGGAAGATTTCCGTTCGGCTGTGTGCTGCGACAGGGCAGGTAAGGAGAAGGAGACTACCCTCGCGGCTCGACCAACCCCGCTGCGATCCAACCCCGCAGGAACCCCGGACTTCGTTGTGTGAAACGAAGTCCGTTGTACGAATCAAGACATAAAGTTCGTTGTGCGCAGCGTTCGCTGTGCGAGGCGTTCGCTGTGCGAGGCACCACTGTACTTCTAAATTCAGCATCATGTCGAGAGTAGCCCATATAATACCAATCCTTAAACGACTGCATTGGTTACCGATCCAGCACAGGGTGCAATACAAGGTATTGTCGATAGTTCATCAGGTTGTGTAAAATATCTCTCCCTTTATACTGAAGGAGTGGTTGGTAACCTACTACCTACAAAGTTTGAGATCTGAAAAAAAGCATGCAATTAAATTTCAATAAAAGTCAGTCTATCGTACATTCAAGGATCGGGATGCTATGCTGTCAGTAGTTGGGGGGGGGGATGTGAATGTGATCAGGAAGTGAAGCCATTAGCATGGTTAAGGATTTGATTTATGCCTTTGATGTTATTTTATAATGTGTAGGATTTGTTTTAATAATAATTATGTTTGCATCGCCAAATTTTATGTATGTTACTTCTGTAAACCATGTAGGTCATATGTGCTATATAAAAGTTTTAAATAAATAAATAAAAGGGGGAAGACAGATGTCAGACCATAGGAGAGGAAAAGAGAGGGAGGAAATGGTACACAGGGATGGAGGGGGAAGGGGAGAGAGAAAGAGGACTTGGTGCACAAGGATGGAAGGGGTGGGGAAGGAGAAGGGGAGAGCAAGGACAGGCCAATGTTATACTGCACACAGAGCCTGGCATCTTAGGGTTTTGTTTGTGTATATTAGGACTTTTAGTTTGTGGTTCTGTATTTGCTTAGGGTTTATCTGTGGTCTGCCTGTGTGACCAAGGCCACGTGTTCTGGTAGAAATGAATGTCGTGAAGCGTTATTGATGTCATGGCCCCAAGTAGGAAGATATTTGTCAACAGTTTGTATGAATTTTGGAAGGCCCTGGGGCTCGGGGCCGTGTCAGGAGGGCCTCTGCACATGTGTGAATGTCAACTTGATGACATCACACACATGTGCGCATGAACATGATGTCTTCACATCGACGTCCACATATGTGCCCTCTAGATGTGGCCCGGAGCTCAGGGAAGGAAATATGAGGTTCGTGTGGGGAGAGGGCTGTGGGCAGTATGAGGCGGGGCTGGGGAGGCAGAATGGGGCATGGCGGGGCAGAACAGGAGAAGTCAGTGTCCTCTTTTTTTAAAGAGGAAATCTGATAACCCTAGTTATGGCTCTCCTGATTCTCCCCACCTACCTCCTCCTTGGCAGCTGCAATTGAATCTTCAAGGTAGCCAGCAATGACAATGAGGTGAGCCTGCTGCCATTGGCCTGTCCTGGAAGACTTCTCTCTCCAGCAACTTGCTGTTCCCGCATAGGTGGGATGTTGCAGAGAGAAGGCTTCCAGGTAGGCCAATGGCAGCAGGCTCACATCATTACTGCTGCCAGCTGCCCAAAGATTAAATTGAAGCACCAGAGGAGGTAGGTGGGGGATTTGAAGAGCCATTCCTGACTCCGGGGTGGGGGGCTGAAGAGAGAGATTGTGTCAGCAGATCCAGCTGGGGGGGAGGTTGGTAGGAAGGAAAGACAAAGAAGCATCTGGGGGAGGCTTGGGGTTGGAGGGTTGGAAGAACAGAGAGACAGACAGAGAAGCACTAGTGGGGGGGGGGGTTTGGAAGGAGAGAGAGAGACAGAAGCACCTGTGGGGGAGAGAGTTGGCTGGAAGGAGAGAGAGAAGCACCCATGGCTAGGAAGTAGGGAGAGATGGTAGCAAGGGGGAGCTCTTTGGGAATAGAGGGTGAAGAGGGAGAGAGAGGCAGATGCTGGAGTGAGGGGGAGATTGAGAAAGACACTAGATCCAGGGAGGGGGAGAGAGATGCAGTACCATGGGAAGGGGGCAGGTGGGAGAAAAGAAAAAGATATTGGTCCTGGGATGGGGATACAGAAGAAAGGGTAAAGAAGGAAGAGAAGCTGGAAGGGAGCATAATATGGGAGCAGGAATTGACGAATGGCCTTGGAGAGATAGGGATGGAGCTGGGACTGATAGGGTGATGAAATGTGGTGGAGGGTAGATGAGGGCTAAAAGGGTACAGAAAATGAGAAGGAGGACTAAGGAAATGGGTAAAGGTGGGGGGGCAGGGGGGGTGACTGGGACTGATGGGAGGCAGGGACAGGGCATGATGGGGGCAGGATGTGGGTGAGGCTGGGGTCATGTGTCTTCTTTTTTGTCTTCACAAATATGGTAACCATTTTTCAGGACTAAGTAGCATGGAATATATTTACTCCTTTGGGATCCCTTCAGGTACTTGTGACCTGAATTGGCTGCTGTTGGAGATAGGATACTGGGCCTTATGGACCTTTGGTCTGTTCTAGTACAGCAGTGTTTATCAGGAACAACCTTCCCTTCAGTCTGTTCATTTCTTTTGTTTCTCATGCATTAACACTTGAATTCCCTGTTAAAACTTCTGGTGCACTTTACTGAACAGATTTATTTATTTCTTGGGATGTATTAACCACTTTTATGCTACAAATGCAACAAGTACTCAAGGAGCTTTTGTGAGAATCTCTGGTTTTATGTTTCCATTATGGACCTACCTCTGTTTTTCAGAGCAGTCTCTTCTGAGTTCATTTTTTCAGCTGTCCATGCTTTATTTATGTTTCATGTAAATCTGTGTGATGCCTACATGGGGTCTCAGTTGATGAGTATCCCGAATTCCTCCTACCTGCCCCCACCCCCCTCCCTCCAATTTTTTTCTGAATTGTAATGGTGGGAGTAACTTCAGTGGGAGGTTTTTTTTAGAAAGCTTCAAAAAACTAATATTTATTCAGGAGTAAAAAAAAAAAACCCAGAAGGCTGAGGGGGGAGTGTATGATAATGGTCTTGTTTGTTTTAACAGCCCGCTGAATTGCTTTAATGGAGGTAAATCCCTTTCTCTACTTTTTTATTACTCACTTTATGGCAGCTATTAAAGGTCTTTAGTCACTCCGCACATCTTTATGAGACTGTTATAGAAAGAAATTCTGACAATAATTACCATGGACTTTAAGAGAAATGTGACACGGGCTACAAGGCCAGTGGGATGGATTTGAATGGCAACGACTTGATTCTTAGTTGGACCGGGTGGCTAATATTTAGCTCTTTCTCTCCACATATCATGCAGGCACAACAGACCATGTGATCCCATGCTCACAAGGTGCAATGCCATGTTGACATCAGTGGCTGGGGAACAATGTTAGCTATCTAACAGCTACCGTTCAGCTGTCTTCAGGCATGCAGAAGTCCCAAACCATTCGCTGCCTTCATCACCAGCTGTTCTTTTCCTTCCATGGAAATTGGAATCAACCCAGAGCCATGGAAATGCATCTCTGCTTGCAACCTAAGACAGCTGCCAGTTCACCATTCATTTCAGATGCCACAGGCATTTTTTTTAAAGAACCCAAGTGGTGGGTGAGAACCTGCTAAGGGGAAGAAAACTCCATTGGAATATGTTACCTGCTGGCATTCAAACTTGGGAAAAGGCAAAGCTTGGGCTTCAGTAGGTTATTTCATTGTCCTTTTCATATTCTTTTAGTTCAGTACTCTGATTTTTCAGCAAAGTCAGTTTAGGCAATTGTGTAGCCTTTAGAGTCTGTTAGGGTTTAAAAAAATATATATCAAAAGTGTTTAGTCTAGATTAGTATTTTAGCATAACGTAAGATCAAATTAGGGCAGTTGAGGAAAGTCTTTGTTTAGTGTTTAACATTAGTTTAAAATACAACTAGAAAAAGGAGCTCTACAGAGCATATATTATGCAAAGGTGTTTTAGTTAGGCAGGTAAAAACTGCTCTTTTGTAAAAACTGAGAAAAATGAAAAGGTCAGGATCAGAGCTGGGTGACTCATCCAGGAGGTAAAGCTAACATCATTTACAGCTTAGAAGCACAGCTAAAGAGTAACTGAGTGAGGATCTGCTAAGGGGAAGAAAAACTTCACTTTGGAATATCTTACCTGCTAGCATTCAAACTTGGGAAAAGGTAAACTTGTGCTTCAGTAGGTTAGTTCATTGTCCTTTTCTTATACTTTTTAGTTTAGTACTCTGATTTTTCAGCAGTCAGTTTAAGCAATAGTGTTAGGGTTTTATATAAAAAGTGTTGTAGTCTAGACTAGTATTCTAGGTTTGCATTTCAGAGCATAAGATCAGATTAGGGCACATATAGCAGTTGAGAAAAGTCTCTGTTTAGTGTTTAATTTCCTCTCACCCACCCTAAGGATGATCTTTTGATTTATAGGCTCTTCAACCAATTAAGAGCAAGGCATTGCTTGTGTAAGATTTTTTTTTTCTTTTTTTTTTTCATCAGATGCAAATGCCTCTGCAACCACTGCGTGGCTGGGACATATTGTGTGACCAAAGCTGTTGCTCAGGTTACAGCTTCTGTCTCTGTGCAGACAGAAAATGTTACCCAAGCCAGAAAATGTTACCCAAGCAGAGGGAGTGATTCCATGTGCAAGCTGTCTTCAGCTTGAATCCCTGAAGAAGGAAGTAAATCAACTGAGAGAGGAGGTGGCAAGACTGAGAAGCATCCATGAGAATGAAAGGTACATCGATGAAATGTTTCATGAGGCATCAAAGATTTCCAGCAGTGGGGAAGAAGAGGCCATGCTGAGAGAGAAAAGCTGGACTGATTATAGGACCCTGTAGGATTAATACTGTTACTCCAACTGCTATTGAATTGAAGAACTGGTATGCAGAAGTGTTGCCTGATTCAGGGAAAAACTAATTCGATTTGGCCTATTGAATCAATTTTTTCATTTGATTCGATTTACTGTTCCCACCCCATCAGGTATTTTTTCAAAAGTCCTGGCAGGTTTATTTTGTAGTTTATTTACGCATCCCACCCCCTTTGCCCTCTCCAACCCCACACCGGCACTATGATATAAACAAAATAAACAAAAAAGACTTTTACTCGATCTATTAGGTCCTAGCTCATGCTCGCTGTCTAATAGCTCTGGCAGGGTATACATTTCAAATCTGACATATTGTAATCAAACAATAGAAAATAAAATTATTTTTTCTACTTTTAGTTGTCTGTTCATTTTATTATTCAAATCATGTTGGTCCCAGACTCTGGTTTCTGTTTGTCTTCTGTTAACTCGCTCGCTAGAGTCTCCTGCCCATTTGACATTTTCTTCTTTCTCTGTGCTACCTTCCATCTTCCATCTCTGTACCTTCCCTTCCAATGCCATATCCAACATTTCTGTTTCTTTCCTACTGTCTACCATCTCTCATTCTCTCTCTCCTGCCTTGTGCCCTGGATCAAACCTCTCTATTCCCCTCCATTCAGCATCTTTCCCTTCCTCCCCTCCATTATCATTTGCAATATTTATTTCTCTCTTCCCATGCACCATCTCTCCCTGCCCTCAACCCTATGTCCAACATTTATCCCTCTTTCTTCTCCATGCATGTCTCCCTCTCCTCTACCCCATGTCCACCCCATTCTTCTTCTCTCCCCCAATGTGCAGCAGCTTTCAATCCCTCCTATCCCAATGTGCAGCACTTTCCAACTGACACCTCCCCCCTCCCCACCATGAGATCTGCTCCCCCTCCCTCCTCACCATGATACCTTTGGACCTCCTAAAGCAGTTGTGGCAGTGGCTGGCTGGCTGGCAGAGACAGTGCTTTGAACAGGCTGCTCGCCGCATGCCCTGCCAGGGCTTCCTTCTGTCACATCATCAGTGAAACAGCAGAGGGAAAGCTCCAGCAGGGTAGGCCATGAGCAGTTTGTTCGGAATGCTGCCTCTGCTGGTCAGCCACTGTCACTGTTGCTGCTGCTTTAGGAGGCCCAGAGGTATGTCAGGTCTCACCGGTGGGATATCGGTCACTGAATAGGAGCATCTGATTTTTATGGAAAACAAATCGATTCAAATCGATTCACTGAAGTGAATCGGTGAATTGATTGGAATTGGTGAAATGGGAAGTACTAGTATGCAGCCATTGAAATGGAGGAGAGAACATGCCAGGGAGAGGAAGGACCAAAGCTCAAAATCCCCAAAGTTGCTGGATCTGTGATGTAAGGCATAAGGCACAGGAGGCATAAGGTAGTGGTAGTTGGTGATTCCCTTCTGAGGGGTACAGAGGCATCCATCTGCAGACCATACATGATGTTCCAGGAAGTGCGTATGCTGTTTGCCTGGTGTCAAAATCTAAGATGTTACAGAGAGCTTGCTGAGACTCATCAAGTCTAAAGACTATTATCCAGTGCTGCTCATCCATTTTGGCACTAATGATACTGTTAGTAATGTATCAAAAGTGACTTTGTGGCTCTGAGAGAAAGGTGAAGCAGTCAGGTACACAAGTGGTATTCTCATCGATCCTCCCTGCTGAGGGTAAAGGCCTGGGTAGTGAAGCTCACATACTGGAGATGAATGTGTGACCATGTGGATGGTGTCGTGAAAAGCATTTTAGCTTCCTGGACCATGGAAAATGATTTCCCAAGGGCTACTGAACAGGGATAGTGTGCATCTATCAAAGAAAAGAAAAAATGTCTTCAGCAGCAGACTGGCTAACCTGCTGAGGAGGGCTTTAAGCTAGAATCATTGGGGCAGAGTGATCAAAGCTCCCAGGTAAGTGAATCGCTAACAGAGAAATTCTATGACTAGCACCTAAACTTAGGTGTTGGTAGGTGCCCTGCTGATGCCTAAGTTAATTGAAAAACATCGTAAGAAATGGCAAAAAACAGCAGTGTTAAAGCGCCTACCGACACCTAAATAACAGGCATCATGACTAGGTAGCCACTTTAGGCTGTGGAATGCCAAGTAGGCGTGACCAACACTGGAAGTGGCATTAGGCGGGCTAAAGCGGCTACCTAGCTGCAATTCATGGCAAGATAGGTGGCTGAAATGTTGATCTGGAATGCAGGTATGCTTTTGTCAACCCCCCCCAAAAAAAAAAATAAAAAAGAGAGAGACTATAATTTATGTGACTCATGTAATATTTTTTTTCATGAGCCACAGTCAAAACACATGCCAGAGATGCGCTGTTCACAGTACTGGCACCCCCGGACCAGTTGCTGATTTTTAGTTGCCAAAAGCCAATTCCGCGCTTGGAGAATCACTCGATGATGATGAAAAATCGACCAGAGTGCTCATTTACATATTGATGAGCCCATTTGCAAGGCAGAATCGGAGACTGCTAGGAAGCTCAGAAAAGACCACGGTAATCCGCCACTAAAATACATGCATGCTACTCTGGTTAGAACTGGCTTAGCGACCGCATTAAAGGGAACCTTAAATTTTGAGAATCTGGCTATTATTGCTTACAAATGGGGAAAGTGTTTCTGATGTTAACAGTAGGTGATCATTTGGCATCCAGTGATTTCCGCATGATGTGGTTTAATATTAAGACAGGTGTAGAGAGGGCTCATTCAAAAGTAAAGGTTCTAGACTTAAAAAATCTTTATTCGGATAATAATAATAATAATAACAGTTTTTTTATATACCGCAGGACCGCGAAGTTCTATGCGGATAGGGGATTACATCAAGAAACTGTTGTCTAGGTGGGAATATCTGGAAGAAGTAGGAAAGCAGTGGATAAAACTGAAAGGAGCTATTGTAAGGGTAACAAAACATTTTGTAAGGAAAGTAAGTAAAAATAAGAGGAAAAGAAGGCTGCTTTGGTTCTCAAAAGTAGTAGCTGAAAAGGTAAGGAAAAAGAGGTTAGCATTCATAAACTACAAAACATTGCAGAAAGAGGAAAACAGGCTAAAAAATCTGGAAAAATTAAAAGAAACTGGTCGAGTAGTCAGAATAGCAGAGATACAAGTGGAAGAAAAATAGCCGACATGGTAAAACAGGGGGACAAGACTTATTTTTTTTTTTTTTTTTTAGGTATATTAGTGATAGGAAGAAGTGCATAAGTTGCATTGTGAGATTCAAAAGTGAAGCTGATAAAGATAAGGCTGAATTGCTTAACAAATATTTTTCTACTGTGTTCATAGCTGAAGCGCCAGGAGGATGACCACAGAAGACAAATGCAAATAATGATAGAAGTGTGGTAGATCCTGATCGATTTTCAGAAGATTGTATTCGTGAGGAGATAGCTAAGCTGAAGGTGGCCAAAGCAATGGGGCCAGATGGTGTACATCCGAGGGAAGTTATGACAGCTCTGCTGGATGACCTTGTCAATGTTTCTCTAGACTCAAGAGTGGCACCAGAGGACTGGGGAAGGGCAGATGTGGTTCCTCTCCACAAAAATGGTGACCTGTCAAAAGCGCGCTGGACATTGGTGCGCCGATAAAGCCGTGCCAACAATTGCGCACCTGGATGAATGCGTGCCACCGCCTGAAGCAGTTATTACTGTTCCCATTAGCACTGTGAGGAGGTGTGGGGGGGAACACCCCCACTACACTGACAAATACTCTTGCTCAATTTGTTTGTCCCCAAGGCTATGTTTACCATTATAACCATAGAATTAGTAAAAAGAGTGGTGGACTAGCAATTATCCATAAAAATAACCTGATCAAGGACATAGAAACATCGCAAGCCAGATCTCAGATAGAATACCTTCAACTTAAAGTCAATTCTAAACTTCAGTTTGACTTATTACTTCTTTATATTCCTCCGATAGCAAGGATCTTCTCTCACTATTGCATTCAATTCTATTTGATTTTTGCACCAACTCTTCCAACTCAGTAATCCTGGGAGACCTAAACATTCATTTTGATGATGTTAATAACACTTTTACTTCAGAAACACTGATTCTCATTTCTGACATGAATATGATCCAAGTAATTGAAGAGCTTACCCATTTGGCAGGGCACACTCTAGATATACTTATTATTCCAAGGATATTGCTTGGCTATTCCTTACCCCCTCGCATTTGTCCAGTTCCCTGGTCTGACCATTATCTGATCCTAAGTCTTAAACTTAATATTACTCCTCAATCATTCTCCCCTAAGACTATTTCCTTTAGAGATCTTAGTAAACTTAACATCTCTGCAATCTCTTCATCCTTTCAACTACAAAAAGATGATCTTATCAATGACTCCATGGAGAAACTAAGTTCCAAATGGGAAAAAGCCATCAAATCGCTTATGGATAAGCTTGTACCTTTAATTACGCGTACAATTTCAGTGAAGAAAATTCAAAACCCCTAGTATACCCCTAAACTAGGCCTAATAAAAAAACACACTACGTTCACTGGAACGAAAATGGTGTCAAAACAAAACACCAGCTAATCAATCCAAATATTTAGAGCAGGCAACGTTCTATAAAAAGAAAATCATTATGGCTAAAAGAAATTATTATTTAAAGCAAATAAAGAACGCAAGTAATTCATCCACTTTTTTTATGATTCTGAAATCTCTAACTGAATTCAAATACAAATCAACTATTGAGGGAGACTTTCTGTCCTCAGCTCAAGAATTAGCAGACTTTTTCTTGCAAAAAATCTCCAAAATTCATCACCAAATTTCTAACAAACACAGGTATGATGATGAGCTACAAGAAACAAATAGCTACATACCCCTTGCTAAATGTGCCAATTTCTCCATTCCATCTATTAGCGAACTTGAACGACTCTTAAAAAGTCTTAACATCAAAGGTAACAGCGCCGAGATAATTTCCCCTTCTATTTTCCTGAAACGCTTCTACTCTTTTTTCGGTCCAATTATCCAAACAATTATCTCACATAGTCTTACATCTGGATTGTTACCAATGACGTGGAAGGAATCACTTATTCACCCCATTCCAAAAGAACCAAAAGGCAACCACAGTGACTGCAAATTATAGACCCATAGCGACCATTCCTTTCCTTGCAAAACTAACAGAAAAGGTTATGTTCAAACAAATCTCTGAGTTTGTCAAAACAACTAGAGTCCTTCATCCTAACCAGACAGGTTTCCATCAAAATCATTCTACCGAACACTCTTTGATTGGCATGATTTCATCAATTCTTTATTCACTAGACCACCACCAATCCGTTATCCTTCTCTCATTGGATTTGTCGGCTGCATTTGACATGATCAATCATCATCTTTTATTAAAAAGGCTTGAGTCAATTGGCATAAGTGACTCAGTTTTGGGCATGGTTCAAATCATACTTTTTGGAAAGAACATCTAAGGTTAGATTAATAATTCCATTTCAAATATTTCTAGTAACAATTATGGAATCCCTCAAGGCTCGATTTTATCTCCTCTCTTATTTAACATCTTTACAGCCCCTCTTTTAACCGTATACCAGTCCATAGGGTTCTCCGATTTTGCTTATGCTGATGATTTTCAAATCCTATAGAATTCAGATTCAGATGAGGAGATATTTAATATCAACCAAAAACTGTCTAAAATAAAACAATGGCTTCAAGATAACATGTTATCTTTAAATCTAGAAAAAACTAAAACCGTTTTTTCCCCATGGAAAGAGAGACTCAAGAATCCACCACCAATTTGCATTAATAACTTTCCAATTCAGTCTGTCAATAAAATAAGAATTCTCGGAATCATCAAAGATAATAAACTAAATTATCACGATCAAATAAATTCTGTTGTTAAAAGTTGTTTCCATAGGCTGCGTAGGATTTGATCTTTAGCTAACTTTTTGGATGCTCCCTCACTAAATATTTTAATTCACTCATTGATCATTTCAAAACTGGATTATTGTAATTCACTGTATAAAGGAATCACACACAAAAAAACAAGAAGACTACAACTAATACAAAATACTGCAATAAAAATCATTACAGGTAAAATAAAATTTGACCATGTAACACCAGTATTAAAGAACGCACATTGGCTTCCTATCAACCACCGAATAACTTATAAACAGGCGTTCATTACATTTAAAGTTCTACAAGTCAACACACGTGTCTATCCCATTTGATTTTAAGGCCAAATGGGATAGACACGTGGGTTCTATTCACAGAGAAAGGTAGGGGAGGGTTCATTGGGGTGGGCAGACTAGATGGGCCGTGGCCCTTATCTGCCGTCTATTTCTATGTTTCTATCATTCTTATTCCTAGATTGAGTTATCATTCCATATTCTCATTTCCTCTCCTAACGATCTGAGGATAAAGACCTATGAACCATAAATATTAGATGTACCACACTCTTCTCTGTCACGGCCCCCCAAATGTGGAACTTATTACCCGCTCAGATAAAAAAAGAAAAGAACCTTGAGAAATTCAAATCAAAACTAAAAAGTTTCCTATATAGAGACGCTTTTAACTGATTAGTGAGCCCCTTAAACTGAGTTTGACATTCACAATTGAAGTAGGCAAGCATCAAGACGGATTACATCAAAGTTATCAAGAATTACATTAAGGCAGCTTATATCAAAGTTATCAAGAATTACATTAATAGTTTGCAGGAATAGCATAAGCGATGCCATAATGTTTACTTAGGAAATACCAAATAGGAATAGCATAAGCGATGTCATAATATTTACTTAAGAAGTATCAAAGAGTTGTCGAGATCTTAAGGTGATAAATGTGTAATAAGAATTACCAAAGAGAAGTCGAGATCTTAAGTTGATAAGTGTTGGGTAAATTAGAAGCATTTTAGACTTTGTTGGGTAGTTAGAGTGTATTAAGGGTATAGAGAGGGTTGGAGGGGATTGGGTAGGGATTGGTTGTGCTAGATGGGTTTTATGTATTTTTTGAAAGTATGGTTTTAATATCTATCTTGAAGGTTTTGTAGTCTGTGGTCGATAACAGAATGGTGATTTGTCTGTCCAGTTTAGCTGCTTTGGAGGCTATTAGGTTGTCATATAGTTTTTTTCGTTTGACATATTTGGATGATGGGTGTGTGAATAGTGAGTGGGTTCTCCTGTGCCTGGTTGAAGAAGATTGAATTAGTCGGTTATTCCAGTGGGTTGAACTTTCTCCATTAATAGCCTTGAAAAGTAGGCAGTAGGCATTTTGAAGTGTACTCTTGCTTGTATTGGAAGCCAGTGTGAGTTATGGTATGCCTCTGTGATGTGGTCATATTTTTTTAGTGAGTAGACGAGTCTCAGGGCTGTATTTTGTATTGTTTGTAATTGTTTTATCATGGTCGCTGGGCATGGGAGGTATAGTATGTTGCAGTAGTCTATTAGTCCAAGTATAAGAGATTGTTCCAAAAGTAGGAATTGTTTCCTATCGAAAAATTTTCAGATTTGTCTTAGATTTCTCATGGTCACAAACAATGCTTTTATTACTTTGTTGATTTGTGGTTGCATGGTACAGCCTCTGTCAATTATTACTACCAGAAGTTTTAGTGTGGGTTGAATTGGGTATGAGATCAAGTTTATTACTAGATTTGTTAAGGTTGGAGTTTTGTTGTTTTCTAGGAGGATGAAGCTTGTTTTGTCAGGGTTAAGTTTTAATTTGTGCTCTGTCATCCATGTTGCTACCATTTCGAGTGTTCTGTGTATTGTGCTTGTCATGGTGGGTTCTGGGTGGTCGAAGGGGATGAGAATAGTGATGTCATCTGCATAGCTGTATGAAGTTATGCCATGTAGGAGCTGAGGAAAGCAATGCATATATTGAATAGTGTGGGTGATAGGGGTGATCCTTGGGGAACTCTGCAAGGGTTGGACCATGGTTCTGATTTTTCTTGCATTGTTTTAACCCTGTAGGTCCTGGATTGTAGAAAGCCTTTGAACCATGCAAGTACTTTGCCTGAGATTCCTATGGAGTCTAGAGTTTGTAGAAGAATGTCGTGATCTACCTGAGAGGTCTAGTTGTATGAGCAGGATTTTCTTGCCTGTACAGAGGTATTGTCTTGCAGTGTCCATTAGTGTTCCTAGTAGGGTCTCCGTGCTGTAGTTGGCTCTGAAGCCTGACTGTGTGGGGTGGAATAAGTTGTGATTATCTAGGTATGACGCTAAAGTTTTGGCTACGAGGCCTTCCATCAGTTTGACATACAGTGGGATTGAGGCTATGGGTCTGTAGTTGGAAGGTTGGTCTGTTGCTCCTTTGGGGTCTTTTAATATCGGAGTTATGATGATTTCGCTGAGTTCTTGTGGGAAATGACCCTCTAGTAGTAAAGAGTGTATCCATTGTAGAAGCAGGGAGCGGAATAATGTACTTGAGGTTTTCAGTAGGTATGGGGGGCAATGGTTAAGGTCGCAGGCTGCATGGCTGTATTTATTATAAAGATTGTTGAAGTCTGACCATTGTATGGGTGAGAAATGGGACCAGGTTCTATCTGCTACGACTGGTTCTTTTTCTGTAGGGGGAAATGATGTCTCTGTGTGTGGGGGTTCCGTTGAATGAGGCTTTGATGTTTGCGATCTTGTTTTTGAAGTATGTGGCTAAGATGGTGGCTGAAGGAGGGGGGGGGGAGTTGCTGTTGGCTATGTAGGGTGTGGTGTTTGTGAGAACTTTTAGTAGCTGGAATAGCTTTTTTGTGTCTTGGGGTCCTTCTCCTATTTGTTTTGAGTAGTATGTCTTTCTTTTTTCTTTCAGTTTTTGTTTGTATTTTTGCTGTTTTTATGGATTCTTGGCTGCTTTTTCTCCATTTTCTCCATTGACAGGTTATGTTCCTGATGTCGTAATTTGATTACAATCCATTTTTAATGCCATATTGGGTTGGCTATTAAATAACTGATTAATATTAAACATTGAAAAAAACTGACTCAACCATATTTCCTGAGAGTGCAGTTTTGTCAGGAACTCCTGATAAAGTTTCTAGCCAGGAATAGAGTTTGGGAATACTCTTGGACTCCTACCCATCTTTTAAATCACAGGTTCAATTGGTGATACAAAACTCATATTTCAAGTTGCGTTTATTAAGCAAATTGTGGGCTTTGTTGCCTAGACCTGATATTGTAAGAGTTTTGCAAGCCATGGTACCGAATGAGTTGGATTATTGTAGCATTGTTTCTGGATTTGTCAACTTCTTGTGTTCATTCATTGTAGATTGTGCAGAATTCTGCATATTATATGATCCTACAGGTACAATAGGTAGATTGTGAGCCTGTCAGGACAGACAGGGAAAAATGCTTGAGTACCTGAATGAAAAAACTGCTTAGACAATCTCTATTGATAAGCAGTATATAAAAAAGAAAATACGGTAAAATCCTAACTTACGCGATTGCAGTGGTCGCTCCAGGCTTCGTCCCTTCTCTCTTGCAGGAAAAGACTGCCTAAGTCCGTACGTCAATCTCCGTCTCTGACAGTATTCAAATCTAGGCTAAAAGCCCACTTTTTGGAGATTGCTTTCAACTCTTAACTCCCACTTGCTTGTAAAGCCCCATGCCTGTTTTATCATTCCCTCTCTGAGAAACTTCCTAACCCCATATCCTCTTTCATGGGATTTGTAGTCAGCAACAGCTTATGAGCTTGTGGTGCCCACTTTCCAACTACTGAGAATGGAACAATCTAGGAGATTAGTCTTTTCTGTGACTATGTCATAAGAATGGAACAAATTACCTTCGGGAATGAATAAGAAAATTCATTTGACTGTATTGAAGCACCAGCTGAAGAATCATTTGTTTTGTGGAGCTTCTAATGTGCCTGATGAGCTGGGATTATCTTGATTTTGCTTTTGGGCATTAGCTGGAGAACAAATTGCCTTGTAAGGACTCTTATTAGCCCAGATTGTGCCTGGGATTTTGAATTTTGAATTGTTATGTCTTGTGGCATTTCTTGCTCTTTGTTTTTATTATGCATGTTTTATTGCTCTCCATCCTGAATAAGGGAGGACTATAAATCAAAATTATGTTTGTTTAGTAAGCTTTATTTTCATTCTGGAGAGCGTGTGGGAGGATAATATTCAGCTCATGGTGGTCATTGTTGTTTGTTTGTTTTTTCATAATTCTAACCTCTGTATTTTTTTAGACCCTGATTCTATAAAAGCTTTTTAAAGATAGGTGCCTAGATTGGCACACCTAGCTAACTTAATTATTTAGTAAGCCTTAATTGGCAATCAACACTTTATAACTCACTTAAATTAAAATTAATTGGGTGGTAGGCACCTAACTCAGCAGGCTTGGGTAAGCGTCTAGCCCAAGGTGCCTACCAGAAAGTAGGTGTAGTTAAGGGTGGATCTTAACTACACCTACTGGATTCCATGTAGGCAGCTAAAAATGGACATAGGTGCCTAACTTATGTGCTGGTATTTTAGATAAGAAATCTGTGGCATAAATAGCGGGTGCCTAATTTATTTTAGGCGCTGTTAGGCTTGATTCTATAAATTGCATCTAACTACTACTAGTACTATTTATTATTTTTATAGCACTGAAAGGCATACACAGCACTGTACATGTAATAGACGGTCTCTGCTTAGAAGAGCCTACAGTCTAATTAGGATAGACAGACCGAACAAATGGGACAGATAGGGATTGAGGAGTTTCTTCCAGAGAGAATGATAAGATGGACATAGGTATCTTACAGTGAATGGAAGTTAGGAGTTGAAGGCAGCTCGATAAAGTGGGCTTTTAGCTTGGATTTGAATTCTGCTAGAGACAGAGTTTGATGTATTGATTCAGACAGTCTGTTCCAGGCATAAGGTGCAGCAAGATAGAAGGGATGGAGTCTGGAGTTGGCAGTGGAGGAAAAGGGTGCAGATAAGAGGGACTTACTCGATGAACGGAGCTCACGGGAAGGAAAAATGGGGGAGATAAGTGAGGAGAGATATTGAGGGGCTTATGACGTCATTTTCATGACGTAAGAGGGGATTGAAGGGATACTTTTCATGTGTCTTGCAGTTTTCTTTCAACTATGTTTGAAGTTGTAAATCCAGACATTGTTTGCCTTCTCTTGCTGAAATATTACAAGGCTATTTTATGTTTGAAAAGATGTGTGTTCTTATGCTATGTTTAATCCAGACATTGTTTGCCTTCTCTTGCTGAAATCCTGCAAGGCTATTTTATTATGTAGTTTTCCTTAAGCTATGTTTGAATCTGTAAATCCAGACTGTTTGCCTTCTCTTGCTGATATATTACAAGGCCATTGTATGTTTGAGAGATGTGTTTTCTTATTCTGTTGTGAAGTGAATTCAATTGTTTTCTTAGCTGTATTTGTAAGAAAATTTAGATAAGAGGCACTGACCAAAGCACTTTTAGACTTTGGTCTTAGATAGTAAAGGATTTGTTATTTCTTTTAAAGTTGCATGTGATCTGTGTCCATATATGGTTTGCATTTACGTCATATGCTGACGACCCTTAGCCATGTAAAATGATATAAAAAGAGGTACAGAATATTCAATAAAGCGGACATGTTTGGGAGATAATAGGCGTCTGTTTTCTCTTAGATATTGTCCCCGGATGCATCTGCTTGTCAAATGACAGAGTGTGTACGGCCATAATCGGGCCTTATCCTTTTCAGGGCTGTAGAGTGAATGCACTTGTAAGTCAGTAAGATGAGTCTGAACTGTATTCGGAAATTGATGGGAAGCCATTAAAGTGACTTGAGGAGAGTGATAATGTGAATATGGCGGTTCTGGCAGAATATAAATCTTGCGGCAGAATTTTGAACAGATTGAAGGGGAGAGAGATGATTGAGTGGAAGACCTGAGAGAAGCAAGTTGCAGTAATCTAGGCATTATGCGCCATGTTCCTCGATGCCTGTCTTAGATGCCGTTTATAGAATCAGGACCTTAATACCTGGACATTCAATGCTTGACCATACCAAGTGCCAGTTATTTGGTGGTCCCTGACACTTATCCAGGTACTAGTGATATTCAGCTCAGGACCCAGATGAATTTAGGACAGTCTTTATCTGACCCATTAAATCACTTGGTCAGGGCTAGCTGCTAATTTTAGTGGCGCATAAGGGTCCCCAGCCCCACCCTACCCTGCCTTGCCCCAGCTCCACTCTACTCCACCCTCAGACCCACCCCACACAAACAGCCCCTAGTCACAGGAGCTACTGCTGCGGAGGAAAACTGCACTGGTGATTTATTAGCTGCTGGAAAATAGTGTTCAGACTTGGGAAGAAGCGCAATTGGGGTTAATTAATTTTAGTGTATTTTTTTATATTACTCTACTTATTCAACAAAAGCGGTTTATAGTTTAGTTTGACAGTTTATAGCAGTGGTTCCCAAACCTGTCCTGGGGGACCCCCAGCCTGTCAGGTTTTCAAGATATCCCTAATGAATATGCATGAGAGAGATTTGCATACCTGTCACTTCCATTATATGCAAATCTCTCTCATGCATATTCATTAGGGATATCTTGAAAACCTGACTGGCTGGGGGTCCCCCAGGACAGGTTTGGGAACCACTGGTTTATAGTATAATTTAGTAGTTCACTGTTTAAAGCAGTTAGGCCTGGATTCTCAAAACAGCACTGTAAGTTAGGTGGAGTAGGTGCTGTACCGCCACCTAACTTAATCAGTTTACAGTCAAACCTCGGTTTGCAAGTGTTTTGGAAGACGAGCAAAACATTCCCGCAAATCATGCCTCGCAAACCGAGCGTTGAATCGATTTGCGAGTGCCCCTTCCCCCGTGATCCGGCATTCCCCCCGTGATCTGGCATCCCCCCCGCTCGCATCGCGCCCCCCCCCCACGCGATACAGTATCCCCTGCCGAGCACCCAGACAGCATCTCTTACCCCAATTTGGCACCGGCATCAACGCACAGGACATGCCGGTGCCCGAAGATCCTCCCTCTTGGCTGGGCTGGGCTGGGCCTTGAGCATCTGCGCATGCTCAAGGCCTTCTGGTCTCGCTCTCTCCGAGATTCGAGACGCTGAAACAGAGAGAGCGAGAGAGCATGTCCTGTGCGTTGGTGCTGGTGCCAAATCAGGGTAAGGGATGCTGTTTGGGTGCTCGGCAGGGGAAATGCTGGATCGCGAGGGGGGGGAGGGTGACGCGAGCGGTGGTGATGCCAGATCACAGGGGGGGGGATGCCGGATCGCGGGGCATTCACTGGCGGGGGTGTATGTGATGCCAGTTATCGGGGGGCTGGAACAGCGCCGCTGGCCTCAGTGGGTGGGTGGGAACATCAAGAGAGTTTCCATTCATTCCTGTGGGGAAACTCGCTTTGATATACAAGCAATTTGGTTTACGAGCATACTTCTGGAACAAACTATGCTCGTAAACCAAGGTTCCACTGTAATTGGTTTATTCAGCATTGTAACTGAACGCATCATTTAAAACTAGTTAAATACTCATTTTAAAAAATGTAGTTGCCTAAAGAGCAACGGAACCATGTCTACAGAGTCACCTAGTGACACTTAAGGTCACAGTAGGTGTGGTTTTGACTGGAAGGGACTTTAGGTGCTGTTAGGCACCTCTGTAAATGCGATTCAAGTGTAACATAGGCCCCAGTAACGTAGGCCTTTAAAACCCTGGCCTACATTACTGGCGCCTATGTTAGTGGTAAGCCACGATTCTGCACATGGTGCTGTTGCATGATTGACATGCGATCGGCACCACTTTTTGAGGCAGCTGCTGATTAAGGTGCTGTTATCAGAATATGGCCCGTAGAGCCTAGCAGTTATTACAGTCACTGTTTAGTACTTGGGTTTTTTAAAAAGCAATTAGGACATAGTTTAGTAGTTTAAAAATACATTTGTTTATTAATACAGATAGGAAGCAAAATAGGGTCACATTTATTGTTTATACATAGATATATTCTTACAAAGGATCTTCCTGGGAGGATGTAGAAAAAAGAGAAACTTATATCAGTAGTGATATATCAGAGAGACTACTACTACTAGATTACTTTGAAAGCATATACAGTGGAACCTCGGTTTGCAAGTAACGCGGTTTACGAGTGTTTTGCAAGACGAGCAAAACACTCAGCAAACTTTTGTCTCGCAAACCAAGCACCGCCCCGATAAACAAGCACTTACAGCTGCAGGCAGCGCCACTTCAGGGGATGCCTCTTCCGTCCGCCAGCCAGCCTTTCACGCCAGGTGCCTTCTGCATGTTGGAGAGCCTCTGAGCCTACGCAGCCGAGTGCCGTCTCACCTGCACGTTGCATATGATCACACACGTCAATCATCGATGATGCGCGGGTGGGATGGCGCTCTGCTGCGTGGGCTCAGAGGCTCCCGGTATGGAAGGCTGGCCAGCGGACGGAAGAGGCATCCCCTCGAAGTGGTGCTGCGTGGGCTCAGGGGTTCTCCAGCGGTTGGCGGACAGAGGAGGTGTTTCCTTGAGACGGCGCTGCAGCACCCAGCACCCGACAGGTACACCCCCCTGGACCACCCTTCGCCACTTCCTCCCAGTTCCTTGGCACCTTTTGGGTTGTGGAACGAATTGTCAGCATTGCCATTATGACCTAGGGGGAAAGCTGCTTTGATATACGAGTACTTTGGATTACGAGCATGCTTCTGGAACAAATTATGCTCGTAAACCAAGGTACCACTGTATTGTATATATATATATATACTGTAAGTAAATTGGAACTCAGTTATTCCCAGCCCTAGAATAAGTGCTATTAAAGGGCTAGGCTCTTCAGTTTGGAAAAGAGATGGTTTAGAGGCGGTATTATAGAGGCCTATAAAATATTGAGGGGAGTTTATGGGGCTCATTTTCAAAAAATGTCCAAATGTGACCTAAAGGGGCAGATGGACATTTTTCTTGCCAAATCCTTCCAATTCGCTATTTTCAAAACCTATTTTCTAGGCAGATATCTATGCTGTTCATCTAAATCTCAAAGGGGTGTGTTTCAGACCTCGGACCCTGCTTTTACTGTCTTTTTTATGCAGCGTTTGAGAGGTTACCATTGTTTTCCTTATTATCTGACTTTTCACTTATCTGACAATGAATGGGTCGGCCCTGTTTACATTGGATAATCGAAACTGTACTTTTCAGCATTTGCTGTGCATTTTACGTATAGAAAGAACAGCCCCACTAGGTGTAACTTTGTCTTTAAAAAAGAAATATATTTAGAAGATGAAGTCAGATGCAGGGATGTATATTTAGAATACAAATGTACTGAATAATTGCTCAACATTTTTTACCAGGCTTATTTGTGTACCGTGCTTTAATTATAACTTCTCGGCAGATATGGACAGATCTTTTCTAAAAGGAACAAAGCTGTCATAATAACAACGTTCTGTTGCAAAGAAAAAGAGCAAAGTTAATGAGTAAAAATGGTGGAACATGCCTGTAAAATGCCATCCAAGAGAAGACAGATTAGGCATTTAACTCAAATTGACATATTAACCTTCTACTAGATAACAGATACCCAATGTGGATTCTCCCAAGCATAAATTTTCTCCTTTGTTATATGTTTTTTTTGTTGGGGGGGGAGGGGGAGGGTGTGTCCATTGGATGTGGCCCTGAAGTTATCTGGGGGACTAATGCTCAAAATCTAATACCAGCGTTGAAGCAATTAGCACCAGATTAGCATACATGTTAATGCGCACAGAATGTTCAGAGGACTCTGGGGCAAGAAATAGCGGTGGCAAGTCAAATGTTTCTTGCGCGCATCCGACTTTGAACTATGACTATGAAATAGCATGTGCACCTAAGATGGTCACAAATTGTATTCAAACATACACTGGGAACTACAGTACAAATTTATTTTAAGACCCTATATCTTATGAAGCCTATAAGATGACCATAAAGGAGAACCACCTGGGTCTCAAATGTTGTCAAGCTCAGGCCAATATAATAATAATAATAACTTTATTTTTGTATACCGCAATACCACAAGCAGTTCAGAGCGTTTTACAGAGGAAGAGACTGTATACAGAGAGCAATGTTACAGAAAAGGACTTTCAAATCACATTAGCATGCCAAGAGTAGTCAAGATTTATCCGGAAGCATTTCAAAGATACAGCAAGGCAGGAAAGGAGTCAGAGAAATTTATTAGAGATAGGTTTTAATTGATTTCCTGAAGGTTTGGTAGGAGGGTGCATTTGAAATGAAGGTGGTTAGACATTTATTCCATTTGCATGCTTGGAATGATAGTGATCTATCAAGGAATCTCTTGTAGATACAGCCCTTCAAGGATGGAAAAGTATGGCTCACATGCTATGGTTCTGCCCCCAAGTTTTGGCCTCTTGGAGTTCCTTATGCACGCCTATTTGACAAACATCCTTGGCGGGTCTATCCATCACCAAAATTTTTATTTGCTAGGCCAGTTGTAACCAGGCCATTGCCTAAGAGAGCCAATATTTTTCTGAAGCATGCCTTGATGGTTAAGAAATGCATCCTACTTATGTGGATGTCACCAGAGGCAGCTTCACTTTTACAATGGAGATCCTTGATGATTACATTACTACATATGAAAAATCAGACGCTGAGGATTTCAGTTCAATGAAAGGCAAACTGTTTCAGTGCACTTAAGAGCCCCTTTGAAACTCTTTATCACCACATGCACATAGTAGAGTTTTGAGTCTTTAAATGTATGAAGACACCATTGTGGAACTGGAAAAAAAATCAAACTTAGAAATACACAGTACTTATTAATGTAGTACTAGTATTAGACTAGTATTCTTCTGGATCTAGAAAAGTCACTAACTACACAATGTATGACCCCTTTGCTGAATGTGTGTCTGGGAAGGAAAACCTTGTAATTTGATTGTATTTGAATAGTGACTATTTATAGCTCCAATAAATAGTAGGAGTCCAGATACTCAGGAGTAGGGTTACCAGATGTCTGGGGAAACCCGGACATGTCCTCTTTTTAGAGGATTGTCTAGGTGTCAGGAAGGACTTTCCAAAACCCAGCAGTTGTCTGGGTTTTAGAAAGCTCGTGCCATGTCGGGAGGGCCTCTGAGCATGCATGGATGATGTCACATGTGTCCGCGCATGCTCGGAAGCCTCCTGGATATGGCCTAGAGGTCAGAAATTTTAAAAAATGTGGCTTTCAGGGGCAGGGCTTAGGGTGGAACAGGGCAGGGCGGGGCTATCAAACAAAATATGGTAACCCTAGTCAAGAGGTGAAGGAGAGTATCATGGAAGAGCAAACTAACCTATGCAACTTGTAATAATGAATCTGTTTCTTTATGTATTCTTATAATCCCTTTGTGTTCAAGATGCCAAATTCCCTATATAAGGGGATGGTGTCTGTCCAGAATTTAGAACATACCTTGTCTGCCTTTAAGACTTGCATGTCCTTGTATATCGATATATTAAGTTCCTTCCACTGTTGTCTTACCTACAGCTAATCCGCAGAAATCTCTGTCTTCTACACAAATGGTTCTATCTACTACCTGACAGTCCTTTTCTTTGCCCTCTTTAATCACTTTTTCTAAAACAATCACTAGTATGCGGACTACATCTTGACAAGGTTCCGCACGCAAGGCTTCTGAGACAACTACAAAGCCATGGAATAGAAGGGGATATATTAAGATGGATAGGCAAATGGCTGGAGAACAGATTGCAGAGGGTGGGCATAAATGGGAAGTTCTCAGACTGGGAGAAGGTGACAAGTGGCGTGCCCCAGGGCTCGGTTCTTGGGCCCATCTTATTCAATATCTTCATAAATAACCTGGAAGAGGAAACAATAAGTGATATAATCAAGTTTGCAGATGAAACAAAACTATGTTGGGCAGTTGGGTTGAAAAAGGACAGCGAAGAACTCCAGAGAGATTTGAACCACCTAGAGAAATGGGTGGAAAAGTGGCAGATGAAATTTAATATAGAAAAATGCAAAGTGATGCAAAGAGAATGAATATAAAATGTTAGGTGTAACATTGGGCAAGAGCGAACAAGGAAGGGACCTGGGGGTACTGATAGACAGGACCCTGAAGCCGTCGGCTCAATGCGCAGCGGTGGCAAAGAAAGCAAACAGGATGCTGGGCATGATAAAGAAAGGAATCACGAGTAGATCGTCGGACGTCATAATGCTGCTTTTCAGAGCAATGGTCAGAACACACATGGAATACTGTGTCCAACACTGGTCTCCCTACCTAAAGAAGGATATAACCCTGCTGGAGAGGGTGCAGAGACGAGCCACGAAGATAGTAAAAGGTGTGGAGAATTTGGACTACAAGGAACACCTCGAAAATCTGGGTTTGTTCACCCTCGAGAAGAGAAGACTGAGAGGGGATATGATAGACTTTTAAAATACTAAAAGGTTTGACAAAATAGAGCAAAAAGCATCGTTGTTCACATTGTCTAATGTGACTTGGACAAGAGGTCATGGTCTGAAACTGAGGGGCAACAGGCCCAAGACTAATGTCAGGAAGTTCTGTTTCACACAGTGAGTGGTGAACGCTTGGAATGCTCTCCCGGAGGAGGTTGTGAGGGAGACCACCATTCTGGGATTCAAGGGCAAATTGGATGCACACCTTCTTGCGAATCACATTGAAGGATACGGGTAAACAGGGTCTCCATCGGGAAGCACCTAGCTTGGCCTCCGTGTGTGCGGGTCACCGGACTAGATGGACCTAAGGTCTGATCCGGTGAAGGCATTTCTTATGTTCTTATGTTCCTTTGGACCCATTGCCATCTTCTTGGCTGGTGATCCCAAAACATGAACTAAGAACTTTCACTTGACTCATTACTCTTTACTAATTATTGCCCAGTCTCTAACCTTTGTTTTATTTCAAAAATTGCAGAAAGGATTGTCTGCACACAACCTCTTGATTTTGTTGAGAAAACAAGAATTTTACAACCTTTTCAATCAGGAATTAGACAAAGATACAGCACAGAGTTAGTTGTCACCTCTTTGCTTAGACAAGGGCCATCTTACTTTACTCATCCTGATGGATTTATCCGCAGCATTAGACTTATTCGATCACAGTCTCCTTTGTAGTAGAATTTCTCAGTTAGGTATTTCAGGAATAGTTCTTAGTTGGTTTTCTTCGTTTCTTTCAGGGTATACCTTCTGTGTCTCTACTGGTAAGATTATATCATCTAAATGCGTTCTAGGCTGTGGAGTTCCACAGGGGTTAGTTTTATCACCGCTGCTCTTTAATATTTTTATAAATTCATTGGCAACGCTACTTCAGACTTTTAATATTCAATTTTATATTTAGGCAGATAATATTTTAATTTTATATCCTATTCCCTCCCTGCATATTAACCTGACACCTCTTCAATCCCATCTTTCGACGTTAACAGATTGGCTTTCGCAGACTTGTAGGTTAAAGTTAAATCTTGAAAAGGCAACTGCATGTTGAGTGTCAGGCTCATTAAGTCCTCAATCATGTCCATTAATGTTATTTAATTTACAAGTTACCCCTAGTTTTCAATACTTAGGTGTGTGTATTGAAGCTAGGCTTACACTTTTTCAGCACATATCTCATGTGGTTAAATGAGATTTTTTGTTATTATGCACTCTGGCCCAGATTCTATATAGGATGCCCAGGAGAGGTGTCTTATACAGAATCGGTCCTACACTAAACTCCAATTCTGTAACCGGCGTCCATGGTACAGACGCCGGTTAGAGAATCGGGTTAAATTAGACGCGGCCGCTATACTTATGGCAGCAAGGGATCTCCCTGCTGCAATATGTATAGCGGCCGCGGTCCCGGCCGCCTGTCCCATCGCCGATAGGAGAATGCCCAGTCCTCCTGCCGGAACCCCCCTGGAACCCCCCTCCCCCCCAAACTGGTAATCGGGTAAACTAGGCGAGCTTAGGCATCTTGCGGGTCTCCCTAGGCTCCCGGAGGCACCTTCAATATAGGCGGCCTGCCTGGGGAGCATTTTTTAAAAAAACGTGTATCCCGATTGGCTGATTAGACAGCTGTAGGACGCCTACAGCTGCCTAAAATCGGGACGCACTTTGGAGAATCAGGCCCTCTATGTACATTACAACATTTTTTTGACTTTGCTTCTTTGCATACAGCAATGCAATGCATGTTCTTCTTATTTCAAAACTGGACTATTGTAATGTAGTTTATGCAGGGCTCCCTCTGGCACAAATCAAATGTCTTCAAACTTTACATAATTGCGCTGTATGTTTTCTTTGTAAAACATGAACGTATGATCATATAACGCCTCTTATTCATTTGGCATCATTGGTTACCAGTTTCATATAGAATTAAATTTAAAATGTTAATTTTGACTTTTCAAAGCCTTCTATTCAGGTAATCTGTCATATTGATTTTCTTCTACAGTTCTTTATACACCGACTCGTTTATTATATTCTCTTGATTCAAACGGAATGGTAGGCCCTAGTTCCCATCACTACTACTACTACTAATCATTTCTTTAGTGCTGCTAGGTGTACACAGTGCTGTACATACAGACACATTTAGGGGCAAATTCTATAAAGGATGTCTAAAGTTGGGCGTCATTTAGACGTCCGGCAGTATGCTGCTGAGTGTGATTCTATTATGCATAGATGCACAATAGAGAAACGCGCTGAGCAGCACCCAGTGAATTTAAGTGTGCCTATAGTTAGGTGTTCTATATTGAACTGCCTTTTACTCTTTTGCTGGAGTACCGTATTTTCACCCATATACCGCGCACCCATGTAAAACGCGCACACGGGTATAGCGCGCGGGGAACACAAATTTATGTAAAACAAATTTAATATAGCGCGCACACGCGTATACCGCGCATGCTAAAACCTCCTCCCGCCTACTCCGAACCGGCATTCTCCCCCCCGCTCGCTTACCCGAGAGAGCATTTTTTTTTTCATTCGAATCCGGCATTTCCCCTGCGAACTGGCATCCTCCCCCCCGCTCGCGTCACCCCCCCGCGATCCTACACCCCCCCAGCACCGCAAAGACAACTTTTACCCGATTGAGCACCAGCACCGGCACCAGCACCAATGCACAGGATGTGCCAGTGCCAGTGCCCGAAGAGAGAGCGAGACCAGAAGGCTTTGAGCATGCGCAAATGCTCAAAGCCCAGTCCAGCCCGGCGCAGGAAGAAGGAGGATCTCTCTCGCACCGCCCAGCCCAGCCCAGCCCAGCCCAGCCCAACCCAACGAGGGAGGATCTTCGGGCACTGGCACTGGCACATCCTGTGCATTGGTGCTGGTGTCGGTGCCCAATCGGGTAAGAGTTGTCTTTGCGGTGCTGGGGGGGATGTAGGATCGCGGGGGAGGGGGGGGTGACGCGAGCGGGGGGGGGGGGGAGGATGCCGGTTCGCAGGGGGAATGCCGGATTCGAATGAAAAAAAAACATGTGTACAACGCGCTCACACGTATAACGCGCATGGTTATGCACGGTTTGTAAAATCGTGTATAACGCGCGTGTTATATGCGTGAAAATACGGTAATGCATTATTAAATATCATTTTACCTTAATATCAAACTGGAGTACTCTATACCCCCCCCAAAAAAATAAAAACGTTGTGGGAATGAGGTTTAGTATGCAATATACTGTATATATATATATTTCATGTGTTTTGCTTGAGTAATGCATTATTAAATATCTTTTTACCTTAATATCAATGGAGTACTTTTTACCCTAAAACAACAAAGCCCATACCACTCTATATGAATGCCTTCAGCACGCCTAACCTGCGCCTAACTTGCACCTAGCTAGCACCCAACTCACGCCTATCCTGTTAGGCGCTGCTTTTTCTGATGGGCATCTATGAAATTCTGAACACCTATTCTGTGAATCGCGTCCAGCTGTTGGACATCTAACTTTCAATTATTGCTTGTTAAAGTCATTAATTGTGCTTATTTCCTAGCTCCTAGCTTTTGGAATTCCCTGTTTTGGTATATTCATTCAGAGAAATCTTTCCCTTATTTTAAGTCTCTTTTAAAGACTTTTTTTTTTAAATTTGGCCTTCTCTGGGGGTTAATTTCTTATTAATGATGGTTTGACAGAGGGGAGGGGGCAAAAAGGATCTGCAGGAATTTATTATTTTTGTGGTTTCAAGTGTTAACTTTGTTACGATTGCTGTTCTGTTCTGTCATTTACGATGAGTGATTAAAAATTCTCAGCCCAACCAACAAACTTCCTAAATTCTGAGCATAATTTTGCCATTGTGTTTATCTTATTTTGTTAAGTGCCAATTTGTTTTGACATTGTTTCAGACTTGGGTTCCTCTTTGCGTTCTCGTATCCCAATTTTGTTCGTGGAACACTGGTCCTCTTTCTTTGCTTGTGTTTGCTCAGATCATTGATTGAACCATATCCAGGCCATTCTCTTTTTGGTTGGGCTGAGAACTTTTCAGCACCCCTTCGTATATTAGAGTTCTTTTTCCTTTTTATTTGTATTAGCTAACGTAAACCACTTTGATCCTTTGATGATGTACGTGGTATAGCAAATTCAATAAGTAATAATAGTAATAATAACTAAGCAAAGTCTCTTTGGTAGAGAATATTTAGAGCAGTTTAACTCCCTCAATTTCACATGGGATGGACCTGTCCCTTGTGCCAACACCAAGAAGTAGGAGGACTTCATTTATTTAATTTAAAAAAACATATCCTCTAAGACAGCGGTCTCAAACACGTGGCCCATGGGCTGCATTTGGCTCTCCAGGTGTTATTTGCGGCCCGCGGTCTGGACGCAATTAACAGCATTTCTCTTCCCCTTTCCCTTCCTTTTGGAGCAGCAGCATGTCTGGCCGGCTCGTTCCATTCAAAGCCGCGGGTTGGCGGCTCCTCGCGCTATCCACTCCTGCATCGGAAGCCTCTCTGACATCACAACATCAGAGAGGCTTCAGACGCAGGCGCGGATCTCGCAAGGAGCCGCCATCCGTGGCTTTGAACAGAACGAGCCGGCCAGACAAGCTGCTGCTCCACAAGGAAGAGAACGGAAGGGGAGGGGAAAGAGAAATGCTTCTGCTACATAGGAAAAGGGGACCCTAGGGAAATGCTGCTGCTGCTGTACAGAGAAAGGGAGAGGGAGGGAAAGGGGAAGAGAAATGCCTCTCCTGCACAGGAAAGGGGGAAGGGAAATGCTGCTTCTGTTGCTGCTGCACCCAATTGAGGAAAGAGAGGGAAGGAAGGAGAAGGGAGAGGAACAAAAGAAGAAGCCAAGTTCATGGGAGGGAGGGAAGGAAAGGAGATATCAGACCATGGAGGGGGAGGGAGAGATACCAGGGCATGGGGGAAGGGAAGGAGACAGATGCCAGACTAGGGGGAAGGAAGGAAGGAGGGAGAGAAAGGAAGGAAAGAGATGCCAGACCATAGAAATAGGACGGAAGAAGAGAGAGATAGGAAGGGAAACGTAGATTTTGAAAAGAAAGCAGAAAAATTGAACATTAAGTTAATGCCAAGGATGGATGCAAGGCAGAAAGTGAAGACGGAGAGAAAAACAGTCAAAGGACAAGAAGGCCCTGGAAACATAGTTGAAAGCACAGAAAAATAAAGTCACAAGACAACAAAGGTAGGGAAAATAATTTTATTTTCAATATAGTGATTGAAATGTGCCAGTTTTGAGAAAGAAAAGATATTAAACTTTAAATGTGAGGGCTGCAGAAAAAATAGAGTACTTGGAGGGCCGCAGAAAAAATAGTTAATATTTTATTAAAGAAATGACAATTTTGCATGAGGTAAAACTCTTTATAGTTTATATATCTTTCCTTTTAACTGTTAAAGGAAAGTTTTATAAACTATAAAGAGTTTTACCTCATGCAAAATTGTCATTTCTTTAATAAGACATTAACTATTTTTTCTGCGGCCCTCCAAGTACCTACAAGTCCAAAATGTGGCCCCGCAAAGGGTTTGAGTTTGAGACCACTGCTCTAAGACATGGGGACAGAGCCGTCCATATTGTTCAGGGATACAACTGATTTCCCAAATAAGTTGAAACAGTTATGTGTTCAGAATTGTAAATTGTCTGCAGTGTCTGTGTCTGTGTCTGTGTGTCAACAGTATGGTTTGTTAGCTTTTAAGTGTGTGGTCAAATCAGGGAACTATAAGGGCGGGACTGACAATAGTCTTATGTTGGTATTTTGGACCTGATTCAACAAACAGCGCTGGTATTGGCGGCTGCCTAAAAAATGGCTGCCAATCACTTGCCAGTCACGAATCGCCGTTTCTAGAACCACGACTACTTCAAACATGGGCGCTGGAAATGTAGGCCAGGCTTTATAAGGCCTGCATTTCCGGCACCTATGTTTGATTTGAATCGCATCTAATGAGGTGCCTAAGGATGCCTAAGGTCGTTTCATGCTTTAGCCGTGTCTACTTTGAGCTTAGGCATTCTAAGGTGCCCCCGTAAATATGATCTAGGTGCCAGTTTGGTAGGCACCTACATTTTTTGTTTTTAAACTATTTTAACTTGTTTTTAAATGGCTTTTGCCATTTATAGAATATGGGCCCTAATGCCTAACACTGTCACCTCTCAAGCCTGTTCCATCTAGGCTAGGGTTACTAGATGTCCGGATTTCCCTGGACATGTCCTCCTTTTGAGGGCATGTCTGAGGGTCCGGACGTCTATTCAAAACCCAGCACTTGTCAATTAGAACCGGGCAAATACCAGATGACTGGAAGATAGCAAATGTCATCCCAATTTTCAAATAAGGATTAAGAGGAGAACCAGGTAACTACAGACCTGTGAGTCTCATATCAGTTCCTGGGAAGATGGTTGAAGCACTAATTAAAGATACCATTGTGAAACACCTGGAAAATCACAACCTAATAAGAGCTAGTCAACACGGCTTCAGGAAAGGGAAATCATGTTTGACAAATTTACTTCAGTTCTTTGAGAAGGTGAATAAACAAATTGACAATGGAGATCCAGTGGACATAATTTACTTGGACTTTCAGAAAGCGTTTGACAAGGTCCCGCACACAAGGCTTATGAGGAAACTACTAAGTCATGGAATAGGAGGTGACGTACACAGATGGATTGGCAATTGGCTTGAGAACAGAATGCAGAGGGTGAGCATAAATGGGAAATTCTCGGACTGTGAGAAAGTGACTAGCGGCGTGCCCCAGGGCTCAGTTCTTGGGCCCATCTTGTTCAATGTTTTTATAAATGACATGGAAGAGCAAACAACAAGCAATATAATCAAGTTTGCAGATGATACAAAACTATGTCGGGCGGTTGGCTCTCAAAGGGACTGCGAGGATCTTCAGAGGGATCTAAACCAGCTGGAGAAGTGGGCGAAAAAATGGCAGATGAACTTTAACATAGACAAATGCAAGGTGATGCATCTGGGTAAGAAAAACAAGGAACATGAATATAGGATATTGGGTGTGACATTAGGAAAATGCGAACAAGAAAGGGACTTGGGGGTACTGATAGACAGGACCCTAAAGCCATCGGCTCAATGCGCGGCGGTGGCTAAGAAAGCAAATAGGATGTTGGGCATGATTAAGAAGGGGATCACGAGTAGATCGGAGGACATCATAATGCCACTTTACAAAACAATGGTCACCTAGAATACTGTGTCCAACACTGGTCTCCATACCTCAAGAAGGATATATCTCTGCTGGAGAGGGTGCAGAGGCGAGCCACAAAACTAGTCAAAGGTATGGAGAATTTGAGCTACAAAGAACGCCTCGGAAAACTGGAACTGTTCACTCTCGAAAAGAGAAGATTGCGAGGGGATATGATTGAAACTTTTAAAATATTAAAAGGATTTGACAAAATAGGCCAGGAAGCAGAACTACTGACTTTTTCAGATGTGACACGAGGTCAAGAGGTCATAGCCTGAAACTGAGTGGCAGCAGGTTCAGGACAAATGTCAGGAAGTTCTGTTTCCCACAGAGAGTGGTGGACGCTTGGAATGCTCTTCCGGAGGAGGTTGTGACAGAGACTACTGTTTTGGGTTTTAAGCGCAATTCTTATGTTTAAAAGATGCATGCAAATCATATCGAGGGATACGGGAAATCCGAGTCTCCAACAGGGAGCACCTAACTGGGCCTCCGCGTGTGCGGGTCGCCGGACTAGATTGACCAAGGTCTGATCCGGTGAAGGCGTTTCTTATGTTCTTATGTTTGAAAAGCCTCCTCAAATTGCGTCAGGCGCGAACTTCCTCCCTGCCCAACAAGAGCAGGCAGCAGGGAGTGGGACTGGGGGGTGGGATTAGGGTGTTGCAGGGCGGGGATGGGTAGAACTGGGCAGGCTTGGGGGTAGGTCTAGGGGTCCGAATTTTCCAATTAGAAAATCTGGAAACCCTTTAAGTGTCTGCTTCTTCCTCTTAGTTAAAATTCAGGGTGTAGTTAAAATTCAGGGTTGTAGTTTCATGGTTTAAGTAAACTATTCATAGGTAGGAGACAGGGTTTCTCAGGAGATCTGGGAAAGGGGGATATAGGAGATATCCCAGAGCTCTAAGAACAGGTGGAGATCCTGAGACAGGATGTCCAGAAGGGAAGGATATAGGAGACACCCCAGAACTCGAGTAATCATGGAACTGGCACGAGCTAAATCCCAGAGGGTACATTTGAAACTACAGCCCAAATAGTCATTGAATTTTTAACTAGGTGGAAGGGAATATACCTAAGAGTACCTGATTATTATTCAATGTATTGTAAAGTGCTATAAGGATCTGTTTATTTACGGCTCCCTAAAAGGTAATCCTTTGTAATTCAAGATGTCTGTATAAGTCTCGCCTGTTTTTGTTTTTTTTTTAAATTTCAAAAATTTTTATTTTAACAAATTGTCTCGCCTGTTTTATTCTAAGTATGTTACTTCTGTAATGCTGCCTAAGAATAGGCGGTTGATAAATCTTTTAAATAAGAACATAAGAATTGCTGCTGCTAGGTCATACCAGTGGTCCATCGTGCCCAGCAGTCCGCTTCCACGGTGGCCCTTAGGTCAAAGACCAGTGCCCTGTTTGAGTCTAACCTTACCTGTGTACGTTCTGGTTCAGCAGGAACTTGTCTAACTTTGTCTTGAATCCCTGGAGGGTGTTTTCCCCTAAAACAGACTCTGGAAGAGCATTCCAATTTTCTACCACTCTCTGGGTGAAGAGATATGCTAGCCTCCAGCGACCACAACATGGTATGGTTCAATCTTGGGAAAGGATCCCCTAAATCAATTACAAAAACAAAGGTGCTCAAATTCCGGGGCACTAACTTTGCACGCATGGGAGATTTCGTTCATCTGACGCTGCAGGACCAAGCAGAGACTGGCAATGTGGAAACTATGTGGTCGTACCTGAAATCATCCATACACAAAGCAACTAATCGCTACATAAAATCAGTAGATAAACGGCAAAGAAACAACAAACCCCAATGGTTCACTGAAGAGATCTCGCACCTCATTAAGGAGAAGAAAAAAGCATTTCTTTCCTACAAACGTACGCAGAGAAGAGAAACTAAAGTAGAATATAAGACCAGATCTGCAGCGGTCAAAACAGCAGTTAGGGAGGCCAAACTTCGTGTGGAAGAAACTCTGGCAAAAAACATTAAAAAAGGGGACAAATCCTTCTTTAGGTATATCAGTGATAGGAAAAGGAACACAGACGGTATAGTACGCCTTAGACAACCGGACAGAAACTACGCGGTGGCGGATTCAGAAAAAGCAGAACTACTAAATGAATATTTCTGCTCAGTCTTCACCTGCGAAGCACCGGGACACGGACCACAGTTGAAGGTAAAACAAGACGTGGATGACCCGTTTCAGAATTTTGAGTTCACACCTGGGGACGTCTACAACGAACTGGCAAGGTTAAAGGTAAACAAGGCCATGGGACCGGACAATTTACACCCAAGAGTGCTCAGAGAATTGAGAGATGTTCTGGCAGAACCGATGGCAGTGCTCTTCAATCTCTCACTAAGTACGGGGAAAGTTCCATTGGACTGGAAGACGGCCAACGTCGTTCCTCTACATAAAAAGGGTTGTAAGGCTGAGGCTGCGAACTATAGACCGGTAAGCCTCACCTCAATAGTGTGTAAACTCATGGAAACACTAATTAAGTATAAATTAGATACGATCCTGAACGAGGGAAATCTCCGGGATCCCAGTCAACATGGATTCACCAAGGGTAGGTCATGCCAGTCCAATCTTATCAGCTTCTTTGACTGGGTAACAAGAAGACTGGACTCAGGAGAGTCCTTGGACGTCGTGTACCTGGACTTCAGCAAAGCGTTTGACAGCGTCCCTCACCACAGGCTGCTGAACAAGATGAAATCGATGGGATTAGGAGAGACTCTAACTACATGGGTTAAAGATTGGCTTAGTGGCAGACTTCAGAGGGTGGTGGTTAACGGTACCTTCTCTAAAATGTCGGGGGTGACTAGCGGAGTGCCACAGGGTTCAATCCTGGGCCCACTCCTCTTCAACATATTCATTGGGGATCTGACTCAAGGGCTTCAAGGCAAGGTAACCTTATTCGCTGATGACGCCATACTATGCAATATAGTAAACGGCTATAATCTACAGGATGCTATGGAGCAAGACCTGCGTACTTTAGAAAGTTGGTCCTCGATCTGGCAGCTGGGCTTCAACGCCAAGAAATGTAAGGTCATGCATCTCGGTAACAGAAATTCTTGCAGAACTTACACCCTGTATGGAGAAACTTTAACCAGGACTACGGCAGAACGAGACTTAGGAGTAATCATCAGTGCTGACATGAAAGTAGCCACTCAAGTGGAGAAGGCTTCATCTAAAGCATGGCAGATGATAGGTTGTATCAAGAGAAGCTTCGTCAACAGGAAGCCTGAAGTCATGATGCCATTGTACAGAGCCATGGTGAGACCTCATCTGGAATACTGTGTGCAATTTTGGAGGCCACATTACCGTAAAGATGTGCTCAGAGTTGAATCGGTTCAGCGGATGGCCACCAGGATGGTCTCGGGGCTAAAGGGTCTCCCGTACAAAGAAAGACTGAGCAAATTGCAGCTCTACACTCTTGAAGAGCGTAGGGAGAGGGGAGACATGATTGAGACTTTTAAGTACATCACGGGACAGGTCGAGGTGGAAGATGATATCTTTCTTCTGAAGGGACCCTTGACCAGAAGGGGTCATCCGCTCAAGCTCAGGGGAGGGAAGTTTCGTGGAGATGCCAGGAAGTACTTCTTCACGGAGAGAGTGATTGAGCATTGGAACAAGCTTCCAGTGCAGGTGATCGAGGCACGCAGCATCTCAGACTTCAAGAATAAATGGGATACCTATGTGGGATCCCTACGAGGGTCATGCCAAGGGATAGGGTCACTAGGGTATAGACTTGAAAGAGCGGGTCAGTAGAGTAGCAGTATAATTACAATTATACTTAAGGGGGTCATTAGACTTAATAGGGAGGGTCAATAGTGTGGGCAGACTTGATGGGCTGTAGCCCTTATCTGCCGTCATCTTTCTATGTTTCTATGTTTCTATGAACATCCTTACATTTGCACGGACTCTATCCTTTTAACTTTAGAGAGTGCTCTCTCATTCTCTCTACCTTTGAGAGGGTGAACAACCTGTATTTATCTACTAAGGGCTCCTTTTATCAAGCCGCGCTAGTGGTTTAACGTGCGCTAAACCGCCGGCCGCGCTAGCCGCTACCGCCTCCTCTTGAGCAGGTGGTAGTTTTTGGCCAGCACAGGGGTTAACGTGTGATGAAAATTTGCACACGTTAACCCCGCTAGCGCGGCTTGATAAAAGGAGCCCTAAGTCTATTCCCTTCATTATCTTGAATGTTTCGATCATGTCCCCTCTCAATCTCCTCTGTTCGAGGGAGAAGAGGCCCAGTTTTTCTAATCTGTCACTGCACAGCAACTCCTCCAGCCCCTTAACCATTTTGTCGCTCTTCTCTAGACACTTTTGAGTAGTACTGTGTCCTTCTACATGTACGGCGACTAATGCTGGATGCAGTACTCCAGGTGAGGGCGTACCATGGCCCAGTACAGCGGTATGATAACCCTCTCTGATCTGTTCGTGATCCCCTTCTTAATCATTCCTAGCATTCTGTTCGCCCTTTTCGCCGCCACCGCACATTGCGTGGATGGTTTCATCAACTTGTCGACCAGTACTCCCAAGTCTCTTTCCTGGGGGGGTCTCTCCAAGTACCGCACCGCATGAAAAGGCAGTTAATAAATCCAAATTATTAAATAAATAAGATCTATGGCACACTAGAGAGAGAGACAGTGCAGAAACAGTCAAACCATTATAAATAGTACATAAAGAGTAGAGGAGAAGACCAGCGCCAGGGTTCTCTGTGTTCCGGCTGAAGAGAGGAGCAGCGTCGGGCCGAACACAGCAGGGGAAGCGGCGAGACAGAAACCAGAAGGCTCGGGGAAGCGGCGAGAGTTCGCTCCGCCCACCCCCACCGCGTCAGAGGCTGCGCCGGACTCCCCCTTGAAAGGGGAGGAGTCAGCGCGGCACACGCGGCAGAGGAGAGGAGAAGACCAGCACCAGGGTTCTCTGTGTTCCGGCCGAAGAGAGGAGCAGCGTCGGGCCGAACACAGCAGGGGAAGCGGCGAGACAGAAACCAGAAGGCTCGGGGAAGCGGCGAGAGTTCGCTCCGCCCACCCCCACCGCGTCAGAGGCTGCGCCGGACTCCCCCTTGAAAGGGGAGGAGTCAGCGCGGCACACGCGGCAGAGGAGAGGAGAAGACCAGCGCCAGGGTTCTCTGTGTTCCGGCCGAAGAGAGGAGCAGCGTCGGGCCGAACACAGCTGGGGAAGCGGCGAGACAGAAACCAGAAGGCTCGGGGAAGCGGCGAGAGTTCGCTCCGCCCACCCCTACCGCGTCAGAGGCTGCGCCGGACTCCCCCTTGAAAGGGGAGGAGCCAACGGCGCCCAGCCGTTCGGCGCCTGGCGAAGGCGCGCGGCAAAGGCGCTCGCCTTAGCGAGAGCGCCTTTGCGAAGGGCCATGTTACTACACCAAGAACATCAAGAAAGGACTGAAAGGTAAGGAAGAAGCGGGCGCAGAAGGAACAAACACAAACAAGCAACAGTAAGAAAGCTAGAGCAAAGGCAGCACACAAGACAAAGGTAGAACACAGGTAGCACACACAAGAAGAAGGTAGAGTAAAGGCAGAACACACAGGAAGAAGGCAGTACACACAAGAAGAAGGTATTACAACGGCAGCACACATAAGAAGAATAGGCAGCACACACAAGAAGAAGACAGGAAGCAGGTACTGAGGGAAGCAGGCACAGGAGGAACAAACACATAAGCATAAGTAAGGTAAGGTATAGCAAAGGCTGCACACACAAGAAGAAGGCAGGAAGCAGGCATAGAAGAAACACGTAATCTTAACTGTTATCTTTAAGAAGGAACGACAATGGAAGCAGAGGGGAACCAGAAGATGAGCTTTCCAGTGTTCTGCACGGACTGTCATATGTATGACTACCTCCCCTCGGGGAGACAGTCATATGTATGCGGTCGGTGCCAGGAGCTGAAAAGCTTGAAGAAGGAAGTCAAGCGACTAGAGGACAAGATACAGGAGCTAGAAGAACTCTACACCATGGAGGACCCAGTCAAGACAGCTGAAGACTTCATGAGGGAGAGACACATCGAAGAGGAAGTCAGAGAACTCGAGAATTTCATTGAGGAGGCATACAGGAGGAGGGTGGAAGAGGATAAACTTCAGATGAAAGATGAAGATATACCAACACCAACACGGAAGGGAGAACAAGAAGCAGATGACCCCAAAGAAGACACCCACAGAGGAACACCACAAGAGGGAGAGAAATTGGCTAATCGATGCCCAGAAGAAGAAAGAACGAAGCACACCGGGGACATTGACCTGAGACCGAAGCGAAAATTGAAGAAGGGAAAGTCAGCAATCCTAGTGGGAGATTCGATCCTAAGGCATGTGGACAGCCACATAGCAGGAGGGAGAGAGGATCGACTGGTGACCTGCCTCCCAGGAGCAAGAACCAAGGACATCGTGGACAAAATTGGGAAGATCCTGGAAGGAGCGGAGACGGAAGAGACCGCAGTGATGATCCACATCGGGACGAATGATGTCAGCAGGAGAGACTACAGAAGGAGCACGCTGATAGAACAGTTCAAGATCCTGGGAATGAAGCTGAAAATGAGGACCCGGAAGATAGCGTTCTCAGAGATCCTACCGGTACCGAGGGCAGATGTGAAAAGGCAGGAGGAACTACAATCAATAAATGCGTGGATGAGGAAATGGTGTGAGGAAGAAGGATTCCATTTCGTGAGGAACTGGACAACGTTCTGGGGCAAGAGCAAGCTCTACAGGAGAGATGGACTGCACCTGAGCACGGCGGGAACAAGACTTCTATCAAACAACGTCAAGAGAGGAATAGAACAGGCTTTAAACTAAGAGGAAGGGGAAAGCCGACAGTCGACCTAGCGTCGATGATTCGGAAGAAGGTATCACGTGATGATACTAAGGGAATGCAAGGCTCGGACGAAACAAAGGACAAATTACAGGAGTCGACTAACCCAGAAGAAGTGGTTAGAAGGAGTGTACCAAAAGAGAAGACACTAAAGACCGAAACACAGGGAAAGGAAATGAAGACACTTAAATGCCAGGATCTAAACTGCATATATACTAATGCAAGGAGCCTAGGAAACAAAATGGGGGAATTAGAAGCCGTGGCCAATGCAGAAGACTTAGACATCATTGGAATCTCTGAAACATGGTGGAATGAGGAAAGCAAATGGGATACAGCACTGCCGGGATTTAAGCTCTATCGCCAGGACGGGGCAGGACAGAAAGGAGGTGGAATAGCCCTATACATAAAAGAAACCATACAATCGACAAAAATAGACACAGCGGAGACGACCAACAAGCTGGAATCACTATGGGTTAAAATACCAGGAAGAAAGGGACATGAAATAAAAATGGGCCTATACTATCGCCCACCCGGGCAAACCGGAGATATCGATAAGGAAATGGAAGCCGAGATGAAAAAAGAATGCAAAAACGGTTGCACAGTTATTATGGGAGATTTCAACTACCCCGGGATAGACTGGAGTCTTGGAAACTCAAAATGCGCTAGGGAAACAGAATTCCTGGAGGCTACACAAGATTGCTTCATGGAGCAGCTTGTTAGAGAACCGACGAGAGGAAATGCCACTTTGGATCTAATCCTAAATGGGTTAATGGGACCAGCAAAGGAAGTGGAAGTAGTGGGACCGTTGGGAAACAGTGACCATAACATGATCAAGTTCAAGGTTGAAGCAGGAATACCAAAAGGAAAGAGAACCATGGTGACAACTTTTAACTTCAGAAAAGGAAACTATGAAGCAATGAGGAAAATGGTAAGGAATAAACTTAGGAACACTTCCAAGAAATGGAGGATGGTAGAACAGGCCTGGTCTTTTTTCAAGGACATGGTGAGCGAGGCGCAAAATCTTTACATCCCCAGATTCAGAAAGGGGAGCAAAAAGAGTCGAATAAAGGACCCGATATGGATGACTAAAATAGTGAAGGAAGCGATAAGTAATAAGAAAAATTCATTCAGGAGATGGAAAAAGGACAAAACTGAAGGAAACTGGATAGAGCACAGGAAGTATCAAAAAGAATGTCACCGTGTGGTTCGAAAAGCTAAAAGAGAGTATGAAGAGAAGTTAGCCAGGGAGACTCGTAATTTCAAACCGTTCTTCAGATATGTTAAAGGGAGGAGGTGGGACCGCTGAATGATGGAGTCAGGAAGGGAGTAGTGAAGGAGGAGAAAGAAGTCGCGGAAAGACTGAACATGTTCTTTTCGTCTGTATTTACAAACGAAGACACAACCAACATACCGGAACCTGAGCAATTCTTCAATGGAAATCAAGCAGAAAAATTAACATTCATGGAAGTGAGCCTTGAAGATGTGCGCAGGCAGATAGATAAACTAAAAATAGACAAATCTCCAGGTCCGGACGGAATCCATCCAAGGGTTCTGAAGGAACTAAAGGAGGAGATAGCAGAACTACTGCAGCAAATATGCAATCTATCCCTGAAAACAGGTGTGATCCCGGAGGATTGGAAGACGGCCAACATCACGCCCATCTTTAAAAAAAAGGGATCAAGAGGTGACCCGGGAAACTACAGACCAGTGAGTCTGACCTCGGTTCCCGGAAAAATGGCGGAAGCACTGATAAAAGAAAGCATCGATGATCACTTGGAAAGAAACAAACTTCTTATAACCAGCCAACATGGTTTCTGCAGGGGGAGATCGTGCCTAACCAACTTACTACACTTCTTCGAAGGAATTAACAAACAGAGGGACAGAGGTGACCCCATAGACATCATATACCTTGATTTCCAAAAAGCTTTTGACAAGGTGCCCCATGAACGATTACTCCGGAAACTGAAGAACTATGGGGTGGACGGAGACGTACATAGATGGATCAGAAACTGGTTGGCAGGTAGGAAACAAAGGGTAGGGTTGAAGGGACACTACTCTGACTGGAGGAGGGTCACGAGTGGTGTTCCGCAGGGCTCGGTGCTCGGGCCGCTGTTATTTAATATATTCATAAATGATCTAGAAACAGGGACGAAGTGTGAGATAATAAAATTTGCAGATGACACCAAACTATTTAGGGAAGCTCGGACTAAAGAGAACTGTGAGGAATTGCAAAGGGACTTGAACAAACTAGGAGAATGGGCGACAAAATGGCAAATGAAGTTCAACGTTGAGAAATGTAAAGTATTGCATGTGGGAAGCAGAAACCAGAGGTACAACTATACGATGGGAGGGATGTCATTGAATGAGAGTACCCAAGAGAGGGACTTGGGGGTAATGGTGGACAGGTCAATGAAGCCGACTGCACAGTGCGCAGCGGCCGCTAAGAGAGCGAATAGAATGCTAGGTATAATCAAGAAGGGTATTACAGCCAGGACGAAAGAAGTTATCCTGCCGCTGTATCGGGCGATGGTGCGCCCACACCTGGAATACTGTGTCCAGTTTTGGTCGCCATACCTTAAGAAGGATATGGCGTTACTCGAGAGAGTTCAGAGAAGAGCGACACGTCTGATAAAAGGGATGGAAAACCTTTCATACGCTGAGAGATTGGAGAAACTGGGTCTCTTTTCCCTGGAGAAGAGGAGACTTAGAGGGGATATGATAGAGACTTATAAGATCATGAAGGGCATAGAGAGAGTAGAGAGGGACAGATTCTTCAAACTTTCAAAAAATAAAAGAACAAGAGGGCATTCGGAAAAGTTGAAAGGGGACAGATTCAATACAAATGCCAGGAAGTTCTTCTTTACCCAACGTGTGGTGGACACTTGGAATGCGCTTCCAGAGGACGTTATAGGGCAGAATACAGTACTGGGATTTAAGAGAGGATTGGACATTTTTCTGCTGGAAAAGGGAATAGAAGGGTATAAATAGAGGATTACTGCTCAGGTCCTGGACCTGTTGAGCCGCCGCGTGAGCGGACTGCTGGGCAAGATGGACCTCAGATCTGACCCAGCAGAGGCATTGCTTATGTTCTTATGTTCTTATGTTCTTATTAAAGGTCTTGTTTATGTTAGGGACAGTCTGTACTGTGTTTAAATGTACAGACCTTTAAGCGGGTGATTGTTTCAGCAAACAGTAAGAATGAATGCTAATGCTAACGTATTTTCTAACTTGTCTTTAAATACTGCTCTCGCAGATAGCATTTACCTGGAGGTGAAATGCTATCACTTTTGTTCCGCTAGTGCTTTGCAGATGATTCAGTTGCAAAAACTGAAGGGAAAGAAAGGCTTTAAGGACACAAACTGCACTTAAATTTTACAAAGCAGTGTTGGTTTTATTGAATGGTTAGGTCTGAAGCTATCTGGTTTATGAGACCTGTAATTGCAGAAACCTTGTAACTTAGAATAATGTAGTTTTGTATGACTCTGTGCTGCAAATAATGTGATTTGTATTTCAGATGCATTTTTTTCATGGACCGAGATTTTTTCTTTTGTTTGTTTCAGGTCCATAGACTTCTGGAAAAGGTAGTTGCCGTTACTAAGAGATTTGTTTTAGATATTTCCATTTATTTATAGAGCAGAGGTACCAAAGTGTTTAATCTATGTTATAGTATTGTTGTTGTTTTTTTTGTAATTCTTTATTAATTTTCAAATCAAATACAAAAGTGCAAAGAATATATAATCAAGTAATACAATAATCTGCACTTACATCCAAAGAAATAATAATACAAAGTACATTTCCCCCTCCCCGGATGTGTGTGAAGATCAATTAGGAATCAAAGGTTTATTTGTTCAACCAGTTTTTACAAATTCCCAGTTGTTCAGAGTTCATTCTCTCATATCTATAAAATTGACACAGGGTTTCCCACCAAAAGTTGAAGTTCAGTCTGTCCCAGTTTTTCCAAGTTATAATGAGAAGAAGTCTGTTCTTGCTTGCATTAATTGAACTCTTAGGTTGTAATAAAGGGTGTCAGGTCAAAAGCGTGCCGGGACAAAGGCGCGCGCAGACAATTGAGCGCAGTGCGGAGGCGTGTGCCGCAGAAAATTACTGTTTTTAGGGCTCCGACGGGGGGGGGCATGGGGGGAATCCCCCCACTTTACTTAATAGAGATCGCGCTGCGTTGTGGGGGCGTTGTGGGGGGTTTGGGGGGTTGTAACTTGTAACCCCCCACATTTTACTGAAAACTTCACTTTTTCCCTGTTTTTAGGGAAAAAGTTAAGTTTACAGTAAAATGTGGAGGGTTACAACCCCCCAAACCCCCCACAACGCCCCCACAATGCGGCGCGATCTCTATTAAGTAAACTGGGGGGGCTCCCCAACAAAAACCCCCGTCGGAGCCCCTAAAAACTGTAATTTTTTTCGTCGCGCGCCTCCGTCTTGCGCTCAGTTTTCGGTGTGCGCCTTTGTCTTTCGCGGGGTTGTCTATGAACCGTAATAAAGTCCCAAATAAAATAATGTCGTACAACAGTGAGATAGAAGTTTCCAATATCCTGTTAATTTTACCCCAGATAGACTTCCAAAAGTTCAATATCAAAGGACAATAAAACAACAAGTGATCCAGTGTCCTTATTTAAAGATGACAGTGCCAGCATCTATCAGACTTGGAACTATCCAACTTCTGTAAACAAACAGGGGTCCAAAAAATTCTATATAACAAAAAGAACCAAGTTTGTCTCATAGACACTGACGCTGTCCTCATTCTCCAAGTCCAAATCCATTGCCATTGAGTAGCAGAAATCTGCTGCTTTATCTCAATGCCCCAAATGTCTTTTAAACTTCTATTGTTTCATATATAATCTCTCCCCCCGTTTTAAATTTGCTTTGTCTGTGTTGTGAGTGAATGGTGTTTTGCATTGCCATTTGTCTCTGCCTGAGTGATCTCACCCGGAGCAAAATTCAGGACGTTTTTTGGAGTTATAACTATGATTGAATGTTGCAGAATTAACTTAAGTGCAGTAGGGCAATGGCGTAGTAAAGGGGATGGGGAGTGGTCCGCCCCACGCGCCGTCATGGTGGGGGTGCCAGCACCCCTCCTCCTCTCTGTCTCCCACGCCTCCCACTTCTTTCCCACTGTGCATGCCTTCACTTTCCCCTATCGTACCTCTAGCTCTTCATGGGCACGAGTAGCAATTTCAAGCTGTTGCTTGCACCAACGTAGGCTCTCCCTCTGATGTCACTTCCAGGTCCCTCACCTAGGAAGTGACATCAGAGGGAGAGCCAACAGCAAGTGGGTAGCAAGTTGGTGGTGCTATTCATGTTGGGAAAGTTAAAGATCTATGGGGGAAGGAAAGGGGTGTGCGCTCACGTCGGGAGGGGGGGGGTAATTGATGATGTAGCGCCGGTGGGGCACCCCTCACCCTCACTATGACACTGTAGTAGGGCGCTGATTATCCAAACTCCGATTATCCGGATTGCTTCCAATCTTTATTGTTTAAATTTTTGTATCATAATCACAAATAGTTTGGTCATACCTAAACCTTGAGGCTGGCACTAGGATTCAGATAATGATCTGATTCCATTAGCTATAGCTGGAACATCTAATTTAGAGGTATACTCATATGTGATCTGGTTAGTCTTGAAGATATATCAAATGTGTTAAAAAAATTTTTTTTGAAATCTTTTTGTGCATTGGATTCATGTCCTAATTATTATTTGATGTTTGACCTGCCTTATAAAACTTACCCCCTCTTTTACTAAGGTGTGCTATGCTTTTTAGCGCGCGGTAAATATTAGCGCATGCTAAACACACGCTAAACGCTAACGTGTGCATGTTAACCTATGGATGCGTTAGCGGTTAGCGCAAGCGTTGATTTTGCGTGTGCTGAAATGCTTAGCGCACCTTTGTAAAAGGAGCCCTAAGAGTTGAATTACAACCCTGCTTAAATAACATTCTGAAAAGGGCTTTTTTTTTTTTTCACCAGTCGGCGAGATAATATTAACCCCAATATCCAAGGGCAAAAACTTTGATCCCTATTTATAAACAAGCCAGTAGCTAGTATTCCAATTTTCACAAAACTTTTAGATGCAGTTGTGGGGAAACAATTATCAGAATATCAGAATATCTTGAATATCAGAATATCCTGAAAGGTATCAAACATTACTTTCATCTCACCAAGGTTTCAGACCTTTGCACAGCACCAAAACACTTTTGTTGGTTTTAGATACAAAAGTGAAGAATGTGTTAGCTGCTGGAACGCAGGCTATGTTGCTACAGTTTGACCTGTCAGCAGCTTTTGACATGGTGGACAATACTCTGCTACTATCTAAGGGCTCCCCCCCCCTCTTTTATCAAGCTGCATTAAGGTTTTCTATTGTTGGTGCTGTGGTAAAAGCTCTGATGCTCATAGAATTCCTATGAGCATCAGAGCTTTTACTGCAGTGTCCAGTGTCACACCCACGCTCCTGTAAGGCGCAGTGAGCCCACAGGGACGTGACCAACACCTCAGATCCAGCTTGGCCCTTACTACCAAGGGATTCTTCAGGTCTCAATTCAGGCACAGTATCTGCCTCATGAGCATGCAAGGTAAAGAGTCTTAAGTCAGAAATATAATAATAATAATAATTTTATTCTTATATATCGCCATGCCCATCGAGTTCTAGGCGGTTCACAACAATTACATTAGGATCCGCATTGACATGCCGATTTACAAACAATGTATTGGATTTACAACACCTTCAGCCGAACATGGCTGAAGAAGCGGAAGTGGGAAGGAGAGAAGGAGGAAAGCGGTCAATAGAGGGGGGGGGGGAAACAACAATGGCAATGGCAATGGCAAAACAACATAGCTTTATTTCAGCCACTGGCAAAATAAACCAAAATACAGGCTTCAGCCTTGCAGTTCAGGATAAACTTATATTTCATGGAATTATAACAAAAAGAAAAGGTTCTAACAACACTCTCAGGATGTTCCAGTTTGGTCAGCGCTGAATTGAGTACAGTCCTCTGCTTCTGGACTTTAACAAGGTAAGTAACACAGTCCTCTTCACCAGAGCAGTTATACTTTGACTTTACCGGCTTTACACACAGTTCATACAAAAACAAGGTCAGCAGTACTTAGTTTCTCAATGAACAGACTGTGCAGTGCAGCAGGTAGATCTTTCACATGGTTTTACTGAGCTATACCATGCATACTTTCCTTTGGAAATGTTGCTGTAGTTACTAGGCACAGCTGAGAGGGAAGGCAATGTAATTACTCAGTTTAATATCCATCCAGGAAACCATACACACGTTTGCTGGTAACCCACACTTCACTGCTGTAAATGAAGCCTCCAAGTTTAGCTTTCAAGGCGAGATCCTAACTTACTTCAAAGAAGGATTAGAATTTAGCTGGTAGCTCAGAGATATAAGCAGCAAACCCAACTCTTATGCTCACTGTACTTCCATGGCTATGGGATGGGTCTCAGTTCCTACCCCGCTTTCCTGCACCTCCATGGCTTTTTCCTCCGGCTGCTCCCAAGGATTCACAGTAGGAGACAACTCCTCTGCCTCTACCATATGCCAGCCTGTATTATCAGACTCCTCCGGGTGGAGTGAGAGTGACTGACTGTCCCCAGGTTTCCTCTCTCCAGTTTGCCTCCCTCCTCTTCCTGTTCTGAGGAGCCACGTTTTATTCTGTGGAGAGCCACTCCCCTTCTGAGTAGGTGGGGGAAGGGTTTTCCACACACCAGCCTGCTCCCTATTATTACAGTCAGGATTCCTTCTAGTCCTAATTCTCCTAGGCACAGGTTGCTCAAAATGTATCAAACTTCTGACAGTGGCAGGGACAGGTTTGCACTGGGTACAGCTTTCCAGCCTAACCTTTTCCGGCCCTGCCTCTTCTGACTCCACTTCATTGTCTGAGCAGTAGTCAGCTAGATCTGTTAATTGGCAGGCCACCTGGTCAGCTCTCCTACACTTAGGCTCATGTGTTTTCTCTTGATCCTTGGGGCAAAACCCGGGACGGATTTGGGTTTGTTATGGGCAAAACCCGAAACGGACTTGGATTTGTCACACCAACGATAAAAAAAAACCTAACGTGGCTTGATAAAAGGGGTCTAAATTAGAAGAGATAGGAATTACGGGTTTAGTTCTGAATTGATTCAAGCATTTTTCTACTAATCATAGGTGCATTGTAAAGATGGAGGGTTCACCATTGTTGCTGGTTTTGCTTAATATTTTTATGAGCTTGATGGAATTTCATCTTTTAGAAAGTGATTAAATATAAGAACATAAGAATTGCCGCTGCTGGGTCAGACAAGTGATCCTTCATGCCCAGCAGTCCGCTCATGCGGTGGCCCTTGGTCAAAGACCAGCACCCTGAGACTAGCCCTATCTGCGTACGTTCTGGTTCAGCAAGAACTTGTCTAACTTTGTCTTGAATCCCTGGAGGGTGTTTTCCCCTACGACAGACTCTGGAAGAGCATTCCAGTTTTCTAGCACTCTCTGAGTGAAGAACTTCCTTACATTCGTAAGGAATCTATCCCCTTTTAACTTTAGAGAGTGCTCTCTTGTTCTCTCTACCTTTGAGAGGGTGAACAACCTGTCTTTATCTACTAATGGCCCCTTTTATCAAGCCGCGCTAATGGTTTAACGTGCGCTAAACCGCCGGCCGCGCTAGCCGCTACTGCCTCCTCATGAGCAGGTGGTAGTTTTTGGCCAGCACAGGGGTTAACGTATGATGAAAATTCGCACACATTAATCCTGCTAGCGCGGCTTGATAAAAGGAGCCCTAAGTCTATTCCCTTCATTATCTTGAATGTTTAAATCATGTCCCCTCTCAATCTCCTCTGCTCGAGGGAGAAGAGGCCCAGTTTCTCTAATCTTTCGCTGTACGACAAGTCCTCAAGCCCCTTAACCATCTTAGTCACTCTTCTCATGACCCTTACGAGTAGCACTGTGTCCTTCTTCATGTACGGTGACCAGTGCTGGACGTAAGTACTCCAGGTGAGGGCGCACCATAGCCCGGTACAGCGGCATAATAACCTTCTCCGATCTGTTCGTGATCCCCATCTTTATTATTCCTAGCATTCTGTTCGCCCTTTTTGCCACCGAAGCACATTGCGTGGACGGCTTCATCAACAAGTTTCTTTCCTGGGAGATCTCTCCAAGTATCGCCCCAGACATCCTGTATTCGTGCCAGATATTTTTGTTACCTACATGCATCACTTTACACTTATCCAAGTTGAACCTCATCTGCCATGTTGATGCCCATTCCTCGAGCCTGATTATGTCACGTTGCAGATCTTCGCAATCTCCCTGTGTCTTCACTGCTCTGAATAACTTTGTATCGTCCGCAAATTTAATCACCTCACTCGTCATACCAATGTCTAGATCATTTATAAAGATGTTGAAGAGCACGGGTCCAAGCACCGAGCCCTGCGGCACCCCACTGGTGACGCTCTTCCAGTCCGAGTATTGTCCATTAACCCCTACTCTCTGTTTCCTATGATCCAGCCAGTTTTTAATCCACATGAGTATTTCACCCTCAATTCCATGGCTTGCAATTTTCCGAAGTAGTCGTTCATGCAGAACCTTGTCGAACGCCTTCTGAAAATCCAGATATACAATGTTCACTGGGTCGCCTTTGTCTATCTCTCTGTTTATTCCCTCAAAGTAATGTAATGTAATGTAATTTATTTCTTATATACCGCTATATCCTTTAGGTTCTAAGCGGTTTGAAGAAAATATACATTAAGATTATAAATGAGAAGTAAGAAGGTACTTAAAAAATTCCCTTACTGTCCCGAAGGCTCACAATCTAACTAAAGTACCTGGAAATTAATAAAGAAGAGAAAATAAAGATGGTTGAAAAAAGAAAAATTCTATGTGAACTTATAGGATGGAAATTAAACTGACAGTGAAGAACTGTATGAAAAATACATATGGAATGCAGTTAGAGAGGGTAGGTTACAATCTATTTATGGTATTTGTTTAATTGGAAGGTGTTAAGGTGGGTAATTTGGGGGAAGGTTATCTGAAGGTAGGTGAATCTTCTGGAGGTAAAAGAGGAGGGGTTAAAATATTTGGATGAATTTTTTGAAAAGCAGGGTTTTGATTTCTTTTCTGAATGTTTTGAGGTTGTCTGATATTGTCATAAGATTGGAGATGGAATGGTTGATTTTTGCTGCTTGTGTTGCCAGAAGGTTGTCAAACATTTTCTTGCGTTGTGTGCCTTTGAGTGGGGGGAAGGCGAAAGGGTTCGAGGTTCTTCTGTGTCTTGAGGTGGAGATTTGGTTTAAGCGGTTATTTAGATAGGAGGGGGAAGAGCCATGTAATGCTTTGAATATTACATTACATTACATTACATTACATTAGTGATTTCTATTCCGCTTGTGCCTTGCGGTTCTAAGCGGATTACAAGTTAGAAGACTGGACATTTCCAGTAGCATTGCAGTACATATAATCAAGAATGCGTTAAGTTACAATTGTTGTTCTGGACTTTTCCAGGATAAATTGGTAGTAGATAGTAGATAATGATAGGTTGTTTAGGCGAATAGAGATAATATTGTCCGGATTCTGTTGTTTAGACGAGTAGAGATAATACTGTCCGGATTCGGGTGTTGCTGGTGGTGGTGTTTGGGTAGTCATGAGAGTATTTTCTAATACTTTTGTGAGGTTATGATGATGGGAAGTGTTTTTTGAAGAGATGAGTTTTGATTTCTTTTCGGAATGCTTTAATGTCTATTGATTTGGTCAGTAGATTGGTGATGGTAGTATCGATCTTTGCTGCCTGTGTCGCTAAAAGGCTGTCATATAGTTTCTTTCGTCGTGTTCCTTTGAGAGGGGGGTGAGTGAATAGGCTCTGGGTTCTCCTTAATCTGTGTGAGAGGTTACGGTGTAGTCTGTTGTTTAGGTAGCTGGGTGCTGTTCCATGTATTACTTTGTATAGTAGACAGTAGAATTTGAACTGGGATCTTGCTTTTATTGGTAGCCAGTGTGAGTCTAAGTATGCTTTGGTGATGTGGTCATATTTGCCTAGTGAGTAGATGATTCTGAGGGCTGTGTTCTGAACTGTCTGTAGTTGTTTTATCATGTAATTTGGGCATGATAGGTATATGCTGTTACAGTAATCTACAATACTCAGTACTAGGGATTGTACTAATATCTTGTATTGATCTTTGTTGAAGAATTTTCTTATTTTTCTTAGGTTACGTATTGTGAAGAATGCTCTTTGGATGATTTTGTGGATTTGAGACTGCATTGTGCAATTTCTGTCTAGTAGGATTCCCAGGATTTTGAGTGTGCTTTGCATTGGGTACTTGATTGTATTTACTTCTAGTTCTGTGAGAGATGGTTTTTTTTCCCTTTCCAGTAGTAGGAATTTAGTTTTTTCCGAGTTCAGTTTTAGTTTATGACTTGACATCCATTTTTCTACCGTTTCCATTATCATTTTCAGGTGGTTTGTGGATAAGGGGTCTTGAATATTAAAGGGGAGGAGGATAGTTATATCATCTGCGTAGCTGAATGATACTGTGTTTAGGGCGTCTAGGGTTATGCCTAGGGATGCTATGAAGAGGTTAAATAATATGGGTGATAATGGTGATCCTTGTGGTACTCCACATGGGTTTGACCATGGGTCGGATATGTGCTCTTTTGATTTGACTTTGTATGTTCGTGTTTTGAGGAAGCTTTGGAACCATTTGTGAACATTACCTGAGATTCCTATTGCGTCTAATATCTGGAGTAGTGTGTGATGGTCAACTAGGTCGAATGCCGCAGAAAGATCGAGTTGAATGAGAAGCAGCTTGTTTCCTTTGCTGAGGTGTTGTCGGGCAATGTCTAATAGTGATACCAGTAGAGTTTCTGTGCTATGGTTGGATCTGAATCCAGATTGTGATGGATGTAGTATGTGATGGTCTTCAAGGTAGTTGGAGAGGTGTTGTGCGACAAGGCCTTCTGTTATTTTAATGTATAGAGGGATTGAAGCGATTGGTCTATAGTTTGCAGGATTATCTATAGGACCTTTGGGATCTTTTAGGATAGGTGTAATTATGATTTCTCCTAATTCCGGTGGGAAATGACCTTCACTTAGTGTTGTTTGAAGCCATAGTGTGAGGCTAGCTTTAAATTTGGTGGAAGCTGTTGCTAGTAAGTATGAGGGACAGTTGTTCAAGTCACATGAGGATTTGCTGTATTTTTTGTAAAGCCTGTTCAAGTCTGACCATTGTATCTTTGGGAAGTTTGTCCATATCCTGTCTGCTGGGATTGCTTCATCTGTTTTGGGATTGATTCGTATTTCTTCTATGTTGATTCTTGAATTGTTGAATGTGGATCTGGTTGTGATGATTTTGTGTTTGAAGTGATCCGCTAATTGGGTGGCTGTGGGAGTTTGGTTTCCTTGGGTGGCGAGAAATGGTTTGGTATCGGTGAGATTTCTTAAGATGTCAAGAAGTATTCTTGTGTCTGGTTTTTCGGTGCTGATGAGTTTGGAGTAGTAGTTTTTTCGTTTTTCCTTCAGTTTGGTATTGTATTGTTTGATTAGATCAAACACGATCTGCCTTTGCTAAAACTGTGCTGACTGGTCCTCATCAGCCCGTGTCCATCAAGGTGATCAATGATTCGGTCCTTTATCAGCGACTCTACCATCTTTCCCAGTACCGAGGTCAGACTCACCGGTCTGTAGTTTCCCGGATCTCTCCTTGAACCTTTCTTGAAGATCGGCGTAATATTTGCCACCTTCCAGTCTTCCGGAATTTTTCCCGATTTGATCGACAGATTGGCTATTAGTTGAAGCAGTTCAGCTATGGTCCCTTTCAGTTCCTTGATGACCCTCGGATGGATGCCATCCGGTCCCAGGGATTTATTGCTCTTAAGCCTATCAATCAGCCTACACACCTCCTCTAGACTGACCGTCAATCCTGTCAGCTTTTCGTCTTCATTTCCAGCATATAGCCTGATGGGTTCTGGTATGCTGTGTACATCTTCTTCAGTAAATACAGACGCAAAAAATGTATTCAGTTTGTTGGCGATTGCTTTGTCCTCCTTTAGCGCTCCCTTTATTCCATGGTCATCCAATGGTCCCACCGCTTCCTTCGCGGGTCGTTTCCCCTTAATATATCGAAAGAACGGCTTGAAGTTCTTCGCCTCCTTGGCTATTTTTCCTCGTCTCTTTTGGCCCCTTTTACCGCCTTATGGCACCTGCATTGATGTTGGTTGTGCTTGTTCCAGTTTTTGACCTTTTCCATTCCTTAAACGAAGTTTTCTTGTCTCATCGCTTCCTTCACCTCTACAGTGAGCCAAGCCAGTTCTTTGCTCTTTTTCCTCTTTGATCCCTTGTTGATATGCGGATATGTTACTCATATGCAGATGATATTTTTATACTGTTATCAGTGACTAATGACATATTTACTACTCAATCCATGATTATCTAATTGTACTATCCTTATCTTTGTTGACCTGTCTGCTGCCTTTGATACTGTAAATCACAGCTTACTCCTTGTTATGCTGTCCTCGTTTGGATTCTGTGATTCTGCCCTCTTTTGACTTGCTTCCTACCTTTCCCAACGCACCTTTAGTGTATGTGTTGGTGGGTCCTCTTCTGCTGCTACCCCGCTAGCGGTTGGTGTACCACAGGGTTGTGTCTTAGGACCTCTTCTCTTCTCTCTCTACACCTCTTCCCTTGGTGCCCTGATCTACTCCCATGGCTTCCAGTATCATCTATATGCTGATGACTCCCAGATCTACCTCTCTATACCTGAGATTTCACCTAAAGTCCAAGACAAAGTCGCTGCTTGTTTTGCTGACATTGCTGCCTGGATGTCCTGCCGTCATCTGAAACTGATTATGTCCAAGACTGAGCTGCTCCGCTTTCTGCCTAAACCCTCTGCTCCTCCTCCTCCTTTCTCCATCTCTGTAAATAATACTGTCATTGTTCCAGTCTTCTCTGCTTGCAACCTTGGAGTGGTCTTTGATTCTGACCTCTCATTTTCTACATATATCCAACAAGTTGCTAAGACCTGTCGCTTCTACGTCTTCAATATCACAAAAATTCTCCCTTTCCCCTCTGAGCACACTATCACAACCAGGACGAAGGAAGTCATCCTGCCACTGTATCATGCAATGGTGTGCCCGCATCTGGAGTACTGTGTCCATTACTGGTCACCGTACCTCAAGAAGGACATGGCAGTACTTGAGGGAGTCCAGAGAAGAGCAACTAAACTGATAAAGGGTATGGAAAACCTCTCATATACTGACAGACTAAAACAGCTTGGGCTGTTCTCCCTGGAAAAGCGGAGACTTAGAGGGGACATGATAGAAACCTTCAAAATCCTGAAGGGCATAGAAAAGGTAGGCAGGGACAGATTTTTCAGATTATGGGGAACCACAAGTACAAGGGGGCACTCGGAGAAATTGAAAGGGGACAGGTTTAGAACAAACGCTAGGAAGTTCTTTTTCACCCAAAGGGTGGTGGATACATGGAACGCACTTCCAGAGGCTGTGATAGGCCGGAGCACATTACAGGGCTTCAAACAAGGATTGGATAGGTTCCTAGAGGATAAAGGGATTAAGGGGTACAGATAGGAGTAAAGGTAGGTCATAGGGATAGTCAGGGACCACTGCTCAGGCAATAGGCCTGATGGGCCGCCGCAGGAGCGGACCGCTGGACCTCTGGTCTGCCTCGGCGGAGGCAACTCTTATGTTCTTATGTACCTAAACACTTGTCCAAGCTCTCGTAACCTCACGCTTAGATTACTGCAATAAACTCCTAACTGGTATCCTTCAGTGTCACCTCTCCCCCTTGCAATCTGTGCAAAACTCTGTTGCGCGACTCATCTATCAACCCGCTATGCTCATGTCACCCCTCTCCTTAAGTCACTTCACTGGATCCCTATCTGGACCGACTCCATCCTGTTTATATCTTTTTGAAGGTGTGGTCTCCAGAATTGTACACAATATTCTGCTGAGTGGGTTGGACCCCTTGGCATCTCTGTGCTTAATCATCTACCCTATTGAATGGCTGAGGGAATAGAGAACCCTCTACACCAGAGGTTCTGAACATGCAGTATGCATACCCCTAGGGGTACGTGAACTGCTAATAAGGAGTACACAGCACTGCATGGGTCTCCTGCCCTCCTTCCTCCTCAACCTGCTAGTCGAGCCACTCATCACTGCCCCAGCAATTAATTTTGCAGTCTTGGTCCCTGCTTCTCTTGCACTACTCTGCTGCTTCAATGGGTTAGCAGCAGCAATTCCTACATGCTGCCTGTCACTAACCCAGAATCTTCTCCTCTGCTGGGTCCTGCCCTCAGTCAGAACTTCCAAACATGGCCGTGACAGAGATGAGGCTTCTGGGTTAGTGGCAGGCAGCGTGTAAAGATCAGTGCACTAACCCTTTGAAGCAAGAGGGAGGGAACATGTTAGTTGTGAATGGAACTGGGGTTGGGTGGATGGAGGCAAGGAAGGAAAAATGTTACAGGAGGGTTGAAAGAGGGAGAAATTGACATGGGGGTGGAGGGGAGGGAAAGATTGTGCATGGGGAGAGAGCATGTTGTGAGTGGGGTTGGGGAGATGGTGCGGTATACAAACCTAAGGTTTAGTTTAGTTTTAGTTTAGTTGGATGTCTTGGCCACCAGTACGTCCAACTAGATGTTCTACCTCAAGACGTCTACCTTTATTCCTCATTTTCAACCACAATACAAGTTGAAAATGCCCAAATGAAGTCTATTTAGATGTGGGAGGGGCCAGCTTTCTAATGTATTGGCCACAGACATGCCAACAGAACACCGGGGTACCTTAGAAAGCACCACTGTAAACTTCACATAAACAGTGCCACAAGTACATCTTATCATAACCCCCTTATAATGTATGGTGAGTCCTTCAAAACCTCCCCCCAAACCTACTATACCCACTTGTCCACAACCCCAATAGCCCTTATGGCTGCAGGTGGCACCTATATGGCAGTATAGTAGGGTTTAGGTGGGCTCACACTTTCCACCATAAATGTAGTGGTTAGAGTGACTTATGGGCCTGGCTCTTCTTCTCTATGGCTCACTAGAAAACACACACCCGACTACTTAAGACACTTGTGTGATGCTCTACTAGTCTTTCCCATACCAAGTGCTACTGTTATAGAGCCAGGTATGTACTGTTTCATTCAAATTTTGAGGGAGGATGTGAATAACATAATTTAATGTCCACCTACTGCTAGTAGCTTGGTAAGGTAGATATCTGTTATGAAATTTTTTTTATGATCTAATTTTATAATGGTATAGATTAGTTTTTAAAAAAGCTAAGTAAGCAATAGGACTAAAAGATTATAGCTTTCGGATAGTTATAAGATATATATTAGAGCACAATATTTGATATAAGCTTGTCCCTGAGATAACATATATAACATGAAGTTTTGATGGCTCTCAAATCTAGTCGGAGTGAATGAACTTTAGCGCTCCTTTTTAAATAATTAATGAGCTAGAATGAATAAGTGATTATCATCCTAGATTAACAGACTTATTAACTTGTTTCAGATTTTTATAGCTTCATGAATTTAAGTATTAAGCATGTAGTAGAGAACATATGTAATTAATTAGTATATTTTAAATGGATTGATACTGAATATATAGGGTTCCTTTTATCAAGCCGCGCTAGTGTTAAACCGCTAGCCGCTACCGCCTCCTCTTGAGCAGGCGGTAGTTTTTGGCCAGCGCAGGGGTTAGTGTGTGATTAAAAGTCACGCGCATTAACCCCGCTAGCGTGGCTTAATAAAAGGAGCCCATAGTTGATATATTAAATATTTATTAAGTAATAAGCTACAATGAACAAGTGAATACTATCATTTTAAATTCTTTGAGTGATTGGTTTGAGTTGTGGTCTTATACATTTGGTTTGAGTTATGGTCTTATACATTTATGAATTTAGGTACTATGTTTACAGTTTAGAACTTATGTAATTACCCAAACGTATTTTGAATTGATTGACATTGAATATGGTGCAGTTAATATTTGAGTTAATATTTGATTGAATAATTGGGTGTTTTTTTTATATTTTTAATAGTTTTTATAAAAGAATAATTTAAATTGGGAATAATCACTTAGAATGATTTTATTTTCTGCTATTTATTGGATAGACACCACATTTCTAATTAACACTTATGAATTTACCATATTTATAAGATTTGAGAGTAATAAACTATACAGTATTCAATTTTAGTAGTTTAATTTGATTAATAATATGTTTTAACACAGCCTATTGGATTTTTATGATGTTTATATAGATCACATGAAGGACACTTTTGTATTGTATAGAGCGTCTCCATGAACCCTTGAGAAAGCCTTTTGGGCGAAATGGGTCCCGTCGGGGCATGCTAGAGACACTGCATTAAAACAATAAGTAAAAATCTTTTTGTCTACTAGTCTTTATTTTTGGATGAAGTGATACAGAAGTATTTTGACTAGTCACTTCATATCAGGAGGCAATGAGAAGATCCTTATCCTGACTTTACTTGTCGGGGGTATGGACTTTGATGATTTTGGAATCCTACATAGCTATCCTGTCATTGAATCCAAAGAGTGAGGATACTGGCACCTTAAAACTTCACATAAACAGTGCCATAAGTACATCTTACCATAACCCCCTTATAATGTATGGTGAATCCTCCAAAACTCCCCCAAACCTACTATACCCACTTGTCCACCATCCCAATAGCCCTTATGGCTACAGGTGGCACCTATATGGCAGTATAGTAGGGTTTAGGTGGGCTCACACTTTCAACCATAAATGTAGTGGTTAGAGTGACTTATGGGCCTGGCTCTTCTTCTCTATGGCTCACTAGTCTACACACCCGACTACTTAAAACACTTGTGTGATGCTCTACTAGGCTTTCCTATACCAAATGCTACTGTTCTAGAGCCAGGTATGTACTGTTTCATTCAAATTTGGGGGGAGTGACAGGGTATCAGTGACCACTGGGGGAGTGTATGGGGCTCATTACTTAATCCCTCCAGTGGTCATCTGGTCAGTTTGGATACCCTTTTGGCACTTAGATGCTTCTCAAACAGCTCTAATTTAAAACATCTAAATTCTGTCTAGGATGTCCTGGGAAAGGTTTGATTATAGTTGAATGACATCCAAGTCTAAGCCCACCCAAAGTCCGCTCATTTCATGTCCATGGCACGCCTACCAACACACCCATTTCTACTCTAGATCACAGTGGGTAAGAAGTCCCACTAGAGTTCAGAAAGTCCTATTTTGAATATGCCCACTTAGATGTTTTGACTAGTAAGATGTCCAAGTACCAGTTTATGCTGACTTTTGGATGTCTATTTTTTTTTTAAAAAAATAAGCCCCATATTCTAAGTCCCTACCCCGGCCCCTTCCATTGTAGCCTCCCCAAACACTGAGTCACTGATCACCTATGGGTCACCTGAAATGGCCTAGCATTGAATATCCAGGTTTAACATACTGCCTACTGCCAGCTGAATATTGGGTAATGTAGAGCTTTGGGAACCACCACAAGATTTTAGGCTTACACATATAATTTTAACCTTAAATTTGATTCTACAAAAAATCTCACTTTATTTTGGCTTAGTAACAGTTGCAAAACCCATAAATTTGACTCCTGAGCTAAAATGCTTAAGAGATATCATTAATAAGACACCTGTGTCTGCATATTGTTCACTAGCATAGAAAATCATGGTTCATAATTTGCAACAAAGTCAGGATACAAGTATAGAAAAGGCCTTGAGTAGTGTGGAGCGCCATTGAGTAGTGTGTGCCACACACACATAAATGTGAACACACATAGTATACGTAACCCAGTGGAACTTTGCAAGGTCTTTTCTCTACCTGCCTCCCAACAGCGCCGCATCCTTCTGATGAGCAAATTCAAATCTTCAGCTATCAGTTATGGGGCTGCCAAAATGGACTACTGGGGCATGTGTTGGAGGTCAGTGCCTTACAGAATAGCACTTAGTTGCCCTGTTGTCACTTTCATGGGTAAGTATACAGCATGATTCTTATAGAGGCCAGGGCAAAATGAAGACATTTTGCCCATCTGTATGGATACGGGTAGTTAATTGTTTTAAACTAAGACAGATAAAGTGCTATTCTAACTCAAACCATATAGCTATATGCATTGTTAGATGTCATCGACTCATGTTCGAGTCCTAGCAACTTGATGACCATCAAAGTTTTCATGGCAGAATACAGAAGTAGATTGTCGGACCTTTCTTCTGTGTAATATAAATTCAATGTTGTCATTGTGGTCACATCAAACATGATCTTCCACTTCCAAAACTATTCTACATCCTATATAATAAAACGTTAGCGGCGCATGCGCTTTTAAAAAAGCGTGATCCCTGCCGATATGGTGTGTGGTCCGTGGCCGTGTTCCATTTTAGAACCCAGCCAGGGATCACTCTGTCCACTCCCCTCCTCCCGCCCTCACTCACCAACCCGAAGCAAGCTAGAACACACTTCCCGCCCCCACCTCACCAACCCGAAGCAAGCTCGAACACACCTCCCGCCCTCGCTCACCGCTGCTGCCACTGCCGCTGATCCTCATCTTCGGGGCAGCCTGCGATCGTGGCCGACTTTGGCGGGCCTCGCGGGCCGCTTTCCGGCCTTGGTGGCACGTTCCCTCTGACGCACGGGATCGCATCGGGGGGGAGCGTGCTTCTGGGTTGGGGAGCGGCCTGCGAGGCTCGCTGGAGCCGGCCACCACGATCGCGGCCTGCTTTGAAGAGGAGCAGGCCAGAAGACGCCGGGATGGAGGGAGGGTAAGCAGGGGGATCAATACAGGGGGCCAGAGGGAGAGGGAAAGGGGGCTGCTTTGGGGGAGGGGTGTGCTGAGGGGAGACAGAAGGGGCCATGGAGAGATAGGGGGAGGGAAAGGGGGCTGCTTTGGGGGTGAGGTGTGCTGGGGACAGACAGTTTTGCTCTGGGGGAAGACAGAAGGGGCCATGGAGAGACAGGGAGAGGGAAAGGGGGCTGCTTTGGGTGGGAACAAACAGCTTTGCTCTGGGGGGAAGACAGAAGGGGCCATGGAGAGAAAGGGGGCTGCTTTGGAGGGAGGGGTGTGCTTAGGGCAAACAGCTTTGCTCTGGGGGGGAAAGACAGAAGAGGGCCATGGAGAGACAGTTAGGGAAAGGGAAAGGGGGCTGCTTTGGGGGAGGTCTGTGCTGGGGGCAGACAGCTTTGACACAGACAGGGCCAAGGAGAGAGAGTTAAAGAAACACAGACAGACAGACACATCTATTCTAGCAACCGTTAATGTAACGGGCTTAAAGACTAGTGCATATATAACAGATTAAAAGGTTTTCCCTCCCCATACAAACATTATACCCCCGGGCAGCAGGAGATGCTAATCAAATGTGGAACTACAGGTCCCAGCATGCACTGGGCTATTGAGCTCAGTGTTGCATTGGTTGGGAGAGTGTGGCGTAGTGGTTAAAGCTACAGCCTCTGTACTCTGAGGTTGTGGGTTCAAACCCACACTGCTCCTTGTGACCCTGGGCAAGTCACTTAATCCCCCCATTGCCCCAGGTATATTAGATAGTTTGTGAGCCCGCCGGGACAGATAAGGAAAAATGCTTGAGTACCTGAATAAATTCATGTAAACCGTTCTGAGCTTTCCTGGGAGAACGGTATAGAAAAATAAATAAAAATTCTCTTTATATGCAACTGTGTCTTGGTTGTATATGTGATGACTTCTCTGAGCAAACCAGGCTGGTCTACCACAGCATAGCAACTGCATATTGAAGCAAACATCTACATATACCGTGTTTCTCCAAAAATAAGACAGTGTCTTATATTAATTTTGGGTCCAAAAAGTGCATTAGGGTTTATTTTTGGGGGATGTCTTATTTTTTTTTTCATGTACAACAATCATCTCTCCCTTCCTCTCCTCCACCCCAATTCTTCCTCTTTTCTTTCTTCCCCCACCCCCCATGTGCAGCATCTTTCCTCTCCTCTCATCCATCCCCTTTTCTCGGCGAATCAGGGAGCACTAGAAACATAGAAAGATGACGGCAGATAAGGGCTTACAGCCCATCAAGTCTGCCCATACCATTGACCCTCTTTTAAGTCTACTGGCCCCCTTAACTCTACTGACCTGCTCTATTAAGTCTATATCCTAGCGACCCTATTCATTGGTATGACTCTCGCAGTGATCCCACATAGGTATCCCATTTATTCTTGAAGTTTTGGATACTGCGGGCCTCGATCACCGGTTCTGGAAGCTTGTTCCAATGCTCTATCACTCGTTCCGTGAAGAAGTACTTCCTGACGTCTCCACAAAACTTCCCTCCCCTGAGTTTGAGCGGATGTCCTCTTGTGTTCGAGGGTCCTTTGAGAAGAAAGATATCATCTTCCACCTCGACCCGTCCCATGATGTACTTAAATGTCTCAATCATGTCTCCCCTCTCCCTACACTCCTCGAGAGTATAGAGCTGCAATTTGTTCAGTCTCTCTTCTTACGAGAGACTCTTTAGCCCCGAGACCATCCTGGTGGCCATCTGCTGAACCGACTCAATTCTGAGCACATCTTTACGGTAATGTGGCCTCCAAAATTGCACACAGTATTCTAGATGAGGTCTCACCATGGCTCTGTATAATGGCATCATGACCTCAGGCTTCCTGTTGACGAAACTTCTCTTGATACAACCCATCATCTGCCGTGCCTTAGATGGAGCCTTCTCCACTTGAGTAGCAGTCTTCATGTCTGCACTGATGATCACTCCCAAGTCTCGTTCTGCTGTAGTCTTGGTCAAAGTTTCTCCATTCAATGTGTAAGTTCTGCATGGATTTCCATTTCTGAGATGCATGACCTTACATTTCTTGGCGTTGAAGCCCAGCTGCCAGACAGAGGACCAACTTTCTAAAGTACAGAGGTCCTGTTCCATAGTATTCTGCAGATTGTAGCCGTTTATGATATTGCATAGTTTGGCATCATCAGCGAATAAGGTTACCTTACCTTGAAGCCCTTGAGTCAAATCCCTAATGAATATGTTGAAGAGGAGTGGACCCAGGACTGAGCCCTGCGGCACTCCGCTGGTCACTTCCGACGTTTTGGAAGTGTCAGGGATGGAGTCGGGGAGTGTCGGGGACATTCGGAGGGGGGCTTCAAGGGTCGATCTTAATTAGGGCTTATTTTTGGGATAGGGCTTATATTAGGAGCATCTTCAAAAATCATTCTTGGGCTTATTTTCGGGATATCTTATTTTCAGGGAAACAGGGTACATCCCCCGATATTCACAGGGGTTCCGTTCCAGGAACCCCTGCAAATATTGAAAAACCGCAAATACGGTTTTTCGTCTGGGGAGGCAGGAGAGGGCAGCTGGAGAGGCAGGAGAGGGCAGCTGGAGCGCCAGCGAGTGAAGGAAATCACTCGCGGTATGCTCTGACCGCCTCTTCTTGTACTAAAGTCGGGCCTCATCAATCAGGAGCTACTTTGACACGCAGCTCCTGAATGATGAGGCCCGACTTTAGTACAGGAAGAGGCGGTCGGAGCATACCGCAAGTGATTTCCTTCACTTGCCGGTGCTCCAGCTGCCATCTCCTGCTTCCCCTTTGCAGTCGGAAAATACCGCAAATGACCGAGACCCCAAACCACGGACCGTGAATTCGCGGGGGAGCACTGTATTCTGTGCTGTCACCTATCAGTATAGTGGAACTAAAGAAACTGATGATTTTTTTTTTTTTAAACATGCAGCCAGCATTAAAAATGTTAGCTGCTACTGCTCAATAATGACCAGAGGATCTCTAAATTGTTTCTCCAGTGAACATTTGTGTTGCTTTACTTAGTACAGGACTTCCTTCTGTGATTTGTTCTAAATCTTAACTTTATTAAATTCTAATCTTCAGTGAGTGAAAGCAGTGGAGGCTAATAGCTCTTCTGGCAATTTTATTTCATTTGAATTTTAATTTCCTAATGCCTTGGGTGGAATTGCAGAGGAAGGTGCGTCACTTCATATGGCTGAGATTATTTGGTTCACTCTTTGCTATTTTTCCCTACTGTGGGAAGGAGGATATTAGTCTAACCTGTTCTGTTCCTAAGGGTTGAGACATCTGAGGAAACTTCTGAGAGCTGAAAATGTAAGAGTAGAGAGATTCTTTTACATGCATGACAATTGAAAAAGAAAAGAAGGAACAAGACAACATATGAACATAGGTTATTACAGTGGTTCATAAATCTGTCCTGGGGGACTCCCAGCCAATCGGGTTTTCAAGATATCCCTAATAAATATATGTGAGGCAGATTTGCATGCCTGTCACCTCTATCATATGCCAATCTGCCTCACACATATTCATTAGGGATATCTTGAAAACCTGACTGATGGACAGGTTTAAGAACCACTGGCATATTGCGTCCGACCAAATTTTATCAAATCAGGGTCCAGTCTCTGACAGTGGCTAATCCAAGTCACTAAGAAGAACATGGCAGATCCCAAAGAATAAATCCATTTTATGCAGCTCAATCCCATGAATGAGGAGTATTTTTCTAAAATCTACTTGGTGTACAACCTGGGTCCTGGGGTGACCTGGCAGGCTCTATCAGTTCTTGAATGCTTGGCACCTGGAGTCTCCACATAAGGAAAAAAAGGTGTTTATTTATTTTATTTAATTTTTCACATACCAACTGCATGCCATCAAAGCAATGTACATTCATATACAGTAAACATTTTGTCCCTGGAAGGCTCACAATCTGATTGTTTAATTGAGGCAATGGAGGGTTAAGTGAATTGCTCCAGATCACAAGAGGCTGCAGTACAATTTGAAGTGGGTTCCCATCTTGCTAGTCTAATCATTAGGCCTCTTGGCAGATGGGGTTTCCTTACCTTCCCCTCCAGGAAAGGTTTATTCAACTTATACAATTATAGTTTTATATAAAGTACCAATTAGAAACTGGTTAACACACAGATATCAGAGGGTGGTGGTTAATGGAATTTGCTCAGAGGAAGTAAAGGAGAGTAGTGGAGTGACTCAAGGATCAGTGCTGGGGCCGATTTTGTTCAATATGTTTGTGAGCGATATTGCCATTGGATTAGAAGGAAAGGTTTCCCTTTTTGCAGATGATATATCAAGATTTGTAACAGAGTTACAAATCTAAAATTCTAAAAACTAAAATTCAATGTAAAGAAATGCAGAGTAATGCATTTGGGGATTAATAATCGGAAGAAACCGTATATGCTGGGAAGTGAGAAGCTGATATGCACGGACGGGGAGAGGGACCTTGGGGTGATAGTGTCCGAAGATCTAAAGGCGAAAAAACAGTGTGACAAGGCAGTGGCTGCTGCCAGAAGGATGCTGGGCTGTATAAAGAGAGGTGTAGCCAGTAGAAGGAAGAAGGTGTTGATGCCCCTGTACAGGTCATTGGTGAGCCCCACTTGGAGTATTGTGTTCAGTTTTGGAGACCGTATCTGGCGAAGGACATAAGAAGACTTCAAGTGGTCCAGAGGAGGGCGACGAAAATGATAGGAGGCTTGCGCCAGAAGACGTATGAGGGGAGACTGGAAGCCCTGAATATGTATACCCTAGAGGAAAGGAGGGACAGGGGATATATGATTCAGACGTTCAAATACTTGAAGGGTATTAACCTAGAACAAAATCTTTTCCAGAGAAAGGAAAATGGTAAAACCAGAGGACATAATTTGAGGTTGAGGGGTGGTAGATTCAAGAGCAATGTTAGGAAATTCTACTTTACGGAGAGAGTGGTGGATGCCTGGAATGCGCTCCCGAGAGAGGTGGTGGAGAGGAAAACAGTGACTGAGTTCAAAGAAGCGTGGGATGAACACAGAGGATCTAGAATCAGAAAATAATATTAAATATTGAACTAAGGCCAGTACTGGGCAGACTTGCACAGTGTGTGTCTGTATATGCCGTTTTGGGGAGGATGGGCTGGAGAGGGCTTCAATGGCTGAGAGGGTGTAGATTGGCTGGAGTAGGTTTTAATGGATATTTCGACAGTTGGAACCCAAGCACAGTACTGGGTAGAGCTTTGGATTCTTGCCCAGAAATAGCTAAGAAGAAAAAATTAAAAAAATTTAAATTGAATCAGGTTGGGCAGACTGGAAGGACCATTCCGGTCTTTATCTGCCTTCATCTACTATGCTACTATGAGTGGACACCCCGGAGGGAGTGGAAAATGTGAAAAAGGATCTGCAAAAGTTGGAAGAATGGTCTAATGTCTGACAACTAAAATTAAATGCAAAGAATGTTTAAGCCTTAAAAAAAGTTTTACTGACTAGCACTGGATTTTACTAAACGTTGGTAAAGGTTTCTACTGTGGGCCGGCAAGGTAATTGCTCCGAAGCTCATAGAATTCCTATGAGTGTCAAAGCATGTACCTCGCTGGCCTGTGGTAGAAACCTCTTCCGCTGTATAGTAAAAGGAGCCCTAGATTATTAATCTGAAGTTCAAATAACAAGGAAGAATCTAGAACTATCCCCAGCACTCTGCAGGTTTTCTCCACTGGTAGGCGCTTACCTTGTTCTAAACACATTTAGATCTTTAAGTCTGTCCCCATATGCTTTAAGGCAAAGACAATTGGCCATATTTAGTAGTTGCCCTCTGAACTGATTCCATCCTCTTTATATTTTTTTGAAGGTGCGGTCTACAGAATGGTACAGAGTAGTCCAAAAGATCTCAACAGAAACTTACATAAAGTCAATATCACACAATTGCCCAGCAGCAGGGGTGTAGCCAGAAGTCCATTTTTGGGGGCCTCAGGAGTGGACTCAGGGGCCACCCATTTTCTTACCCCCCCCCCACTCACACATACAGATGCATTAAAAATAATACCTTTGCTGGCAGGGATGTCAATGCCCCACCTCCTGATGAGATCTGCCTGAGCCACTTCCTTCTTCTTGTGCTGCTTTAGGAATGAGGAAATCTATGGCATGCTTCCAGCTACTGATCCTAGCATCCTCATTTGCAAACTGACTATGCTAGGGGGAATGCCAGTGAAAACAGTGTATAAAATTTGAAATTAAAGTCACCCACCTTGGGGAAAGTGGCAAGACAGCAGGAGCAGGAGAACAGGTTCTTCTACTCACTCGGAGGCCCTACCTGTTTTGGGTTCCGAGTCAGCTGTGCTGTATTCTGTTGCTTTGTTTTTCTTTTTGGAGGGGGGGGGGGGCTCAGCCGTGGCACAGATGGTGCCCTCCAGTGGTCACGGCTTTTGATTTTATTAGGGCCAGCTGCCAGAGGTGGAGGGGGCAGGGCTCGACGCATGACTTGGCTCCAGGTGGCGATGGCATTGATTGAGATGCTGGTCAAGAAGGGGAGCCTGTCCGTGCATGAGTGAAGAGGACTGGGCCCTGACTGGCATGCTGGTAACACACACTGGTAACAGGCACACACACCGGCGTGTCAAAGACAAGAAGAAGGCTGAAAGGGCTGAAGAGGGGCTAAAGGAGGCTCGGGGACCTCACTAGGCAGCTGGTTTTATTGAAGAAATTGCACTTTAAGTAATTTTAGCTTAAATAGTAGACTGAATTCAATTATTTTAATCAGAAACATACTTTTATATTGGGAGTTGTATAGTAATTTAAAAGAAACTGCAGCAGTGTTTTTAATTGAAAATTTTTGTGCAATAAAAATTTAACTCATTTTTAAAACTGATAGTTGTAGTCACATGATGTGTTGAGCTGAGCAGGACGTGACTTGCTTGAGCTCCGTTGTCCCGGGATCCTTCCCACCTCGCCTAGCCTCACCTAGCGTCAATTTTGGAGTCCTCGGGCTCGGATTGGTGTATGGACAGGTTTGTCCAGCACATTAGCCCGGCGATGAGTGGGAGGACCACCAGAAAAGAAAAGGATAGAGAACCGCGGCCTTCAAAAGTTGACTCCAAGATGGCGGCGGCGGAGTAGGGATCTGCGCTGCCCCTCTCTGATGCGCACATTGAGACCTTATCGGCATCGGTGGTCCGTGCGCTGGATTCGTGTTTCGAGCACCTGTCCAGGCAGCTTACCTCACTGGAAGCCCTGCTCACCGAGACCACCCGGCGTACGGGAGAGCTCGAGACGCGGGTGGCGCTGGTGGAGGAAGCACACACGACATCAGCAGCTGACCTCCTCTCTCTTAAAGACCAACTACGGAGCCAGGCGGAGAAGATTGAGGACCTGGAGAACCAATCGCAGCGCGATAATCTGCGGCTGATCGGTCTCCCTGAGTCGATGCATGATTCTCGCCTTTTGTCTACTCTTGAATCCTGGCTGAATACTGAGTTTCCTTTGCCACCTGGAGTGGGGCCCTTGCATCTCGATCGGGCACAGCGCTTGGGCAAGCGCTCAGAGGATCATACCTGCGCCGAGTCACTATCATAAAAGTGCACAATTCTGAGCACAAGGCTGAGTTGCTGAGATCTTATAAACAGAAGCGTAACACTCTCGGAACTCCGTCCGGATATTTCAGGACTACTCGTCTGCTTTGCAAGAAGACAGCGGCGTTTCTCCAGGGTGTGTTCTGCACTCTTCGATCGCAAACAGCGTTTTATGTTGCAGTACCCGGCACACATGAAGATCTGGACGAGTGTCAGGTGGAAGAGTTACCCTGGAGTTACGGTGGAAGACGCTCAGGCCTTTTTGGATGCATTGCCCGTTGAGCCCAGTCCCTCCTCGGCAACCTGATTTTGTTTGACTGTGGGTGCTTTGACTTTTGCGGTGTCTTATTTGGGGCCTGGTTGTTGGCTCCTGCACCTGCAGTGTGCATGTTCCCCTTTTCCTTGGACTGCTATCCTTGAATTTGCTGTTTATTCCTTTCACTAGTGTGATTGTTGGGGTTAGGGGTGTTTGGGGATTGTATGATTGGCTGTGGTTGTATGATTGTATGATTGGTTGGGCATAGGTAGCTCTTAGAGGACAGTGGGTCTCTGTACAAGCGCCGTCTATTTCTCTGATTTGGGATTTGACTAGTGGATAGAGTTTTGGGGTTAAGGCTTAGGGTATTGTGTGTATGTGGTTCGGTCTTGGGGGGGACTGTCTGGGAGGGCTAGGGGTAGTTTTTGGTTCGGTTTTATGGTTGCTTATTGTAGACTTCTGAAGCCACGTGTCTTTGCTCCTTTTTTTTTTAGGGTGTTCTATTACTTTTGAGAGTTGGTTGATCAGGAGGATGTGTGAGTGGTGTGGTTGGTGGGGTTCGTAAGTGTGTGTGGTTTTCTGATTTGGGTCAGGTGGGGGAGTGTTGGGTGGGGTGGGGGGGTCTGGGGCCCTGCTCACATCTGATCGTGATTTCCTCTCTCGGTCCTGCTTTTGTGGGACGGGGTGTGAGTTTGTGGAGGGGAGTATGAGGGGATGGGTTTGGGGAGGGAATGGTGGGGTTTTGGGGGTGGGTTGGTTCTCCTCTCACTGATTTCTTGGTACAGTTTCTGGGGTTCCGGGTATTTGTTGTTCTGCTTTCTTTTTATGGGGACTTTGGGACTCCTTTTGTGTTTTCTCCTTATTTGAGGTACTCCTCTACAACATTCTTGGGGAGACGGCTTCTTGGCCCTCTCCCCCTTCCTGCTCAGTGGTGTGTATCTTCTTGTGATTGATGGTCCTGGGGGAGGCTGGGCTCCTGGGTTCTTAATTTTGTGGTACCTTTTGTTGCTTGGCTACTTTCTTTTCTTTCTCTGACAGATGTTAGTTCACCGTTTAGGCTAACCTCTTGGAACGTTGGGGGAATCGCGTCTCCGATCAAGCGGTCTAATATCGCTTGTTTACAAGAAACTCGTCTTACAGATGAGGAACACCTTGTTATGTCGTTCGTGGGTGGGTGAGGTTTATTTTGCATCCTCCCCTGGGCGCCATGGTGGTGTAGCGATGTTGTTACGAAGGTCTTTGACCTTGGGAGTTCAAGTTCTTGATAAATCACTGGATGGTCGTTATTTACTTTTGCGTATATCATTAGGGGACAGGAGTTACTTGTTGCTGGTGGTTTATGGGCCTAATTTGTCTGAATCTTCTTTTTTGCGGGACTTGGTTACTCTTCTTGCCAGATATCCTGGTGATCCTTTGCTCCTGGTGGGTGATATTAATTTGGTTAGTGATCCCAACTCTGATAAGTCGAGTGCCTTGTCTTCTTCATTGGGGGCTCGAGGCTGGCTTTTGTCTGATTTTTGTGACACTCTATCCGTAGTTGACCCTTTGCGCCTTTTACATCCTGAAGTTCGGGACTATACTCATCTCTCTCGTGCTTATAACACTTGGTCTCGGATCGACTATGTTTTTGTGTCTTTGGGCCTGTTTCTATCTGTGTCCTCGGCACCTTTAGTTCGACCCCTTCACCTGCAACTCGGGAGCAATATCTGTCCACCCAAGCGGCACTTAACTCTTTGCTTCATTTTTGTTCTCAGAAGTGGGCGGCTTCTCATAAACATCGTTTTCATAGGTTTGGTAATCGATTTGGACGGTTGTTGGCGTGTTTTGTGGATGCTAAGATGGGCCGTAAACCGATACTGATGCTTCAGACTCCTTGGGGGGGGGACGGGTGACTAAAACGGCACAGGTGGCAGCGACTCTTTCCGACTTCTTTTCACGACTCTATGCTGCACCCGATGATGTTCCAGAGGAACTGATTTCGGACTATCTCCACTCATCTGGGATGCCGCGTCTGGCTGAAGACGTGATCACTCGTCTTAATGAACCCTTTCAGGCACTGGAATTGCAGACGGCAATTAAGTCTCTTCGCACGGGCAAAGCCCCTGAGCCTGATGGTTTTTCGGGTGAGTTCTACCGTATTCTTTCCCCCATCTTAGTGGTCCCTTGCTTGAATACTATAATGCGGCAATAACCAGGGGATCCTTTCCTTGTTATGCTAATGAGGCTCTCGTCACCTTGTTGCTGAAACCGGGCAAGATGGCTGATGACCAGGATTCTTATTGCCCGATTTCTTTACTCAATGTTGATTTAAAACTGTTTTCCCGTATGCTGGCTAATCGCCTCACTCCACATCTCCCTTCCATTATTCATGAGGACCAGGTGGGCTTTGTTCGGAGTCAGCAATCTGTCAGAAATGTGCGTAAGGTCCTCTTCGCATTGGCACATTGCCAGGATCTTGGACTTGATGCACTGTTTGTTAGTCTGGATGCCTCCAAAGCTTTTGATAGTGTTAATTTGCCTGTCTCTGCTTCAAATCCATTTTTGGTTCGGCCCCCTTATACTTAGTTCCCCATTTTATCCTAGATTCTCCATCCAGACCCACAAGCAGAGCTCATCTCTTCAGCCATCCAACTCTGAAGGCCTGCCGCTACAAAAGATACCTGAATAGAACTCATGCCTTCCAAGCTGGTCATCTAAATGATTGGCTGGTCAATATCATCTTGCACTCCTCATCCTACCTAAACTTTAGAAAATTACTAAAAACTAACCTATTTAACCGATTTGTAACCTAAGACCTCTTGCCTGACCCTTACCTCCCAAGATCTCTCTTATGCCTTACCCCTGTTTTCCTGCCCACCTTCTCATGACCCTTTTATTGTACCGGTCTCCTGCTTCCTGCATTGTTCATCTGTATCCGCTGATTGTACCTTTCGTTGATTGTATCTGTATTCGCTGATTGTACCTCTTCGCTGACTGTCCAGCCCTTCTTTGTTGTAAACCGTCTCGAACTAATACGGCTTTGGCAGTATATAAGAAATAAAATTATTATTATTATTATTAATTGGTCCTTTTTGTCACATGGACAGCCACACCGCAGGAGGAAGAGAGGACAGAATCGTCACCTGTCTGCCTGGAGCAAGAGTGAAGGATGTGGCCAACAGGATCTCCAGGATCATAGACAGCGCAGGGGGAGAGGATACTGCTGTGCTCATCCACGTGGGAACAAATGATGTGAGCGGACGAAAGTATGACAGGGAAGAGATGAAGGGCCAGCTCCGCTCACTTGGAAGACAGCTGAAGATCAGGGAGGTGAAGGTGGCCTTCTCCGAGATCCTCCCAGTACCAAGAACGGATGGAAAGAGACAAGGGGAATTGCAAGCTATTAACGCCTGGATGAGACGATGGTGCGAAGAAGAAGGCTTTGACTTCGTGCACAACTGGATGGCATTCTGGGGAAAAAGCAAGTACTACAGAAAGGATGGACTACACCTCAACAAGGAAGGAGCAAGAGTATTGGCAGGCAACATGAAGAAGGCCATCGAGAAGGCTTTAAACTAATAAATAGGGGAAAGTCGACCACCAGTCGATGGCACGGACGACAGGATGCCCCGATGAAGAAACCATGGGTTACTACTCATACACAGGAGGGGACGACCTCACAGCAAATAAGGAAGACAAGGCAGGAAGGGACAATTCAGACACAGGAGGGGATGACCGTACAGCAAACAAGGGAGACACCACTTGAGCGGTTAAGGATACCGTGAAAGAAACAGTAGAGACAGTAAAGAGTAGAAAGTCCAAAAAGGTAACACGAAGAGAACTCAAATGTATGTATACAAATGCTAGAAGTCTAGGAAACAAAATGGGGGAACTAGAGACAATAGCAAGACATGATAAGTTGGAAATCATTTGCATAACAGAAACATGGTGGAATGAAGAAAACAAATGGGATACAGTACTACAGGGATGCAAACTATATAGAAGAGATCGAGTAGGGCAGAAAGGTGGAGGTATTGCCCTATATGTTCAGGAAGGAGTAGAATCTGTTGAAGTGGCTACGACGGAAACGAAAGAGAAGCTAGAGTCCCTCTGGATCAAGATTCCTGGCCAAAACAGCGCAGACACGAAAATTGGCCTTTACTATCGTCCCCCAGGACAGGCGGAGGAAACTGACTCAGAAATGATAGAAGAAATCAAACAAGAATGCAAGATGGGCGAGGAGAACAGGGGGCGTGTGCTGAACAAGATGGCTGCGAGTGCCTGGCGTTGAGCACTCACGGAGGCTCCGTGCTGCTGGTTTCTTACCTATGGTTAAGCGAAAATCTAAGCTCCGGGTTTTCCCGGAGGAATCTTCGGCGGCAGCTTCGGGCCCGATGAATGCTTTCCTCCAGCGTGGGGCTGGAACGTATCCGGAGTTTTCTTCGGCAGGGAGAGACGCGCAGGCTGAGGCGTCAGTTCTCTCCCTCGAAGCGACATCGTTGTCTCCGGAGGAGCGGAGTCCTCCGAGTCGCCCGGCGGCGTTAGACCATCAGATGGAGGTCGGAGCGCCCCAGGGTGTTCCCTTGCCAGTGAAACCGAGATTGGGGAACGTCTCGGTGGACGGAGAAGGGAAGCCAAGAGGGACATCTGAGCACTTGGAGGAATTGGATCTGCAAATTCCTCAGGATTTTTTGAAACTGAATGTATCTCCAGCTGAGGTTTCAGGTAACCTTTTTGCAACAGAGGGTCAGGGGTTTGAACTAATTCCCATGCAGAGGCCCAACGTTTTCACGATGGAAACATTATGGGAGGCAATATCTACTTTACAACTCTCTTTAGGATCTCAAATGCAGCAACTTACCACAAGATATACAACTGTCGTTTCTCAAAATATGGAATTGAAAAATAGATTATCTAGTGTGGAAACAAAAGTGGATGGGCATGAGACCAGGATAAAATCTGTGGAGTCCCAGGCCTCGGTGTGGGTCAGGGATAGTGGAAATCTTAACTTTAAAGTTGAAATGCTGGAAAACATGACCAGAAGATGTAATCTTCGGATTATAAATTTTCCTAAGCTTTCATCTATTTCTCCACAAGATATGTTTAAGAAATACCTGAAAGAGATTTTGAAAGTGCCCGAATCTTCTTATCCGCCCCTCACTAAAATATATTATTTGCCAACTAGGACTTCTGGCCAGGAACCAGGCCAGCAGAATTTGTCTGCTGATAGTTTGGACCTAACAAATTTCCTTGAGAGGTCGGATAATGAGCCACCGGCAACTGCGACGCTGCTAGTACAGTTTGCTATAGACTCTGACAGAGAATGGATGCTTAAGATGTTTTTTAAGTTTAAGGATATACCATTTATGACAAAAACGGTGAGAATGTATCCTGATGTGTCAAGGATGACCCAAAAGAGAAGAAAACAGTTTCTCATTTTGAGACCAAGGGTCATACAATTGGGTGCTACGTTCGTACTCAGATATCCCTGTAAATGTGTGATGGTCTATCAGGGGAATAGACATGTTTATTTTGAACCTCAGCAGTTGATAAAATTCATTTCTGCAAAAGAGTAAATTTGATAATCTTGAGAGAATTGTAGTTATAACCCGCTTAGTTTAATTAGGTTCCTTGCTTCTACTCTATACCATCTGTATTTTCTTAGTAATGTTTGATAGAAGCTCAGTGAAAGTAGCTTTCTCCCCCATTATTGAGGTCTAATTTTTTCCAATCCAGTATACTTAAAATTTTAAAAGAAAAATTTTTCCTATTGCACTGTACTATTGCTCTGTTTATCTTTTTCTTTCTATTATAAATTTCCTTTTTGATTATTATGTTAACAATGGTTGAGAACTGGTATTGGAATATTTCTTTGAATTGACTGTTTATCATGTCAAACTATAAAATTAAATAAAGAATTTAAAAAAATAAAAAAAAAAGAATGCAAGATGGGCAATGTAATAATATTGGGAGACTTCAATTTCCCGAGGATAGACTGGAAACTAGGAACCTCCAACTGTGGCAAGGAGGCCAAGTTCCTGGAGGCGCTAGGGGATTGCTTCCTGGAACAAATGGTAAAAGAGCCGACAAGAGGCAATGCCACCCTGGACTTGGTACTAAATGGCCTCACGGGTCCGACAAAAGAAGTAGAAGTTACGGTACCGCTGGGGACGAGCGATCACAATGTGATCAGCTTTAAGCTTGACATTGGGAATAGAAAACATGCCAAAACCTATGTCCTTAGTGCCCCCAGTGCCTCCTTCCTATGCCCTTAGTGCCCCTTCTTGTGACCTTAGTGACCCCAGTGCCTCCTTCCTATGTCCTTAGTGCCCCTTCCTGTGTCTTTAGTGCCCTCAGTGCCTCCTTCCTATGTCCTTAGTGCCACTTCCTGTGTCCTTAGTGACCCCAGTGCCTCCTTCCCATGTCCTTAGTGTCCTCAGTGCCTCCTTCCCATGTCCTTAGTGGCCCCAGTGCCTCCTTCCTATGTCCTTAGTGCCCTCAGTGCCTCCTTAGTGCCCCCAATGCCTCCTTAGCTCCCCAGTGCCTCCTTAGTGCCCCAATGCCTCCTTCCTATATCCTTAGTATCCTCAGTGCTTCCTTCCTATGTCCCTGCTCACTGCCTTCCAGCCTTTGTCCCACCACCTCCCTCGAAGCCAGCATGCCTGCCTGCCTTATGCATGCATGATGTCACATTTAAGAGGAAAGAGTGGCCGGCAGCTGCCCCAGCGCCTCAACTGCCTCTCTGCTGCAGGGATCTTGGTCGGGCCAGTGTGGGAGACGAACTCCGCCTCCCAACATCCCTAGCAGCACTAAACTTTAAAAATCCTCCTCTTCAAGTACAGCTCCACTACCAACAGGAGTTGTCTCTACAGCCTCTCGCTATAGGGATCTTGGTTGGGCTGACCAGGAGCTACAGGACTAGGGTGTGGGAGAGCACTCTGCCCCCCCCCCCCCGCCCACCGCTGCTACTCGCTGAGCCAGTTGGAAGGCTCAGCAACTCAAGTTTAAATTCACTTTAAAGTTCGTATGGCCCTACCCTCTCACCTCTTCCATCGCCAGACCAAGAGCTACGGGACTTGAGTGTGGGAGAGCACTCTGCCTCTTCCCACCATTGCTAGTTGCTGAGCCAGACAAAAGGCTCAGCGCCAAAAGTGCACAGCCATTCGGCGCACCATCTAAGAAGCATGTCAAAGGCGTTTTAGCGGATGCCTTTGCGAAGCGACCAAACCAACACCCTCTCCAAGCCACCAATCCAGTCCTAGCTAAACTACAAGGCAATACTACCCATCTACAACAACACAGAACATATGCTCCCTTCTCAGCCCCTGAAGAAACCAACAACTGTCAACAAATCAGAAGAAAAGATCTTCCCTACCATGCCCCACAACTACAATATCCACTACACTCAGTACCAACATGACAGCAATACCACAAAAATACCTACAAACTACCCTACTGATTACGCTGCTCCTAACCAACTGGAAGGCAACAGCAAACAACATCTTCCCAATACCAACTATAGCAAATTCCAAGGGAATCACACAACCATCCAGGCGACTCACAATAGACAGAAACTCAAACTATCAGACATACACTTACCAACCCATCTCACAAACAACAAGAAGACCGACAAACCCTTACAAGACCAAAACACAACCCTACCAAAGATCACTCATCTATCCAAAAACAACTCACAACACATCAACAGACTACACCACTCTCACATGTGCATACATGAACATCAGAGCCATAGGCCCCAAGACAGAACAAATAAAAAACTGGATAGTAGAAGAAAACCTAGATTGCCTTTTCCTCACAGAAACCTGGCTTATTTCTGATTCAGACCCCAGAATAACGGAAGTCTGCCCAAAGAGTCACAAGATAACAATGGTCTGCAGAGAAAATAAAAGAGGAGGAGGAATTGCCATCATAGTCAGAAACACCTTAAACCTAAAAATACAGGACAAAACAACCACCCCATACCTGGATCTACTAGCCTGTCAACTTTCAAGCACATCACTCAAAGGAACACTAACATGCCTGCTCTGCTACATAACCCCAGGAAACTGGAACACAGAAAAACCAAAATTTGAAGACTTTATATACCAAAACTCACTTACGGCAACATACAACTTAATCCTAGGAGACCTCAATCTCTACCTCGAAAACCAATCCTGCAAACAAGTAGAAACCTTACTTTCATACCTCGAGACATTAACATACAAAATATTAGACCCTCAAACCACACATGAAAAAGGACACCAACTTGACATTGCAGCCTACATGTCCCAACAACCCACACAACCAGAAATCCAAACATCAATCGGTAACTGGTAGCACTCACTCTGGTCAGATCACTATACTTACACCTTTGAAATCAATTGGACCATCAACAAAAGCATACCAATTACTCAAAAAACAACTTACAACTCATGTAAATACATCAACCCCACCAAATTCTGGGCAAAAAGCCGACACCATAATCCAAGACTACAATACCAAATACTTCATCTCTCAATGGAGGCATCCAAGTATAACAACCCTAGATGAGCTAGCCCCAGAACAACCCAAAACCAGAATCCATAGAAAATCAGACAAATGGTTCGACAACAAACTCCTTCTACTCAAAACACAAAGCAGACAATTAGAAAGAAAATGGAGAAAAAGTTACCAAGATTCCACAAAATCAGCATGGAGTCTACTGAACCAAAAATACAAACAAAAACTGAAAGAAAAAAGAAAGACATACTACACAAAGCAAAAAAGAGAAGGATCCCAAGACACAAAAAAGCTATTCTAGCTACTAAGAGAACTCACAGACACCACACCCTATCTGACCAATAGCAACTCCTCCCCTCCCTCAGCCTCCCTCTTAGCCACATTCTTCAAAAACAAGATCGAATCTATCAGAACCACTTTCAATGGAAAACCTATGCACCCAGAAGAGCTCTCATACCCCCCCCCCCACAGAGAAAGAATCAGTTGCTGCAAATAGAACCTGGTCCCACTTCTCACCTATAAAATGGCCAGACTTCAACAAACTGTATAATAAATATAGCCAAGCAGCCTGCGACCTTAACCACTGCCCCCCATACCAAAACTTCAAGTACACTATTCCGCACCCTGCTCCTACAATGGATACAAACTTTTCTCACAGATGGCCTGTTCCCACAAGACCTCAGCGAAATCATCATAACTCCGATCCTAAAACTCCCCAAAGGAACAACGGACTAACCAATCAACTACAGACCCATAGCCTCAATCCCATTCTACGTCAAGCTAATGGAAGGCCTCCTAGCTAAAATCCTAACCTTATACCTAGAAAACCACAACTTACTTCACCCCACACAATCTGGTTTCAGAACCAACTACAGCACTGAGACACTACTAGGAACACTCATGTACACTGCTAGACAACACCTCAGCACAGGCAAGAAAATGTTGATCATACAACTAGACCTCTCCGCAGCCTTCGACCTGGTAGACCATGACATCTTTCTCCAAACACGAGACTCAATAGGAATATCAGGCAAAGTACTATCATGGTTTACAGGCTTCCTAGAATCCAGAACTTACAGAGTTAAAACAAACAAAGAAAAATCAGAACCATGGTCCAACCCCTGCGGAGTACCCCAAGGATCACCTCTGTCCCCCACACTCTTCAATCTATACATTGCTTCCCTCAGCTTCTGCCTAGACAAACAAGGTCTAACCTCCTACAGCTATGCAGATGACATCACCATTCTCCTCTCCTTCGACCAACCAGTGCCCACCATGATAGGCCCAATAAATAGAACGCTTGAAACAGTAGCAAAATAGATGACAGAACACAAACTAAAACTTAACCCAGACAAAACAAGCTTTATTCTTCTAGAAAACAGCATAACCCCAACCTTAACAAACCTAGTAATAAACTTGATCTCATACCCCATACAACCTACGCTAAAACTCCTTGGAGTACTGATTGACAGAGGCTGTACCATGCAACCACAAATCAACAAAATAATAAAAACATCATTCACAACTATGAGAAACCTAAGACAAGTTCGACAATTCTTCGAAAACAATTCCAACTTTTGGTACATTCTCTAATCCTAGGCCTAATAGACTACTGCAACATACTATATCTCCCCTGCTCAGCAGCCACAATAAAACAACTACAAACAATACAAAACACAGCCCTAAGACTCATCTACTCATTGAAAAAAATATGACCACATCACAGAGGTATACGACGACTCACACTGGCTCCCAATACAAGCAAGAATATACTTCAAATTTCATTGCCTACTATTTAAAGCTATAAAGGGAGACAGCCCAACCTACTGGAACAACCGACTAACTCAATCCACATCAACCAGACACAGGAGAACCCACACATTATTCACACACCTGCCAACCAAAAATGTCAAAAGAAGAAAACTATATGACAACCTACTGGCCACCAGAGTAGCAAAACTGGACAGACAACTCACCAATCTGCTGTCATCGACCACAGACTACAAAACCTTCAAAAAAGAAACAAAAACCCTACTCTTCAATAAAATACATAAAACCTACATAACACAGCCAGATTATCTCAGGAAAAAAATATTCAATCTACTTCTTATGTATTTCCAAATATCATTACAACTCTTATGTTATCTGCCTTATTTATTTAGCAATATGACAATTCTTATGTAATCCGCCTTGAACTACCTTGACAATTCTTATGTAATCTGCCTTATGTATTAGCAATATCATGATAATGCTTATGTAATCCGCCTTGAACCGCAAGGTAATGGCGGAATAGAAATCACTAATGTAATGTAATGTTATTGCTACAGCCTCAGTACACTGAGGTTGTGGGTTCAAGTCCCACGTTATTCCTTGTGACTCACTCAATCCTCTATTGCCCTAGGTACATTAGATAGATTGTGAGCCCACTAGGACAGATAGGGACAAATGAATGTAAAACCACTTAGGCAGTATATAAATAACTAAAATATATAAATTACACCTGCTATTTGCACAGCGTTGCTGTAGTAGGTGGGACTACATATCAGATCATAACTGCTGACTTTGGCTAGTATTCTATAATAGATTATAGAATGGCAAATATGCCATTAGAAAACACTAGTTTAGTTCTCAAGAGTACCTAAAAGGCGACAGCAACAGCTGGAAAGATGCTTGGGAGCGTAGGAAGAAGAATGGCCAGTAAGAAAAAAAGTATTGATGCCCCTGTATAAGACTCTGGTGAGACCTCATTTAGAATACTGTATTGTGATCAGTTCTGGAGACTGCACTTTCAAAAAGATATGTACTGGATAGCTAAACAGGGCAATGATCTAATTAATCACAATAATTGGGCACTAACAATTAATTATTGATATTAATTGACACCAATTTAGATCCGTACACACGTCTTTTTGCAGGCTATTCCATAACATTGGGTGCCCAAATCCCATAAAGCACAACTCAAAAGGCGGCATGAAAATAGGAGGGGTATGGGGAGGTCAGAATACTACGGATGTGTGCCCAAATTGGTCTAGTTTCTGCAGCCATAAGTCCTGGCACCCAAATTTGAACTCAGGAATTAGTGCAATGTGCTATTCTATAAAGGGCACTCAATCCTGAACACCTTTTATAGAATAGCGCTGGGCCTCATCTCCACACGCTCCTTCCCCGCCCCCTCCTGCCAACCTGCAAAATGCTTCCCTTCCCCATACCTCTGTAATGTTCCTGGCATTAGCAGCAACCCCCAACCTGCTGTCGCGCCAGCATCATCTCTTCCTCTGATGTCACTTCCTAGGCACGGATCCAGGAAGTGATGTCAGAGGAAGAGCTGATGCTAGCGCAACAGCAGGTTGAGGGTTGCTGCTCACGCCAAGAACGTTACAGAGGTATGGGGAAGGGAAGCGGCATGCATGCGCAGCTGCGGGGGGCAGGGAAGGACCGGGGGGCAGAGAGGAGGATGGGTGCCTATGCTCTCACCAAGATGTCACCTAAGGCAGACTGCTCCCCCCCTTACTATACCACTGGTGCTGGATACCGATATTTTCCAGCACCCAAATCAGGACATCATTTTCTGAATGGTTCATAGGGGGCCAAAAATTAGTTGCCCAAAATATGGGCCCTGGGATAATCTATAATGGCTTCAGATGCCCAGATTCTGTTCTAGAATAGTCTAATCAGGTACCAACACTTACGCCATGTCAAAGGCAGAGGTAAATGTTGGCACCTAAATACTGGCACCTAGGCACGCACCTTAAGGTATTCTATAAGTATGGCAGTATTCTATAAGTATGTTGAGGATGAGAGGCGCCCAGGTTGGTGGTGCCCCTCCCCCGCCCTCTTCTTCAACCCAGCCCCAGATCCTTCCCAGCCCCCCGCCCTCCCCCCACTACCAAGTACACTGTTTCCATTCCCCTGAACCTCTGTAATGTTCCTAGTGCAAGCAGCAACCACCAACCTGCTGTCACGCCAATGTTGGCTCTTCCTCTGATGTCATGCATGCATGGCAGTGGGGGGGAGGGGTGTGTGGAAGGAGTGGGGGGAAGAGAGGAGGATGGGTGCCATGCCCCTTCAAAGATGGCACCGCCCCCCTGCCCCCATTACTATGCCACTGTATGGCACCTAAATTTATGACCCACCCTGCTGTACCCAGATACACAATATTCCCCTAATTCTATAAAAAGCACCACAACTTGTGCATGCAATTTTGGTCATGTACCCAAATTGCGCATGCAATTTAATTGAATAACAAGCTAATTCGTGTCAAAAATTGGCATTCTAACCATTATTAGCATTAGAATTGCACACAAATTTTGGCATGGGACCCACACCTAAATTTTACATGCGAGTCAACAAAAGAGGTGCAGAAATGGGGTCTTGGGTGGATTAAGGTGCTCCTTTAAATTACGTACAGAATTACAGAATTAGGGCCTCTGGACCCAATTATATAAATGGCGCCTAGCAGCACCTACATTATAGGCACCACTTGGCACAGTGGCAATCAACCACTAGGCACTGTTTATAGAATCCCGTTTAGCGGCAACTAGACATGCTTAAGCATTGCTAGGTGTCCTGGAGATAGGCGCCAGTATATTAGGCCAGGATTTACAGGGCCTAATTACCGGTGCCTAACTCGGACGCTTGTCAATGCCTAAATCAACCATGCCTATTTTCCATGCTTAACCATGCCTACTTTTCAGGTAGGCTTCGTTAGGCATCAGAAGGCGCCTCCACTCAGATGCCTTTTAATTTAAATTTTTTAAATTTTTAAATTTTAAATTTTTAAAAATTCATTTTGTAAAATTAATTCAATTAACTTCCAAGGCCGTTGATTACTGATTCAAATATTCAAGCAGAGAAGACGCTTAAGACAAGAAGGTACCCCTTGGTTTAGCCATCAAACTGCATGGTGGTGATCAATTGATAGTCTGTTAAATTTGTTACAGCGATGTGATATGCTTTTGACATATAAAGACCCACATTTTCAACAGTATTTGGACTTTCATTCGGGTTCTCTGAAGCAGAGAAGAAACATGGTCCATGTTAAGCCCCTGAAATTGTGGAGCACCACAAAAATAAACCGATAATGGAGTCGATGAGCTGGATGAACCAAGTTTATTAAAATGAAGTTGGTGGATGAGTCAAATGAACACTTTACAGCAGATCCACCCCCTATCTGTATTTGTAGCGATGTGCCAATGCCCATGGCAGTATAACAATCTGAAGAAAAAGAATCTCTTTGTAAAGAACTTGGGATATTTGTATCTGTTTTGTGCAATGGAACAACTGCACCATTACATAAAGCAATTTTTTTCTTCAAATATGAAAACATTCACCTGAATTCAATTACAATTGTAAATTCTCAGTACAATTTTGTATCACTCCAGAAATATCAGAGCTCAATTATTATGCTTTCCTGTTTTATACGAGATGGATATACTTTTAGAATAAAGACCCATTGTACTAATAACCATTTACAGAGCATTAGAAAGGCAAAGCATTTTCTATGGAAATAACTGCATTTTACCCATGTAAATGAGAGCTTTGAGTACTACCTAACCTATCTTGTGGTAAATGTACATATGTTGTTCAATAATATGCAAAGCTTTATCCAAACTCAGCCTAAACATCAGGCACGATTAGGCAGTTGCCTAGGGCAGCAGGGTTTTTTTTTTTGAGGGGGGGAGGGGTTTGGGGGAGGGATGGGAGGACAGCAAAAATGTGAAACAATAAGTCATGATAGTCACACTAATCCCAAAACCAATCAGCATATACCTGTACTTTTAACTACTAAACAAAGGTCAATATTTAAATGCATCCCAACTGATATTTACAGTGAGTTAACCACCTGGGAACAGCTGCCGACTGGTTAACTTGCTTGCATGTGGCTATCCAGTCTTTTCCAGTGGCCCTTAACTGGTTAGTGCCACTGAAAATAACTAGTTAGTGCTGAACTGTAAACCCACTACATCGGGCGGGTGGGGTGGGCATTTCAAGGACAGAGTGGTTAGCTCACATATAGAACTGCATAAATAGCTGCCCTGTTGTTATATGCTAGCCCATGCCAGTTAAGTCTGAATATTAACTTAACCAGACATGCTCTAGCCAGCTTAAAAAAAAAAAGCACAAGAAATTTGATACCAAAGCCCGCAAGGGCCCATCATTTAATTTCTGGTGTTAGCACTGGTGGTGGACAACCCCCACCCATACCGCCAGCTGAATATCAGGAGGTAGATGTCCAATTGTTATAGAATTGTTGTAGGATAATTATGATTTTAGAGCTTATCAGAACTTTGGAGGGGGATCTGATGGGCTATGGACCTGAAAATTTACTGGAGGAGGGAGGGGGGAAAGGGATGTATAAGGCTGAAGGCTTGCATAGGGTGTCCAATCCTCTTGCACTAGTCCTGCCTTTATTCACACCTCTGGAGGTGCTGAGGAGGGTGAAGAGAGGAACAACACACATAGTTTTTACTAAGCCTGGTTTATGATCAAAAGGGGTATTTTAATAAATATGGTGCTAACGTTTATGCAGTGAATACACGCATAGATAGCTAAAATGCTGGCAAATTTACTTATGTATATGGGCATCAATATTGAAAATCAGCTTATATGCTATTTTGTACATAGTAACATAGTAGATGACAGCAGATAACGACCCGAATGGTCCATCCTTCTGCCCAACCTGATTCAATTTAAATTTTTTTATTTTTTCTTCTTAGCTATTTCTGGGCAAGAATCCAAAGCTTTACCCGATACTGTGCTTGGGTTCCAACTGCCGAAATCTCTGTTAAGACTTACTCCAGCCCATCTACACCCTCCCAACCATTGAAGTTCTCCCCAGCCCATCCTCCACCAAAGTCCATATACAGACACAGACCATGCAAGTCTGCCCAGTACTGGCCTTAGTTCAATATTTAATATTATTTTCTGATTCTAAATCTCCTGTGTTCATCCCACGCTTCTTTGAACTCAGTCACAGTTTTACTCTCCACCACCTCTCTCGGGAGCGCATTCCAGACATCCACTACCCTCTCCATAAAGTAGAATTTCCTAACATTGCCCCTGAATCTACCACCCCTCAACCTCAAATATGTCCTCTGGTTTTACCATTTTCCTTTCTCTGGAAAATTTTTTTATCTACATTAATAGCCTTCAAGTATTTGAACGTCTGAATCATATCTCCCCTGTCTCTCTTTTCCTCTAGGGTATACATATTCAGGGCTTCCAGTCTCTCCTCATACATCTTCTGGCGCAAGCCTCCTATCATTTTCATCGCTCTCCTCTGGACTGCCTCAAGTCTTCTTACTTCCTTCGCCAGATACGGTCTCCAAAACTGAACACAATACTCCAAGTGGGGCCTTACCAATGACCTGTACAGGGGCATCAACACCTTCTTCCTTCTACTGACTACGCCTCTCTTTATACAGCCCAGCATCCTTCTGGCAGCAGCCACTACCTTGTCACACTGTTTTTTCGCCTTTAGATGTTCGGACACTATCACCCCAAGGTCTCTCTCCCCATCCGTGCATATCAGCTTCTCTCCTCCCAGCATATATGGTTCCTTCCTATTATTAATCCCCAAATGCATTACTCTGCATTTCTTTGCATTGAATTTTAGCTGCCAGGCATTAGACCATTCCTCTAACTTTTGCAGATCCTTTTTCATATTTTCCACTCCCTCTTCGGTGTCTACTCTGTTACAAATCTTGGTATCATCTGCAAAAAGGCACACTTTTCCTTCTAACCCTTCAGCAATGTCACTCACAAACACATTGAACAGGATTGGCCCCAGCACCGAACCCTGAGGGACTCCACTACTCACCTTTCCTTCCTTCGAGCGACTTCCATTAACCACCACCCTCTGGCATCTGTCCGACAGCCAGTTTCTGACCCAGTTCACCACTTTGGGTCCTAACTTCAGCCCTTCAAGTTTGTTCAACAGCCTCCTATGAGGAACTGTATCAAAGGCTTTGCTGAAATCCAAGTAAATTACATCTAGCATATGTCCTCAATCCAGCTCTCTGGTCACCCAATCAAAAAATTCAATCAGGTTCGTTTGGCATGATTTACCTTTTGTAAAGCCATGTTGCCTCGGATCCTGTAACCCATTAGATTCAAGGAAGTACACTATCCTTTCTTTCAGCAAAACTTCCATTATTTTTCCAACAACCGAAGTGAGGCTCACCGGCCTGTAGTTTCCTGCTTCATCCCTGTGACCACTTTTATGAATAGGGACCACATCCGCTCTCCTCCAATCCCCAGGAATTACTCCCGTCTCCAGAGATTTGTTGAACAAGTCTTTAATAGGACTCGCCAGAACCTCTCTGAGGTCCCTTAGTATCCTGGGATGGATCCCGTCTGGTCCCATCGCTTTGTCCACCTTCAGTTTTTCAAGTTGCTCATAAACACCATCCTCCGTGAACGGCGCAGAATCTACTCCATTTTCTCGTGTAACTTTGCCAGACAATCTCGGTCCTTCTCCAGGATTTTCTTCTGTGTACATTAGTGCATTGTTTGAATAACATGTATTTTAGACATACGCATACACATGGGTGAAGTCTGGGTATAGCCTGGACAGGACTGACATGTGTAGAACTTATTCATCACTAGCAGTCATGCATATCTCTGGCATCTGGATGTGAACAATTGTTACCAGCTCTATGGCTGGCATAACTTCATCTGTGCATATACACTTGGTTATGCTAGTACTCTATACAAGAAGAGTAGGTAGGGTTACCAGATTTCCACGGACATGTCCTCCTTATGAGGACATGTCTGGATGTTCGGATGGCTTTTCAAAACCCGGCACTTTGTCCGGGTTTTGAAAAGCTTAGGAGAACTTGCCTACCAGCCTACACTAACAATTTGGAGGTTCGGAGATCATTCCCCTCATAGTGGAGCTCGCTCGTGATTATCCAGAGCTTGAGAGCAGGCTGTGTGGCCCTGGCCCAGTCCTTAGGTCTTTACCAGGTGCCGGCTGCTTATCTCTCCCTCTATCGACATATGTGGAGTTAGGGGTTTTGAGGTCTCAGTCACATTTAAGAACATAAGAATAGTCTTACTGGGTCAGACTAATGGTTCATCTAGCTCAGTATTCTATTTTCACGGAGACCAATCCAAGCCACAAACACCTGGCAAAAACCCAAATAGTAGCAGCATTCCATGCCACCGATCTAGGGCAAGCAGTGGCTTCCCCATGTCTGTCTCAACAGCAGAATTTTCCTCCAGGAATTTGTCCAACCCTTTTTAAAACCAGTTACATTAACCGCTCTTACCACATCCTCTAGCAATGTGTTACAGATCTTAACTATTCTCTGAGTGAAAAAAATATTTCCTCCTATTGGTTTTAAAAGTATTTCTTTGTAACTTCATCAAATGTCCCCTAATATTTGTAAATCTTGATGCTGTAAAAAAATCTATCCACTTGTACCTATTCATCCCCACTCGTGATTGAAGTCTACAAAATCCTATCTCCCCTCAGCTGCCTCTTTTCCAAGCTGAACAGCCCTAACCTTCGTAGTCTTTCCTCATACGAGAGGAGTTTGATCCCCTTTATCATCTTAGTCGCTCTTCTTTGAACCTTTTCTAGCGCCACTTTCTCTTTCTTGAGATAAGGAGACCATAATTGAATGCAATACTCTAGGTGAGGTCGTACCATGAAGTGATACAGAGGCATTATAACATTCTTAGTCATGTTAATCATACCTTTTTTAAATAATTCTTAGCATCCTTTTCTTGGGCGCTGACCCCCAAGGTGGACCCTAGCACATCCGATAACATCACTTTGCATTCATCCACATTAAATTTCATCTACCACTTGGACGCCCAGTCTTCCAGTTTCCTAAGGTTTGCCTGCAATTTTTCACAATCTGCATGCGTTTTAACAACTTTGAACAGTTTAGTGTCATCTGCAAATTTAATCACCTCACTCATAGTTTCAGTGTACAGATCATTTATAAATAAGTTAAATAGCACCACTATTTACCCTCCTCAATTGAGAAAAATGGCCTTTGTTTTCTGTCCGATAATCAATTCTTAATCCACTATTGAGCATTGCCTTCTATCCGATGACTCTTTAGTTTTCTCAAAAGCCTCTCATGAGGTAGAGAATGGCACGGTGAACCATACTGCTGAGTGTATCTCCATGAATGCTTATTGTCAACAGGATTTTTTGGATTTGCTGTTTTTTTTCTTTTCCAATTTTTGTGTTCTCTACCTATTGTTGATTGAGGCACATAAGAGATCTGTTTGCACGAAAGTGGAGGTTTTTCCTGACTTATGATGATAAGTAAACTTACTTGCTTATGTGAGGTCTTCTTCCTCCACTTAAGTGCTTGATTGGGTTGCCTCTTTCTCAATAAAAGGGGATAGAGTTATAGTGTATTTGTAGTTATTTCTATCCTGCCCACAAGAATGGAGGCGTGGCTTAGGCTTCTCTGAAGTACAACGGACTAAAATTTTACAGGCCCCTGCCTTAATGACTACAGATAGTAGTAGTAGTAATACGTCTATGAAATGGTGAGGATTTTTGACAATTTATGCTGACAAGATTGGAGCTGCAATAGTGCGACCTTGGTACAGTACTGTAAGCAGGAGGTAACTCCAAAGGGCCTTCGGGTTCGATGGGCTCCTACTATGTTTAGAGAGGAAGAAGAATTTGTTAAGCATTAGAACTTGATTCTGAATAGATGTTCCCTTGACTTGATGCTTCTCTTGATTAAACACTTGCAGGTACAGATTGGAAAGGAGAAAACTGTGTGTGATGAATTGAACAATGGCTGTAAGGTGGAAATGGATTTCGTTGCTTAATTTCAAGATCTACAGTCTAAAATTGATAAGTTTAAAAATGATGTAAGAGTTCAGAAGATTAAGAAATTTTAGAGGAAGGAGCACGATTATCAGCAGGGATACGTGTACCCCTGGATGTATAAAACCCAGGGGCGGGTGCAATTCCCCTATGCGACAGCCAATTCTAGTAGTAGGGAGGACAATAGAAATGATGGGACTGAGGATCCGATTGATGGAGATCAGGGTCGTCGTAGAGGCAATTGGAGGAGACATGGCAGTGGCGGACGAGTTCCTAAGCAAAAGCCCAGCACCCGTTCTCAACAGCATCGCAACCCATGATTATTAATTTATCCTCCTAGTGGTTATCTAAAGGGGAGGAGATGTCATTTATTTATTTAATTCGTTTTCTATCCCATTGTCCCCAAAGAGTGCAGAACGGGTTACAGGTTAAACGTACATAATATCAGTAAAAGATTACAATGCAAGTTTTCATCCTAGTTTGCACATATTAAGTGTAGTTTTCCTTACGTGACACAGACTGGTACAGTTACCGATATACAATTCTTTGTTGTCCATGGATCAAGGACAGGGGGTCAGATGGAAGAGGTATGTTTTTATTGCTTTTCTGAAGTTGAGGAGACCTTCAAGAGATCTGATCTGCGATGGCAGTCGATTCCAGTGGCTCGACATGAAGTGGGAGTAGGACCGTTGTTTGGCAGTTTGTTGTTGAAGGGCATGACCAGGGGGCATTTCATCCTGGCAGTGGATTAGCCAAGGGTTTATCTTTCGGGCCATCTATTCAACATGATCCTTTTCAGTTCCGTGTAGACTTATTACGTCACTGCATGGACTTGGTGCAAAAGACTGGTTAGCTCCCCTCTTGCTGCTGGACTACTGCCTGCATCTTATTATTGAGACGCTTAATTGAATCCTATTAAGGTACCAGGTATGCTGGATTGGTATAGAGAGCCTTAAGATAATTTGTATGCTTTATTTAGTGTTTGAATCTTAGCAAGTCAAGAAATGTAATAAGAATATGTAATAACCTGTTCACCTGTTGTCATTACATATTCTGATTACATTTCATGACTTGCTAACACTCAAACACTAAATCAAGCAATTACAGTGGCAGTGTATGCTTAAGCTCTGTGCTGTGAAGGGAACAGTGGGAAAGGGAAACTTGCGGCATCCACTCCTAGAGCTAAGGAGTAAAGGAAATGTTGGGCATACTTGTGCTTTTTCAGCAGAGTGACCAGGATCATCTGTCATCTTTGCTGTCCTGGAACAGCTCCAGAGGCTGAGGAGACAACAAGCCTCCTGGGGACCTTCTCTCATCCTGCCACAATCACGAGACATAAAACACAGCTTTGAGCCTCACACTCCCTGAGTCTCCCAACACATTTAGCAACAGAGCCTGTAAGTGATAATCTTCTTTGATATCTGCTTATACTATTTACCCAACTGTCAAAGAGGAAAGTTAAAGAGAAGATATTTTCACACAGAGGAGAGGATAAAAGGGAGATAAGCAGACTTTCTAAATACCATTTGTTTACTTCTATCGGGGTTGAGTTAGTACCGTATATACTTGAATATAAACCAGGCTCTGCATCTAGCTCCCTTACTCACTCACTCCCCCACCAGTGTCTGCACTCAGCCCCAATCCCTCCCTTCCAGGTTCTGTACCCTGTCCTCCCTCCCTCTCGATGACTTGCAGGCCTCCACCGGGTCTGCCGTGAGACCAATCAGCTAGTGGCTCTGTAAGGGCAGGAGTGAAAGAAGTTCACTCCTGCCGCGGTTCACCACTGGACCATCAGGGATACTAAAAGTACGCGGGGGAGGTGGGAAGGAAAAAAAAAATTCTTAGGATCAGCTGGGACAGGAGGCGGGAGGGATCCCTCCTGTCCCAGCCACAGCTGGACCAGCAGGTCTTATGCAACAGGTTTGGGAGGGGGGAGGGGGTGGGTTAGTGCTGTCCCAAATATAAACCCCTATTTTTTGGCCCAAAAATTTTGGCCCAAAAATAAAGCATACACAGTATTTTCTAAAATTAAGCTCCTATTGAAAACCCATTTTTCCATCTGGCATTTGACACTCACACCTGGCTGATCTGACAAAGAATGCCTTTTTAAAAAAAATATGTGCCTTTTGGGAGAAAGATCATCCTCTTTCCTATCAAATTTGGGTTCCTCTTCTAATTGTTTTATGTCTTTTTAATTAATTATTGCAAACCACTTTGATCTTTGTTTAGTAATTGCGATATGCTAAGTCTTTTTAAAAAACATAAGCATAAACATACTGATTCTGCTATTCTGATGGTTCCAATTATTTTCTAACAGAAGACATTTAAGTAAAAAAAAATTGGTTCAGAACACCATCTCTGGGGGGTCACGTGATGCAGCCTGTCTGAGCAGACGTGCGATCGGAGAGCTCCTGCCCCACGGACATATAAACCGCGCTAAAATCAGCTTCTCCTGCACCCAGATGGGGACTGCATGATTTTTCAATCGGAGATTACTTCCTGCTCTCCGGCGGTCCTTTTAAGCGAGTAAATCGGAGCGGGGTATGCCAGTAAAAGCAGCAAAAGGCACCCGGGATAAGCCCTCTCTCACCCCCTCCAAGATGGCGGCGGAACCGGCTAACTTTACTATACCCGCCGGAGACTGGATCGCTGACATCATGCGGTCAGTCTCCGCGACGCTGGCGGACAGGCTCAATAAGATTCAGTCGGCTGTGGATGAGATGAACGAGAAATTTGATTCCCACAGCCGACGGCTCACCGAGTTGGAACAGCGAGTGTCCGACCAAGAAGATACGTGTGCGGGCCTCACCGCCCAGGTGGCTGAACTGAAAAAAACTTCCCGGGAGTTGCTGGCCTCCCTGGAGGAACAGAAGAACAGAAGCCGCCGAAACAACTTGTGGATGGTCGGGCTCCCGGAGACGGTAAGCGATCAGGATCTGTATACCGTCTTTAGTAAGTGGCTACCTGAACACCTGGACCTGGCAGGGGGCGCCGAGGGCTTCGCCTGTGAGAGAGCCCATCGCATCGGAGCCAGGCCTGCAGACGGGGGGAGAGCGCGGACTGCTATAGCCCACTATGCCTGCTGGAGGGAAAAGGAGATGATTCTCCGGGCATTTCGCAGGGCGGGGGCCCTGGATTACAAGGGCTCTCGGATTCTCCTCTTCAATGACTACTCTGTGCGGGTGGCGGCCCAGCGCAAGACCATGGTACCCTTCTGCACAGACCTCCACAATAAGGGAATCAAGTTCGCCCTGGTTTACCCAGCAAAGATCCGGATCTGGCATGAAGGCAAAACCCTCAACATAACCACCGGAGAGGAAGCCAAGGCATTTCTAGCCAAACTGCCTGCTTGACGTAATAGGTGAGAGTACCTCTACCATCTACTTTCTGCGTTTACTATTAGACTGAGCTGTGAGCACTTGAAGCCCGGACCGTAGGGCTGACACTTATCTACTTACTTTCACATACACGGTTCGGGGATGACAGACCCCGGCTACAGAGATGGAACCACCTTTTTTCCTGCTTAAACTCTGCCTCGGAGGATTTGCTTGGGAGGAGTGTGCCGGGCCTTTGTTTCCAGTGCCTGCTGGGATCCTTACACCACCTCTGCACCATGTCCCACCTTGTGGATCCTTTGAGACGGAATCGGTGGTGGAATTTCTGGCCATTGTAGCAACCTGGCTGAACTTATAGACCCTGTTCAGCACTTGTTAGGGATCTGTTACTGACTTATTATGCTATTGCTTACAGTCTTGCGAATTTGGCTCTTACTTTATTTTTTGGGATGTGCGGTCCTACGGGATGCAGAAGGGGAGTTTACTGGGGGTGGGGGGAGGTCTCGGGATAGGCTGGGGGGTACATATGGGTATGTATGTTGGCTGGGAGGGCTCAGCATGGGGGGTTGGGGAGGGGGGAGATGGGATGCTGGGGGGATGTGGGGTGGGGTGTGAGTGGGGGTTTGAGTCTGAGTCAGGGATGTGTGTGTGTGGGGGGGTTGTGTAGGGGTATGGTTTGCTGGGTTCTGGGGCACCGGGATAACGAGGGCGGCGAAGCTTAGCTGGGAGGCTTCGTCTGCGCCTATCTGTTATTCTTGCACATGTGCAGTTCCTGTATGGCTGGTGGAGAATGGATGAATCTTTACGCTCTTGGAGGGATGTTTCCCTCTGGGTTTTTGCGAAGTATATTGTTTTCCTCTCTATGCTATGGCTGATTTAAGGGTTGTCACCTTTAATGTTGATGGCATCAGGTCCCCAGTTAAAAGATCTCGCATACTCACGAGCTTGCGTAATTTGAAAGCGGATGTGGCTTTTCTGCAGGAGACCCACCTAACTCAGATTGAACATTCCAAATTGCGGAGAAATTGGGTCGGGGATGTTTACTCCTCCACTTCTGGGGGTCGACAGCGGGGGGTGGCAATTCTGCTACATAAGCGGTTGCCCTTTGTCCTGCATAAACAATTAACGGACCGGGAGGGGAGATATGTTATTGTCCTAGGGGAGGTCTGGGGTCTAAAGCTGCTGTTCTGTAACTTATATGCCCCGAACTCCTACTGTCATAAATTTTTCTCCACAGTTCTTTCTATGGTATCGGCTTACCCAGATTACCAGGTGATCTTGGGGGGAGATATGAATATCACTGCAGACCCAGGGGTGGATTGCAAACCTCCTAGGGGCAGCTTGAGGGACCATGACAACAAGGGGGTGGGATTTCTGGCACAGCACTTAGGCCTGGTGGACGTCTGGCGGGCACTACACCCGTATGATTCGGACCTTACCTTTTACTCCCATGTCCACAAAGTGTACGCCCGACTGGATTACATCTTACTTGACCAACGGCTGTTCTCCAGGGCTACTAGATCGGAGATTGTGGAATCCACGGTTTCTGACCACGCCACCGTGGATCTTACTTTGACTCTTGCAGTGGGCAGCAAGGCTTCTTCCTGGAAAATGGCGCTGTATTTGTACCATGATCAGGAATTCCGGACCTACCTGCGGGCGCGTTGGGTAGATTACCAGGCCACTAACGATACTCCTGAGATAGGGCCGGTATCTTTTTGGTACGCCTCCAAGGCAGTCCTGAGGGGACACGTGATTGCATATACGGCTGCCAAACACCGGGCTTGGGGAGCAGAGCTTCTAGCGCTTACGCGTCAGCTACACCAATTCCGCAGGGCCCATATCTCCTCTCTGTTGGACTCCGATAGACTGGATTATAAGAAAATTCGAGAACGCATTGAGACTTTACTCCATCAGCGGGCGGAACAGATACTTGCGTTTCAACGGTATAATATGCATAGGTGGGGGGGCAAGATGGGGAAACTTCTGGCAAACCTAGTGTGACCGTATAAAAAACGCCAACTCATCACTGCAATCCGCGACACTACGGGAACTCGGCATGAGGGGGAGAGCCAAATTGCAGAACAGTTTGTCAGGTACTATGAGACCCTGTATGGTAAACGCCCGTTGGATGAGACTGCTCTCGCGGAATTTTTCCGGGGCCTATCTCTACCATACCTGGAGGAGGATCAGGCTGCATCGTTGAGCCTACCTGTATCCGAGGCTGAACTCCGCGTCTCCATTCGGTCTCTCAAACTGGCGAAAGCACCAGGTCCGGATGGGTTCAGACCTGAATATTATCGGATTCTTGAGGACCTGGTGGCACAACCCCTGATTGCAATGTATAACGCGGTAGCGGAGACGGAAGGCTCCTTTCCGGATAATATGGCCCACATAGTTCTGCTCCCAAAGCCGGGCAAGGACCCGGATCTGGTGGGGTCGTTTCGTCCCATTTCCCTTCTAGATCAGGACATTAAACTTCTGGCCGTGACTTTGGCGCGGCGTTTGAATCGCTTTCTCCATGATCTTATTCACCCAGACCAGGTTGGGTTTGTACCAGGCCGCTACGCCTCTATGAATTTGCTGAAGGTCTTGGGCGCAATTCACGACAGGGTGGGTCGGGGTGGCCAAAAGGCGGTGGCAGGACTGGATATGGAAAAAGCGTTCAACAGCATCTCCTGGGATTACCTATTTTGGGTCCTGCGCAGGGGTGGTTTTCAGGGTGAGTTTCTGGCCTGGGTGACGGCTTTATATCATAACCCCAGGGCGCGCTTACTGATTAACAGGGGTCTGACTGGGGATTTTGGTCTGCAGAGGGGTACGAGACAGGGCTGCCCTCTCTCCCCCCTTCTTTTTCTTTTGGCTATCAAGCCCCTAGCAGCTAAAGTCCGGCAGGATGAGACCATCCAGGGCATTGTGGTGAGGGGGCAGGAATGCAAAATCAGCTTATTTGCTGACGACATCCTATTTTACATGGACCAGGTTCCCCTGCACCTGCCCAGAGCCTTGGCGGTGATTCGAGCCTTTGGAGCCTTGTCTGGTTTACAGGTTAACTGTAGCAACTCTTACCGCTGTCAGGGGGCCCGGCGCAGCCTTGGCATGCGGTGTTGCCCATTGCATCCACGACTAAACCGATGCGCTATTTGGAAATATACCTTAGTACTGATCTGCCTACTCTTTACAATGCCAATATTCGACGACAACTTGAAGCTATTGGAAAGTTGTGCCAGGCCTGGCAGGAGCTACCATTGGGTATCTTGGGACGGGTAGCTTTGGTAAAGATGGTTTTGGTTCCGAAACTTCTGTATCCCTTGCAGACTATGCCCCTCGGATAGCGATGTCCAAACTTACATTGGACAAATGCCTGGGGAGACTTAATGTCCCGGATATTCGGCTTTATAATGTAACGTCTCTCATTCGCTGGATCCATGAGGGTTATACAGGGTGCTATCGTTATTCTCCCCGGGGTTGGCTAGCGGGCTGGAGCTCCCCTTTTCACTTTATGAATACATTACATCGTCAGGACGATCCCGGGAGGCGATATCTAGTTTGCTTTCGTTTTTTACGACCGTTCAGACTAGCATGGCGATGGTGGCGGCGCAGACAGCAGCTGTCGACGGAGGTGTCTCCTTTTGTACGTCTGGTAGGCAACTCCAGGTTTCAGCCGGGTTGGGGTAACTCAGTATTTCAGCAATGGGCGGTTCGGGGCTGCGTGACGATGGAGGACTTACTTGATTTATCTCCCGCCGGATTCCCATCCTTCCAGCAAACACGGGACGCATGGGGCCTTCCCTCTTGTTATTTATTTTCTTACTTTCAAGTGCGTCACTATTGGGATGTTGAACGTAGAGGAGGTGATGGGGTTTGGGTTAAGGGTCATCTGGATACTCTTTTCTCGACTACCCCGCCCATAGCTAACTCCCTTGCTCACTGGTACCGAGTCCTTAAATCGTCTCTTCCCTTATCGGTGCTTACCCCTGTGCGCTCCTCCTGGGAACGGGATTTGGGACAGGATATTTCCGAACCTCAATTTTTAGCTTGTTTCAGCACTTTATACTCTTACACTAAGTCCGCTGACTTCCAAGAACTCCAGTATAAAATTCTCCACCGGGCCTATTTCACTGCTCAGCGAGGGGCGAGGGGCTTTGGGATAGTGATTTCTGTGTTAAATGCAAGAACCTTCACTCTTTTCTGGAATGCCCCCAATTGAGTATCTGGCAGGAGGCTCTCACCCTGCTGGAGCGCGTTGCGCAATGTACTGTTGAATGGGACTATGGGTTTCTTCTTCTGGGTCTGCAGACCTCCCTCCAGGATCAAGGTTTCACTATCCCCCAATGTAGATTCTTCTATAATGTTATACTCGTAGTGAAAAAATTGATTTTGACTTATTGGATGTCGGTGGAATCGCCTCCGATACCCCACTTGAGGAGTAGACTTCGGGAAGTGGCTCAGTTTGAAATTCGGTTGTATGCTAGGTCTCCGAGTGTGCTTAAGCAGCATTACGTTGGTGCCTTCACAAGAACAGGACGGGGGACTGGCGCCTGTTTAGTTTTTTATTTTGTGTTCTTCCTGCAACACCCCTGATATGCTCCATTAATTCTTCTATCATGCTTTGGTGCCCCAGGGATGGGGGGGAGGGAGGGAGGGGATTGGGGGAATGTGTGTTCTGCATGAGCGGTGTGGATGGTGCAGTGTGAGAGTGGTGTTGCGAGTTATTTGTGGTTTTCATGGGTTATTTGTATAATTTACAAAAAGGTGTGAGATCACCGTCCCTGCTGGGCGGCTTTATCTATTTCTGTTGTCCTTCATCGCTTTTGTTTCCGATGCCCTCGATGTCTCCTTATACTTGTTACATACTGTATCTGTGTGGGGGGATCTGTTTGGGAGGCTTCGCCTCTGCTACTGTATTTTCACTTGTCATGGACGACTTTTGCCCTATTGTTGTTTTGTTGTTGCGCCCTGTTGGGTGGTGTATCTTTCACTGCTAATAAACATACGTTTAAAAAAAAAAAAAAAGAACACCATCTCTGGAATGACTTATCGAAAGGCTCATGAATTTGCTATAATGCCTTATGGTAGCACAAAATGGTTTACTTTTGATCGCACACAGGTACTTTGTCGCTACTGGACAATGGAGGGTTAAGTACTTTGTTCAGGGTCACAAGGTGCCAGGGTGAAAACATCCCACTTTGCCAGGTTCTTAGCTCACTGCGCTAACCGTTAGGTTATTCCACCACACCTACAGACTGAGTGGTGAGGGCATTATTTGTGGAATATTTGCCTATGCCTCCAAGTCTTTTACTGGCCCAAACCAATAAATTGGTTATGCATGCAGTTCTCCATATAGACTCTGGCCATAAGTAAGAGACCAGCTTTACTCCAGGCATCCTATTTTACACCGCATAAAGCCATTTGAACTCCTGTTTGGACAAGATATCTGTTGAGGTGATAATAAACACTGCTGTCCCTAAAGGGGATCATCTTATCCCAGGGACAGAAAATAAATGGGGACAAGGGGTCATCCTCTTAGCCTAAAGGTTAATAGATTTCACCCACTTCAGCGGAAAGAACACTATCCAGAGTGCAGAAGAATCACAGAACATTTGTTCAGTGAAAAGAAAATTAGACAAGATTTTGTAGATAAAATCAATAAGGTGATGAGATGGTGGAGGAGTGAGTGGCTTCCATCATCACGCCCACTGTCAGTCCTGCTCTTTCTGCTGAACATTACATGGCTGCAAGTTGATCTTTAAATACCACAGAAAGCATTTTTGTAAACATGACCTGAAAAGCCAATATTAAAAGATTGACTACAGATGCTGTTAACGATTGCAGCCATCTAAACTAAAGCAGGAGCAGAACTGGGCTTCTTGATCCCACAAGATGGTTCTGATGCAGCCCAGTCCCAGGAGGAATTGGAGACTCTGAGGTGTGTGATTTACAGGCTGTGGTGACAGTCAAATTGCTAGAAGTGCTGCAAAAAATAATGAAGTCAATATACAAAAGCACTTATATGGTCATCGGTGCTACATAAGTGCTTTTTTTTTTTCTTAAAGAAAATCTGTGGGCACTTAGATAGGGTTACAGATTTTCCGTTTGGAAAATACGGACCCCCCTAGACCCGCCCCCCCAGGCCCGCCCAGTTCCACCAACCCATCCCTGCCCCTCCCAAGTCTGCTCCCAATCCCGCCCCGCTGTCTGCTCTCGTCAGGCAGAAGGGAGTCTGCGCATGCGCAAATGCCCTACTGTCCGACAGTGATTTGATAGAAGCTTTTCAAAACCTAGACATAGTGCCAGGTTTTGAAAAGCCATCCAGACATGTTCGGGGGTCCGGACATCTGGTAACCCTACACTTAGGTAATTTTGGACATATAAATATTTATAAGGCCAAAGTTATCCATTTAAAAATGGGGCAGGATTCGGGCCTTTCCAGGAGTGGTACCACTTAACCATATACAGTAACTTATACATCTAAGCTATAATGTTAAGGGCCCAATATTCAGGACCTGATTGGCTCAGATGCCTAAGGCCCTTCCCTTAGGCGTCTGAGTCAATCAGGGCCTTAGGCCCCTCACATGATGCATCGAGGAGGGAAAGGCCCACCATTATGAATGGTCGGGCCTACAAGCGGGACAGACTGAGCTTTTCTCCCACTCCAACTTATCTAAAAAGGTATGGGGGACGGTTGGAGGGTCGGAGGATGAGGGTTTGGGGACATCCGGTGTCAGGAGGAAGTGGGTATCCCTCCTGCCAATTTTATTTTGCAGAGAGATGGATTCAGCATGGAAGGAGGAAGTGGGCATTCTTTCTGCTGTTTCACTGCAGTGGGAGAGGGGAGTCACCATGACAGGAGGGAGTGGGCATCCCTCCTGCCAATTTTCTTTTGCTGTGTGTGTGTGTGTGTGTTTCCGGATGGCTGGAGGAAATGGGCAGGTGCTTCTTTTTTTCTAATGGGGCAGATATTGTGCATTTGTAATATGCACAGCATCTGTGCCCATTATAAAAAAAGGTTAGACAGGTAAACAACTGGTCCTGACCAGTCGCTTTTTTTGGGATCGCTAAAAGAGATCACTTTTTAGTGCATCAGGAAGCCATGTTAGAGTGTCAGTCACTCTACTAGTTTACATGGCATTTTAATATTAATCAGCTTATTTGTATGGTCGGATCATGGAATGAGCGATTTGTGTAGAAAACCAGGCGGTGAGCTGTTTTCTGCATCGGGTCGACAAATGCAATCATCACGAAAGCTGTTAAAACATGTTTAGCGACAATCACTGGCTTTAGTGCATCTGGGACACAGTCTTTTCTGTCTGAACCAAACGCTACTGTCCTTTAAATGATTGAAGCATCATACATTTCAAAGAGGTGGGTCTGCATCCCTACTGCTATCAACCTCTTTTTAAGGTACGGGGGTGGGTCAGGGGACGTGAGGAAGCTAAGTGGCAGATGCAGGAGGGAATGGGCATCCCTCTTGCTGAAATTCTTCACGGGGGGGGGGGGTTCCGAGATCTTTACGGGGGCGGGGGAGGCGAGGAGTGTGTGGTGTTCCGGGTCATGCGATCCTCGTGGAGGGATCCAGGTGGCTGAGGTAGGAGGGAGTGGCAGTGGCATACCTAGCATATGAGACACCCGGGGCCCATCATTTTTTGACACCCCCCCCTATCTGTATGAAAAACATAATTTTTACATACTGCAGTGAGCAGTACATCAGTAAACTCATTGTAAAACTAAACAAGCCAGATTAGTACAGATCAATCCTACACAGTCAATCCTAATAGAAAACCTTTCAATTCAATCCAGCACAATTCAGACTAATTACCCAATCCCTAGTTTTAGGTTTACTGGACTATTGCAACTCCCTCTATCTACCTTGTCCTGCCATGATGATAAAACAACTTCAGACCATACAAAACACCGCCCTCAGACTGATCTACTCCCTGAGAAAATATGATCACATTACAACTGCCTTCTTAGACTCTCACTGGCTACCCATACAAGCACAAATTCAATTCAAATTCTACTGCCTATTATTCAAAGCGTTAAATGGCTCTTCCCCCTCCTACCTAAACAACCGCTTAAACCAGATTTTCACCTCAAGACACAGAAGAACCCCGAACCCTTTTGCCTTCCCCCCACTCAAAGGCACACAGCGCAATAAAATGTTTGACAACCTTCTGGCAACACAAGCAGCAAAACTCGACCATTCCATCTCTAACCTGCTGATGACAACGGGCGACCTCAAAACATTCCGAAGAGAAATCAAAACCCTGCTTTTCAAAAAATTCATCCAAATATCTTAACCCCTCCAGATAATTCTCCCATATAAAATCCTCCCCAAATCACCTACCAAGTAAACAGATCCCTGAAATGTATTGTAATCTTACCTACTCCAAATGTAATCTATTTGTTTATATCACACAGCTCTGCACTGTCAATTTGCTATCCAACTTGTAAATCCCCTCGGAATCTTTCCAGCTATATCTCCTCTGTTGTTAAAAAAAAAAAAAAAAAAAGTGTATCTTCACTGGAAAATGTCCAGTCAAATCTTTTGTAATCCGCCTTGAACTGCAAGGTATAGGCGGAATAGAAATCCGTAATGTAATGTAATGTAATGTAAAACCATGTTTTTTCGAACACACAGAACACAGAAAACACCTTCGCCTAGTATGTAATCACAAAATAACTCCTCCCCCTTTTACAAAATTGTAGTGTGGATTTTAACCACATTGGTAACAGCTCAGATGCCAACGCTAAAAAATGCTCTACAGTTTTGTAAATGGGGAGATAGAATAAAAATACGTAAACAAAGGTTAAACTGAAGCACCAAGAAGCTGGACTCTGCAATGCATACAATGCAACATCACAGAAACATTGATGCATCTCACCTAAAGCAAAAAATAAATAGAATTTTTTTCTACCTTGTCTTCTCTGGTTTCTGCTTTCCTCATCTTTTTGTCACTCTCTTCCTTTCATCCACTGTCTACCCTCTCTCTGTCCCTTCTATATGGCATCTTCTCTCTTTCTATTCCCGTTCTAGAAACTTTATGCATTCCCCTTCCATTTCTCCCTTCACCCCCATTAGTCTGGCATCCATCTTCCTCCCTTCCCTCCTTCAATGATCTGGCCTCTCCTCTTCTTCCTTTCCCTCTCCCACACTCACATGGTCTGGCATTTCACTCTCTCCTCTCCCTTCCCTCCTTCCATCAGCATTTGCCCCCTTTCTCTCCCTCCAACCCAATTCCTTGCAGTATCCTACCCCTTATGTCTCTTTCCCTGCAATTCCATCAGCATCTGCCCCTTTCTCTCCCTCCACCACGCTTCCATACCACCCTGACCACCCTTTGTCACCCTCCACACCCATTCCACCCTGACCCCCTTTGTCACCCTTCACCATGATTCCATACCACCCTGAGCCCCCTTTGTCACACTTCACCATGATTCCATACCACCCTAACCCTCCCCTTTGTCACCCTTCAGCATGATTCAAATCCATCCTGACTCCCTTTCTCACCCTCCACACCCTTCCATGCCACCCTGACCTCCTTTCACCACCTTACTATGCTTTCTTTCCCCTAAGGTCCTGACTGGATGGAAGAGGTAAGTGACGTCAGAGGGGGCTGGGCCGACAGACGCAGTTAGTTGCGGCAAGATCCCACGATGACTGCGGCTACCGGTCCAGCTGCCCCCCTCCAATGTCACTTACCTCTTCCGGAACAGAGGCGGTAGACGGCACAGTCATTATAGGACCTTCGTTCACTTCAGCGCGGCTGCCGACTCTGCTCTAAGTATGGCAGCCGTGCTGAGGTGCCGTTTGCAGCAGCGTGGGAGGTTCCGGATCCGGCCGGCTGTGCACCCCTTTAATGGGGCAGTGTAACACACACTCGACATCTGTGCCCATCAAAAAAAGAAAAATATGGCAGGCCCCTCAGTAATTTTGGGCCGATAGCAGCCATTGCTACCTTTAGTATTGTCTTTCAAGTACCTTATTGGTTCCTTTTTGGGGTATTTTTTTAATATCACTAGATTTAAGGCATACCCTAGTGATGTTATGGGCATTGATTGGAGGGCTCATTTTTATATTAATGACCTCATTTTAATACTAAATAGGTAATTTGAATGGCAGAGTCGGAGAATGTACAAACACATGGAAAAGCATGTGGTGAGCCATTGTATATTCTGGGTTGGCAAATTAGGTTGTTGCTAAATCAGTCAACGACGATCATTAGATAACACAAAGCAACAAAAAATTTTTTTCTGAATCATCTGACAACATAGCACATTTTTCTAAATCAGTTTTTCATACTGATTTCAGATCTGTTATTCGTTTTCAGTCACATAAACTTTTAAAGTTATGACTAATGTTAGTTTATAGCGTTTTAGCATATATGGTTTTAAGAACTGCAGCATCAACTTAAAGAAATGTTGCAGTATCTTCGGTCCAAACTCAAATAAGCACATGGCATAGCATAATTATACTGGACTGTGTCACTTAGCAACAAATATTTCTTCAAAAATGCTTAGAGTATGATTTATTTTTGTGAGTTGTGTCTGGATTGTCACGGCACAACATCTAGCAGTAGTCGGCCATCATACTCTCATTCCAGAAACCTTGGTAACGCTGCTCCATTACCTGAATGTCCTGGTGAAAACGTTCTCCTTGCTCGTCACTCACCATACCAAGATTTTCTGGGAAAAAGTCAAGATGTGAGTGCAAAAAATGTATTTTTAATGACAAGTGACAGCCAAGTTTCTGATATGAGTCAAGGATATTCTGAACTCCTTCCTTGCATGAAGGAGACTTATGGTTGCCCAGAAAGGTTTCTACTGACCACTTCAATGCCTCCCAAGCTTCAAGCTCAGCTGCTGAGAGTGATTGCTTAAAATCTTCATCCTGCATAACGGACTTGATCTGTGGGCCTATAAATATCCCTTCCTTTCAGTTTTGCAATGCTGATTTTTGGAAATTTCTTAACAAGATATTGAAAACCTGGCAAGTTTGCTTTACCCATGGCCTTAACCAGGTTCTTCATCAACCCCAGCTTGATATAAAGATGTGGAAGAAATATTTTATGAGGATCCACCAATGGCATAAATTTCACACTGCTTGTCTCTGGGTTACAGGTATTCCTTAGTTGCCAGACACGCTTGACATAATGTTCAGCTGTAGCTCTGCTATCCCACAAGCACCGGAAACAGCAGTATTTAGTGAATCCTCCTTGCATTCCCATTAGTATGGCAATGACCTTCAGATCACCACAGATGTTCCACTGGTGTTTTTAAAAACTGATTACTTCTAGTAAATTCTTCATATTCTCATAAGACTCCTTTAGATGAGCAGAAAGGGCAATTGGTATACTTGGTTTGGAATTTCCATTGTGTAGTAACACTGCCTTCAAGCTTCTCTGTGAAGAATCAATGAAGAGATGCCATTGATCTGGTCAATGCACTTGTGACAAACTGTTGAAGAGTCCATTGATGTCATGACAAAAGCACAATGAGCCATTTACAGTGAAGAATGTTGTTAAGTTATGATTCATTTTTCTGTAATGAGTTATATTAGCATCTTTTGCAAGCAAGTGCTTTTGCTTAAGCCTTGAAGCAAGAAGTTCTGCTTTTTCTTTTGAAAGATTTAGATTACGAATAAGATCATTGAGCTCAGCTTGTGTAAAGGTCTCTTCAATATTCAAATAATCAGGATCAGATAATTCTGGATTGTGACCAGCTACTGCATCATTATCACATTCCTCATTATGTAACATAGAAGCAAGTCCATCTTGTGGAGGTACAGGGATAAGCAGTGAGTCATCATAAAGAACAGGCCTAATAGCAGTATCCAGAGTAGGATATATAATTTTGTGCTTAGAATCCACTTGTGTTCACAAGGCAAAATAAGTAATGTTTTATATGGTGTTCACAAGGCAAAAGAAATAATGTTTAATATGGTCCACCTTTGGCTCCCTCTAAAATGGACTCTGGCTATGCCCCTGGCACATATGCACCTAAATGCCAATATTTTAACTACATGATATTCTGTAAAATGGCACCTACATGCAGGGGTTTATAGTTTGAAGCAATGGCCCCTCCCACGCCCTCTTCTCCGCCCCCACCTCCACACATGCCTTCCCTTCTCCCATATGTCTGTAACGTTCCTGGCACGAACAGCAACCCCCAAACTGCTGTCGAGCCAGCATCGTCTCTTCCTCTGACATCATTTCCTAGGTGCTGGTCCAGGAAGTGGCGTCAGAGGAAGAGCCAACCTGGCACAACAGCAGGTTGGAGGTTGCTGCTCACAGTGAACCACTCAATAAAACACAGAAGCTTAGTTTTTGATTGCTAGAAATGAATTAGTTTGGTCTTGCTGATAGCTCTTTAACAGTTACATTACATTAGTGATTTCTATTCCGCCATTACCTTGTGGTTCAAGGTGGATTACATCCAAACTAAAAACAAGAATTACATTTCAACTTTGAAGTAATAGAATAAACGATGAGATAAAATTTTAAGGGAGAATTATGGGTTTTAGATAATGTTTGGTAATTAGAAAAGAAAAAATTAGAGAGTACTAAGGGTTTATAGAGTGTTGGATGTTGGGTTAGGATTGTTGTGCTGGATAGGTTTAACGTGTTTTTTGAAGAGTATGGTTTTAATTTCTTTCTTGAAGGTTTTGTAATCTGTGGATGAAGATAACAGAGTGGTGAGTTGTTTGTCCAACTTAGCTGCTTTGGAGGCTATTAAGTTGTCATAGAGTTTTTTTCGTTTGACATTTTTGGATGGTGGGTAATAGAATAGTGAATGGGTTCTTCTGTGTCTGATTGAGGAGGATTGATTTAGTCTGTTATTCCAGTAAGTTGGGCTTTCTCCGTTGATAGCCTTGTAAAGTAAGTAGAATTTGAAGTTCACTCTTGCTTCTATTGGAAGCCAATGCGAGTCATGGTATGCCTCTGTGATATGGTCATATTTTTTTAGTGAATAGACAAGTCTGTTCTGCACCATCTGCAATTGCTTTATCATGGTCACAGGACAATGGTAGGTATAGTATGTTGCAGTAGTCTATCATCCCAAGGATTAGAGATTGTACCAATAGTAGGAATTGCTTCTTTTCGAAGAATGATCGGATTTTTCTCAGATTTCTCATGATCATGAATGAGGTACTTGTTTAGTTATGAACTTAATATGATATTCAATAGTATTAATTATTTATAAATTCACCTTTGAATATGATGTTTTAACCCTTCCCTAACAAGATGAAATGTTTAGAGCAGGGGTGCCCACACTTTTTTGGCTTGTAAGCTACTTTAAAATGACCAAGTCAAAATGATCTAAAAACAATATAATTTAAAAAAAACACAAAGCACACTGTACACAGAGAAAATGTTAATTATAATTTATATTTGGGTTTTTTTTCAAAGAGGTCAAGGCAGATGACTTTAAAATATGCAAGGTCACCTCAGTAACAACCATACAAAAATAGACAAATATATCCCCCTCCCTTTTTACTAAACCGTGATAGCAGTTTTTAGTGCAGGGAGCTGCACTGAATGTCCTGTGCTGCTTTTAACGCTTATAGGCTCCCTGTGCTAAAATCCGCTACTGCGATTTAGTAAAAGGGGGGCCATGGTGCAAAATATAGATAGCAGATATAAATTCTCAAAATGGACACATTTTAATTACTAAATTGAAAAAAAAAATCATTTTTCCTACCTTTGTTATCTGGTGATTTCATGAGTCTCTGGTTGCACTTTCTTCTTCTGACTGTGCATGCAATATTTCTTCCCTCCTTCCTGCCTCCTGCATGCTTTGTCTCCTCCAGACCTCATTTCATTTCCCAACCAACATCTCTGTCCTTCCATGAGTCCAACTTTTTCTTCCTCTCTCCCTGCCTGCCCCCTGCCACCCGAAACACTCAATTCCCTCCCCCTTTAACTTCCTCTCTCCCTGCCCCCTCCCCTTTCTTTCTTTCTTTCTGTCTCCCTGTCCCCTTTCTTCCTTTCTCCTAGCCCCCTTTCTTTCTTTCTGTCTCCCTGCCCCCCTTTCATTCTTTCTTGTCCATGCCCCCAATTCTTTCTTTTTGTCTCCCTGTCTGTCTTTCTGTCTCCCCTTTTTTTCTACCCAAGTCACTACCAGGGCTGTCGTCTGGAAACAGGCCCCCAAGCCACTGCCGATGTTTGGGAACAGGCCCTCAAGCCACCGCCGACGTCTGGGAACAGGCCCCCAAACCACCACTGCCCTGTTTCCCAACACCGCAACAGGCCAGCAGCCTTCCCCCGACGTCAATTCTGATGTCAGAAAGAAAGTTATGGGCCAGCCAGGCAGCGACTGGCTGGCCCAGAACTTCCTACGCAAAGGCAACGCGAGTCTATCACAGAGCCCGGGATGGGCTCCACGATCTTTTCGTGTTGCCTTTGCAATCGACTGGTCGATCGCGATCGACCTTTTGGGCACCCCTGGTTTAGAGTATAATAGATACTAATTTTTATTGAATGTGGTTTTGCACGCTTTCCCTTGCTCATGACACCTTTGAGTCATCAGGACTGTGAAGTGGGCTGAGCAACGTGTTAGTTGTGTATAATAGCCTTTAGGAGTGTTATAGACAGATTGTGTTTCTGATTATGTTTGTTATGTTGTGAGTTGTTTTGATATAAGTAGCATATAAATGCTGTATAAATAAATACATCAATAAATAGTATTTTGAGATGGAGTCTTTGCTATTTATATTCAAGGCACTGTGGGAGTAATTATGTTAAGTGCCCTGATGCCGCAACATGAAGGCCTATTCTATAACGGCATCTGAGCTAGAGAATGACAAGGTAACAAAATTCATCATCGTTCCCATCCCCGTGGATAACCGCGGGAAACCATCTCAATGTCATTATTCAAGGAGAGAGGGAAGAATCAAGAGTATGAATTGGCTCAACCACAGACCCTTAAGCCTTGCATTGAAGAATGTTGGTGTAGAAGGACTGAGGTTGAGATAGACACGTTAGAATGACACAGGTTATCCGCGGGGACGGGAACGGTGATGAATTATGTCACCATGTCATTCTCTAATCTGAGCGCCCAGGTTTCATTACACAATACTAGCACGCCCCATGTTTGGCACATCTAACATTTACGAGCATGCAGTTATATCAGCCATATACCTGGCAAAGGTGCAGCCACTGAAACACGGCGAATATGCACATAATTTACAGTATTCTATAAGTTGTGCATGACAGCTCCGTCCATGTCATGCCCATGTGTACATCCCCCTTGTACTTACATGCTATGACACAGTCATATCATCATAGGCAGTGGAATGCTTTTTGTTTTGGGGCGGGGGGCCCAAAAGCTCCACCTCTCTCTTCTGCTACTGGCTCCCCAACCTACCTCCTCCTCAGCCGCTGTCGTTTTAAATCTTCATGATATCAACTGTCAGGGTATACAATTACTCAAAAAGAGGGATGTAGATAATTATGGAATTATGGAAGCACTCCCTCTGTACTAATAAATGCAACTTTCAACTTTTCAAATCAAACTAATTCTGATTTGAATTGTATAACTTCACATATGCTTAGAGATATGAAACTCTGTGAGGAACTAAGTCCCCATCGAGGAGCTTACCTCCCAATCATTGTATGACTTATCCAGGTGAATTCATTGCGGTTTTAAATCTTAAATGTCTCTAATGAAGGCCAGGAAAATGAAAATTAGAAAAAGCCATTTGTCTCCAATTCAGGGGGTCCCCATGCAGACCACGTTTTGATATCTTTCTCAGAGAATATCTTATTGTATGGAGAGTAAAACTGTCATTCAGCAGGGATTCCGATGTTGAAACAAAAGTTACTGGTGCACTCGTTGCACTGTCCCCGATATTCAATCTCTCTCATGAATGCCGGGGATCTACAAACTTCACCACTTTCAAATATGGTTCATGATTGCAACTGTCCCGTGTTTGATTGGGAGGTAAGCTCCTAGATGGAGACTTAGTTCCTCACAGAGTTTCATATCTCTGAGCATATGTGAAGTTATACAATTCAAATCAGAATTAGTTTGATTTGAAAAGTTGAAAGTTGTGTTTATTAGCACAGAGGGAGTGCTTCAGTTATTGTTTTAAATCTTCAGGTAACCATCAGTGGCAACGACTGAGCCTGCTGCTGTTGGCCTACCCCGAAAGTCTTCATTCTGCAGCAAATGGGCACTGCAGAATGAAGACTTCCAAGGTATGCCGACGGCAGCAGGCTCACTTCTTGCCGCTGTCAGAAGATTTAAAATGAGTGGCTGGGGAAGAGATGGGTGGAGGAGGTGGGAGAGCCATCTCTTCTGACCTTCAACCACCAATGCTTGGGGAGGGGGGGCATGGCTAAGGTGACCATACATCCCGTTTTCAACGAGACAGTCCCGTTATTGGACCGACCGTCCCGTTGTCCCAAGCCACCGCTTCGGGGATGCCGAAATGTCCCGTTTTCAGGGACAGCATCCTGAAGCTGTGCGCGGGGACAAGGGGATGGTTGGTCCAGCGCCAAACCCCTGCAGTGTTCTCCGCGCCTGGCTAATCCTGCTGCTGCCGCCGATGCTCCTTCCCAGGCTGACTTCCGCATGCAAACTGAACCCACGCTCTGGGCTCTAACCTGTGCGTGCCGGCTTCCCTTCTCTTCCCTCCAAAACCGGAAGTTACTTCCCGGGGTGAGGAGAAGAGAAGGGAAGCCGGCACGCAAACATTAGAGCCTCGGAGCAGGAGTTCACTATGGGCAGCGACGGAGGGAAGCTAAGCGAGACACAGAGGTAAGCTTACAACTTGCTTCGGGCCTTCCTCGCTGCCGGGTCTGACTCCTGCCTACTTTCTGTTTCCGCGAAGGCAGGACCCGGCAATGAGGAAGGCCCGAAACAAGTTGTAAGCTTCCCTCCATCGCTGACCTATAGAAGATAGGTCAGCGATGGAGGGAAGTTTGTGACTCTGCCGATGGGAGGGATGGGAAGAGAAATGATGCTGCTGCACCCAAGGGGGTAGGGGGGAATAGAAAAGCTGCTGCTGTTGCACCTAAGGGGGGGAGGGGAATAGAAAAGCTGCTGCTGCTGCACCCAAGGGAGGAAGGGGAGAATAGAAAAGCTGCTGCTGCTGCTGCACCAGAGGGGGAAGAGAAAAGCTGCTGCTGCTGCTGCACCCAAGGGGGGGAGAGGGGAAGAGAAAAGCTGCTACTGCACCCAATTGGGGGAGGGGATAGGGGAAGAGAAGTGCTGCTGCTGCACTCAACTGGGAAGAGAGAGGGGAAAAGGAAGACCAGGGAAGGGAAAGGAGAGGAAAGAGATGCTAAGACCATGGGAAAGAGGGAAAGGAAAGGAGCTACCAGACCATAGAGGGGGGAGATATGTCAGGGTATATGGGGGAGGGGGAAGAGACAGATGCCAGACCAGGAGGGAGGAAGGAAGGAAGGAGAGAAAGGAAGAAGAGATGCCAGATAATGGAGTGGGAGGGGGAGATGGAAGGAGAGGAGAGAGATCGGAAAGAGATAGAGATGCCAGACCATGGGGTGGAGTGGGAAGGAAGGAAGGAAAGGAGAAGAGAGAGATGCCAGAGTATAGGGGAGGGGGTGGAGACAAAGACTGGAAGGCAATGATGGGGACATAGGAAGGAGGAACCGAGGACACTAAGGATATAGGAAAGGGCACTAAGGACATAGGAAAGAGGCACTGGGGGCACTAAGGACACAGGAAGGGACACTAAGGACATAGGAAGGAAGCACTGAGGACATAGGAAGGAAGGAGGGAGGGAATAGAAAGGGACAATTGTTGGGTCTGAGTGCAGAAAGAAAGAAATGAAAGAAAGGATGCACAGTCAGAAGGAAATGCAACAAGAGACTCATGAAATCACCAGACAGCAAAGGTAGGAAAAATGATTTTATTTTCAATTTAGTTATCAAAATGTGTCAGTTTTGAGAATTTATATCTGCTGTCTATATTTTGCACTATATTTATCTATTTTTCTATAGTTACTGAGGTGACATTGCATATTTTAAAGTCATTTGCCTTGACATCTTTGAAATCCCCCAAATATACATGATAATTAACATTTTCTCTGCGTATAGTGTGCTTTGTAGTTTTTTTTAATTTTAAGGTTATCATTATGAATTAATATGAAGATATTATGTGTACATGAAAAATGAATGGAAGAAATTTGGGGTGGGATTGGGGGCAGGGCTAGGGCGGGATTGGGGGCAGGATTGAGAATTAATAGATGTCCCCTTTTGATGAAAAAAATAAATGGTCACCTTAGGCATGGCCCCTGTGGCCACCCTTGTTCCAATGCCCATGCATATCATTATAGACTAGTGGGGCAGTAACTAATAGTTAGTGCAGTCAATCCTCCATTAGCCCAGGTACAAAAATAAGAATGTAAAACTACTTTGACTGTACCACAGAAATGCAGTACACCAAATCCCATTACCCTCTCTAAGTAGTTACACCTTAATTATATGTTTGTATTTGCACTGGTTATTCTATAAAACACCATAGACTCCAACCCACAATATTCAAAGTGATTTAACAGTCCAGAAATGGCCGCTGTCTGTTTAAATAGCATTTAACCAGCTAACTGCGAATATTCAGCACAAAATAACTGCTTATCTCCACTGAATATTCACAGTTAGCGACTAAAGGTTGACTGCCAATACTGAACAATAACTAGAAATATTCAGCACTGACTGGATAAATCTAATGGGAAATCAGATGCCTAAATAAAAGTCCTATCTTTGCCCATTAAACCTAAATGGTAGCGCTGAATAGCGACATATCTGGCCAAGTTATATTAGGTGTCATCGATTCGTGCTTGAGTCCTAGCGATTTGATGAATATCATCAAGTTTTCATGGCAGAATATAGAAGTAGATTGCCGGGCCTTTCCTCTGCTCAGTGTAAATCCAATGTTGTCACCATTGTTGCATCAAACGCAACCCTTCGCCTCCAACACTGCCCATCTGCTGCTGACATCTCTGCTGAAACCTGTCCACCTTGGGAAGCCCCTGCTGGTAGTGAAACTACTGACAGCATAGCTTTCAGCTTATCAGATGCACGCAAGCCCATGTACCATGACTGGAGGGCTAAGTTATAACCAGGTTTTTAAAAAAAACAAAAACACCCCCCCCCCCCTAGATATTCAATGACAGTCACCGGAAATAACCCATTCGTTGCATATCCGGGCTCACCACCAACCATGGAACTTAGGCAGGCTGTCTCCCAAGATCTGAATATCAGGCCCCCACTTTCTTTTACAGATAGGTGCTTTTTTGACACCTAAAAATAGACTCTTCTTTATGGTCTTATCAACTGCAAATTTAAAAATCTTTTAAACATTGACTTTTTTTGTGTCCCAGTTTTCTCCTTCTCCTTTGGGCTTTTTTTTTGGTGCTATTATTTATATTAAAGATTTTTAGCACAATATCAACAAGCACAGAAACAGAAAAACAAAAAGAACAAAAACATATTTGTGTATCTGAAGATTAGCAACTGACAGAGTGATCCATGTATTGTTTCAATACCTTCCATTCATTGCTTTAGCAAGCTAGAAAAATAAACATCTCTTGCTCTTTAGGGCTTCTAACTTACATATTTCTAGTACAATGAAGCTTCATGTACTGCTTTCCCTTCTTTATAAACCTTTCCTGTCTATTTGAATACCATTTGACTGACTCCCTTTGGCCCTACTCCACCCCCAACTGGGGACCTGGCACAATTGCTCTCTGGAGCCACCTAGTGGGTATCTCTGTTGTTTGAAGGCTGGGAATGTCTGTGAATGACATGTAATGGCATCCCCAGCCCAGCTGATCCAATTAGCAATTGGCAGGTTTGGAAAATTATTTTCTGGCATGTCTTTCCAGCACTATAAAGAATGAAATAGTTCACACTGAGCAGAGGATTGAGGGGCAAAACTGGAAACAGACATGCTTCCCACTTCCATTCAACATCAGACCATTCGGAACATATAGTCAGCCCTGTTTTTTTCACTCAAACTGAGAATTTTCTGGCATTGCACAAAGCATAGGGAGGCTGAGTCACCAGAAAGCAGTGAAACTAATGGGTTTCTCGGGATCTTTTGTCACAAAGAATTCACATCTTAGGCGCCACTTCCAATGAAGCTATGAGGAGCTCTATCAACAGTCCCAGCATAGACGTCTGGGTGATGCTGTTAACAAAAAAGCCTCACTGTAGTTTAAAGCAGCGCATAGTTGTATTCATTGGTCCTTCTTGAATGTGAGATGGTCACTGGGGTCCATATTCATGGGGGGGAGGGGAATTTAACCATACCATACTGATTCTTGTATCCCGCAAATGTCGACTAGGAATAATTGTGGCTTACATAATATTAGAAATGATGCAGAGGTGTAGACCACATACAGGGGCAGTAATTAGTGGTGTCGTGAGGGTGAGAGGCACCTGGGGCGGTGGCAACCCTCCTCCACTCTCTTCTCTGCCTCCCACCTCCACACACACTGCTTCCCTTCCCCCATACCTCTGTAATGTTCCCGGCATGAGCAGCAACCCTCAAGCTGCTGTCACGCAGGCGTCAGCTTTTCCTCTGACGTCACTTCCTTGATGCAGGTCCAGGAAGTGATGTCAGAGTACGAACTGACGCTGGCATGCTAACTAGGGTTAGGCACAGGTAGTGTCAAATCAATTATGTTTGGCAGTTAAAATAGGACGCATCAAAAGCAGACCTATCTTTAACCACTTAAAGGGCTGATTCTGGAAGCGGCGCCTGCTATGGCAGGCACTTACAACACGAGAGCCTGCACATTTTAATCACTGACAGGCACTGCTTCCAGAATCGTGGCTTGATGGGATCCTAGACGCTGGAAATGTAGACCAGGGTTTCATAGGCCTATTTTTTCGGCATCTAGGGTCACGTCAGAATCACAGCCAGCAGCGCATAGTGATGCCAAAATTCGGCACCACCCCTAACTAAGCTACTTTCTGGGCTTTGGCGTCACTATGCGCCGCTAGCTGCTAGGGAGTTAGGCACCGGTTGGGGAGGCTGCTTAGTGGCAGCTATTTTTTTTTTAAATCAACTTTTAATTGGTTTTAAATGGCGGAGTCAATTACCGCATCGTTTATTACCGATTAAAACAATTATTTAAGGTGGAAGTAGGATGTCTACTGCCGCCTTTCGGCAGCCCGATGAGAATCAGCCTCTTAATCAGTTAGCGTTAAATATTAGATTAACCAGTTACGTTGCCGTGATCAAGAATGAAACCAGATATTCAATCCCAGTCACTGGATATGGCCCAGCAATGAATATCCTATCTGACCACTGGCATCAGGCAGTCAATCTGCAATCTGATGCTGGCTGAATATTGGGAAGACAAAGTTTTGAAAATTCAAAACACTGTGGCCCTGATTCTATAAACGTTGCCTAGTGTTAAGGCACTGCTCAGTGTGGTTGTCAATCAACCGCTAGGCGCTGTTTTCCATTTTTTTGTATTAATGGCCATGCACCAATGTTGTCATTAGTGTGTGGCCATTTTTAAAAATTTCCCCATGCTACTATCCATTGTGAAAGTGGTAAGGGCACATGTGGTATCCCTGCAGTAACCAATTAACACTTGATAACATAGATACACTAATTGGTTAGCACTGGAACTTCCTGTGCCCATAACACGCTCCCTCAAAATTGTTTGAAATATTTTGTAGTGCTCATCTAGAATATGCAGATTTTAGAGTTACCACAGGATGCTTCAGCACGTTCTAAGGTACTCCATTTTTAGCTACATTAGTTGCATGTTAGTGCCTAACACAGCTTAGTAAAAGGGCCCCTTTGTTATTAATTCCTTCCAGATCTGAAGTCGAGAGTTGCACGAGAACAGAAATTTCACCCATCTCCAGTGGCATAGGGAGAAAAGGAGGTGCTTGGAGTGGTGATGCCTGTAATTCCAGCACCATGCACCACTCACTGCATTTTTCACTGATGTGCACCTTCCTGCCCCACCTCACATGCCTCGTACCTCTTCAAAATCTTCAGCGGAGTAAGCAGCATCTCCTAGCTGCTGCTCACACTGGCCCCGGCTCTCCATCTGACATCACTTCCTGATCCCATGACCAGGAAGTGACATCAGAAGGAAAGCTCAGACAAGCAGCCGCTAGGAGTTACTGATGGCTGCTGCCAAAGATTTTGAAGAGGAGAGTGGGTGGAGAGGAGGAGAAATGCTGGCGCCCTGCCAAAATGGTACCCAGGGCAGTTCACCCTCCTCACTAAGCCACTGTTTATCTCCACCCATCCCCAATGAAATCTAACCCGTACCCGACCTTATCTTGGGTTACCAGATGTCCAGGAAAACCCGGACATATCCTCTTTTTAGAGGACTGTCTGGGTGCCCCAAGGGATTTCCAAAACCTGGCAGTTTGTCTGAGTTTTGGAAGGCTCCAAGCTTGGGGCCACATCTGGAGGGTTTCTGCGCATGAGCAGATGATGACATGAAAATGTTGCGTACATGAATGTGACATCATTGTGCCGACATCCGTACATCCATGGAGATCCTCCAGATGAGGCCCTGAGCTTGAAGGAGACGTGAGGTTCTTGTGGGGGCGGGGCTGGGGCAGAGTGGAGCGGTTCTGGGGGTGGAATGGTGCGGGGCTGAAGCGGAACGGGGCAGGGCCAGGTGTCCTCTTTTTATAAAGAGGAAATCTGATAACCCTACCCATATCACTAATATCCATTTCATCCCCACAATTTATCTCCTCCATCCCCAACCATAGCTGCAGGAGTTGATAATATTGCTTATTTGCTCACAGTCCTCTGTTTCCTCCAAATCACAACAGCCTTCCATGACTTTTTGGATGGTATTCGCTGTTCAACCAATGAATGTTCCAAGCCTCAGTCTGGTATTTCAAGTAGCTCTCTGGACATTCCAAGTCTCATTCTCGTGTTCCAACTGCATCTCTATATATGTTCTAAGCTTCATTCAGGTGCTCCAATAGCCTATCTCAGTGCATTCCACGCCTCATTCTGGAGTCACCAGAGATTTTGACTACACTCCTAGAGTTAGCCAACGGCAACTTCTTCCATACCTACAGAATTCCTGCAATCCCCATTTCTGTGCAGCTCTGTAATGAGAAGCCCAGTTAGAGAAGACACAAGATAGATCCTTCTTTGTTGTTGGCTCTGTCTGGTGGAATTTGATACTGAATAGTATCTGATGCATCTATAAGAACCATCTTCAGGTAAGTAAGTTACTTAATGCATAGCTTTTTATTCAGTAAACCACCTCAGATAGCGTTATATTTCACTACTGTGATATGCATTAATGCTAATGCGCTTGGGGATTTTCAGACTACCACCCGAGTAGCATAACTTGCTGTGGTAGAGATCTTCATTAATCCCTAATTAATGTTAAACCAGGATTAATGAGGATCTTTACCACAGCGATAGCTTTTTATTCATACATACTCAGAATAGGATTGATCTGAAGATTGTCAAATGAATTAGTATTATATTTTATCATTTTCTAATCACTATTTTAGTAGTAAATAGGAATTGGATTCCTTTTATTATAATAGGAGAGGAAGTTAAATTATGTGGCTATTAAGTAGTTATACCATGTAATTATTGATATGCTTGGATAATTATTAATATGTTTTTAGACTCTAATCTGTCTTAAACTCTGTAGGGATTAAACAGAATGTAAGTGCCTATTGAAATAAATTAAAATTAAATCTTATGAAAACCAATTTTGCAGAAGTTACAGTAGCTCCCAGTTCAGTAGAATAAAATTCAAGACTCTGCTCTGTCTTCAAATGCCTGCAACAATAATCCTTAAACTGCTGAACACTTCCATCTCCACAAGGAAGCTTCAGGCCTGCCAACAGGCCCTCCATTATCCCCACCCATAGCATCAATGAAACTAGCTAGTAGGAGGATTGTGCATTCATCTGCTCTGCATACTGCATATGGCATAAAAGTAAGACGTGAGTTATGGAAATCTGAGAGAACTTGGAGGAAGTTAGGTCAGGATGATTATGACAGTTATTGCATTCGGCTGCTAGAATATAAATCTTTGTGTGAAATTGAGTGTGATACATTTTTCCAGGAGTGAATTAAGTACGCTCAGAGTAAACCAAGGGAATTATCCAAAATTCCCAACAAATCGAAGGCCATCTTCTCACTGTTGAAAAACCTTTTCACACCCAACAATCAAACTTAGACATGAATCCCTCTCAAATTTCTTCCATGACAAGATATCAAAGATGTGAGAATCCTTAGACTTAGAAGCCAAAGCTCTGCCAAGCATCCCACAAACTGTACAAAATAACAACCTACACAAGATAGACTCTCTAGACAGCTTCAAACCAGTTTCCATTGACGACCTAAAAAGTACAATAGTCTCTCTACACCCTACAACTTCAATCCTGGACCCATGCCCATCCACCACATTCTAGCTACCAGCGAATCATTCCTGAACTCCATCTTACCTCTAATTAACGAGTCCCTACAATCTGGCATAATACCACAGAGCTGGAAATCTGCTGTAGTAAGAGCACTCCTAAAAAAAAACACCATGGACCCAGACAATCCAAGCAGCTATAGGACAGACTCAAATCTCCCATTCATCTCAAAAATACTAGAAAAGATTGTACTCACACAACTACGAGACCATGGAAACAAACCCACCCTCTCCAACTTCCAATCAGGATTCAGGAAACACCACAGCACAGAAACGGTGCTTCTAGACATTGTAGATGATCCTTGATGAGGGGAAAGACGCTCTACTGATCCTATTAGACCTGAGCGCCACCTTCGATACCATCAATCACTCCTCCTATCCAGACTACACTCTATCGGAATCCATGATGTCGCACTGGCATGGTTCTCCTCCTTCTTAAACGAAAGGTCTCAGAAAGTACTACTGAAACCCTCCTTATCGGAGCCAAAACCTCTCAACTATGGAGTGCCTCAGAGTGCACTACTATCCCCACTCCTCTTCAACATATATATCAAACCATTACTCGACATTGCAGAAAAACACCAAATCAAAATACACTCGTATGCAGACAACATGCAGCTTTACCTTCCGCTAGGTCAACACTGAGATGTACAAATGAAAAAATTCACTGCTGCCTAACAGAAATAAAAAAACTGGATGACTGCAAATAAACTACAGCTCAACGCATCAAAAACAGAACTTTTCTGGATACATAAAGACTCCTGCGCATACCCCATCTCTTTCCTGGGGAAATGACACCCTTACAGCCAAAGACAAAGTCTAGGAGTGATTCTCAACTCAAACCTGTCGCTCTCAGACCATGTTTCAAATTTAGTATCTTTATCCTTCCGCCAACTAAAATGCATCCGTGCTTACTTTTCAGAAAACGATTTTGCCCAGCTACTATACGCGCTTGTATTATCCTGCTTAAATTACTGCAACGCTCTACTAGTGGGCTTACCAGTAAAAACACTCTCTCATCTACAAGGTGTGCAAAACGCCGCAATCCAACTCCTAAAAACTTGGCCTTCCGCGACCATGTCACCCCTGCACTAACATCCATGCACTGGCTGCCTATCCAAAAATGATGTGCCTTTTAGCCTTGGTGCTAGCTTTCAAGACTTTCCACAAAATGACACCAAACTACATAGCATCAAAACTACAAAATTACATCCCAAACCGATCACTGATATCCCAAACAGAAAAATGGCTGGTCCTGCCACCAGGCCGCTCACTCACGTCTGAGACAGCCCGAAGACACTCATATTCTCATTACATACCCAGAATGTGGCACATCAATCCCCCATCCATTAGATCAATAGACAATCTTTGGAACTTCAGAAAAGCCGTGAAAACCTTCCTCTTTACAGCCCAGCTCCTTGAAGACCCACGTCTACACCCCGGACGGATGGAATCCCAAAGACACCACCTAATATACCAAATGGAATTTTGCTAAAACTCGCATGCCACCGCAAATATAACCTGAATTACTACCACATTCTCTGATAAAAAAGATGCAAAGAAAAGCTATTTCACTTCCAAGTATATCTACACTGAAAATGCTGCAATTTAAACCACCCTATATCCACTAAGTCTGTATTTGTAAATCTGCATGTTATGTCTATACTGTAATTGTTGTAATCTAAACCCCTTTGTCCATGCTTTAAATGATGTATGTCTCACTAAAATTTGTCCTACCCATACTATGAATGTACTCCTGTAACCCGTTCTGGGCTCCTCTGGGAGGATAGGCTAAATAAATGACTAATTAAGTAAATAAATATTTAACACTTTTAATCCTTGGGATCTTGCCAGATACATGTAACCTGGACTTGATGGACCTGTGCCTAGTCCCAGTATGGCAACTCTTATGTTCCTATGAGTTGAACCCCAAATATCAAGGCAGGTCCTCTAACCACTAATGCACCACCAGTAAGTCACATTACCAATAAGTTGGGTAGTAGCGTTGGAGGAATAAAACAGGGGAAACAAATCCACAAACTCAAATTCATAAAATAAAGAATGGAATTGTTCTAATCAGGACATTTTTACAATAGGTTGTGGTCATCAGTCTGATTAGGACTCTTTATTTTATGTGTTGTTCAACTAGGAAGGCAGCAGGTTCATCTCGAATTGTACGGATACTGACCTGTGAAATAAAGGTAGAGGCACGAGTAGCTGGTTTTAAGAAACGTTTGGACAAGTTCCTGGAGGAAAAGTCCATAGTCTGTTATTGAGAAAGACATGGGGAAAGCCACTGCTTGCCCTGTATTGGTAGCATGGAATGTTGCTATTCCTTGGGTTTTAGCCAAGTGACCTAGATTGACCACCGTGAGAACGGGCTACTAGGCTTGATGGACCATTGGTCTGACCCAGTAAGGCTATTCTTATGCTCTTATATTGTATGACTACATTACATTACATCCAAGCTACATCAGTCCCACTTTGCTCAGAAGCAGAGAAATGACTATGCATCCCCCCCAGGAAGATCTCTCCAAATGGAAACTGCACGCAAACGATCCTACACCCACTTCATCCCTTGGCTATAGAATCAACTGCCTGCACAGATAAATCCTGTGTACAACTTTAGGAAGGTGCCCGTCCCTTTAAGAGTGTCCAGAGCTCAGGCTGATATTGAGAAGGCAGGGCCCTTTAAGAGTTTGTCTAACCCTGCTAGGAGGGGGCGTGGCTTGTTGCCGAGGCTCCCATTTACTGAACTTTCCGCGTCAGATAGAGAGGAGAGACAGCTGGGACAAGGAGCTGAACAGAAGCTGGGAAGGAAGCCAGTCCTTCCAGCTGAACCATGGCCAGCACAAGGAAGTTTCCCTGAGGATTGAGAGATGGAGAAACTGGAAGCCAGCCAGTCCAAACCAGTCGCAAAAGCCCAACCTGAGGACTATGACATGGAGTACCAGGAAGACTATGTTTTGCCTAACTGGGAAGAACATTCAATGGACTGTTAAGCCAAGAAGTTTTTCTTTTCGCTCATGGGAGTTTTGAGTTTGTGGGGTTCTTTTTTTGGAGCAGTTTGTGCACTGCTCTGACTTGTGCTTGGGGGTTGAAGAAGGAAAACCTGAGCCTGTCTATTGGGAGGGCGGCAACACCTGTGGTGTATGGACATGCCCAGCCTGTTGGGGATTCGGCTCTACCCAACAGGGCCACAGCCAGAGCCAGAAAGAGAGTTTTCAAAGAACAAGTGTTTGGTGCATGTACTGTTCGGTTGGGCCCTGATTAAGGCCAGAAGGAAAAGTTAAGGACTTCTTTTTGGTTAATGGACTGGACTGACTCTGAAAGCACGGCTTGTGCTAAAGTGAGACTTATTTGCTTCCTATGAGGAATGAATTGAATTCATGGAAGCCTGTCCTTTTTGCTCTTGCCATTTCTGAAATTGTGTTTGGAGTTTTGTTTTCCATTAAAGTGTTTTGTTTTGATCAACCAGGAAATTTCAGTGTGAAATTCTGGGGAGGCACTGAGTGCTTTGTTCTATCACCTTTATTTAAACTTTGGGACTGGGATTCAGCGAAGCAACTAGGCCTAGCCAGGATCCTGTCCCACAATGGCCTTCTGAAAAGCAGTGACTTTCCTCTTCAAGTGAGCAGCTGCCAGCAGACAGACTCCTCTATACGAACACTTGTTTTGCAACGTCATGTCCTTACTTTACTGTGAACTTCTTTTGTAAATTACTGTGGATGTCTCTGTGCAAAAAGCCATGTCCTTAGCTATTGTGAATGTCTCTATAACTTACCGTATTTTCACGCATATAACACGTGCGTTATACACGATTTTACAAACCGTGCATAACCTTGCGCGTTATATGCGTGAGCGCGCTATATAAATTTTTTTTTACATAGTTCTCACCCCGCCCGACGCCCGATTCATCATCCGGAAGGACCGCTCGCACCCCCACCGCTCGCACTCCCACCCCGATGGACCGCTCGCACTCCCACCTGAAGAACCGCTCGCACCCCACAGCCTCCCCCCTCCCCCATGGAGAAGCTGTCTACCTTGTTTCCAGATGCCAGTGAGCCCAGCTGCTTCCTCTGCCGGCGGTCCTGCCCCTTCTCTGAGCCCTGCGCTACGCTGCTTCCTCTTCCGGCAGTCCCGCCCTTTCTCTGATGTCAGAGAAAGGGCGGGACCACCGGAAGAGGAAGCAGCGCAGCAGGGCTCAGAGAAGGGGCAGGACCGCCGGCAGAGGAAGCAGCTGGGCTCACTGGCATCCGGAAACAAGGTAGACAGCTTCTCCATGGGGGAGGGGGGAGGCTGTGGGGGTGCGAGCGGTTCTTCGGGTGGGAGTGCGAGCGGTCCATCGGGGTGGGAGTGCGAGCGGTGGGGGTGCGAGCGGTCCTTCCGGATGATGAATCGGGCGTCGGGGGGGGGGCATCAGGCTTTCAGGGTGGGGACAGGACTTCAAGGGGGAGAGGAGAGTCGGGGTGGCCGAAAGTAGAGTCGGGGTGGCCAGAGGAGAGTCGGGGCGGCATGCATGGTATACCCGTGAGCGCGGTATATAAAAATTTCTTTACATAAATTTGTGTTTCCCGCGCGCTATACCCGTGTGCGCGTTTTACATGGGTGCACATTATCTACGTGAAAATACAGTACTGTGAATGTCCTTTTGTAACCCGTTCTGAGCTTCTGAGATAGAAATTAAAATAAATAAATAATTTGTATGAAATATGTCATGCACCTGACACTCAACTTGCCCTTCTCTCTCTCCATACAGGTGGCAGACCTCAGGAAATGGGGCAAGCTCCTGTGGCTGCATGCCAGAAAATCCACCAGGGGGTGGGGATGGAACTGCTTGCCCAGTGGCATAGTAAGGGAGGGGGGGGGCGATCCGCCCCAGTTGCAGTCTTGCTGAGGGTGTGGCATCCCTCCTCCTCTCTGCACCCCCTCTCCTTGCCGCACGTGTGCATCCCTTGCCTTCCCTCATAACTCTTTTTACTTCCCTGGCGTGGGGTTGCTGCCCGCATTGGCACTCTCTTTGACATCACTTCCAGGACTTGTGCTTAGAAGCGACATCAAAGCCGACACCGACATGGGAATGCTGCTCGCTCTGGAAAAGTTAAAAAGGTACAGGGAATTGGAAGGGAGGAGGATCGAGCATGTGGCAGGGGGAGTACACATAGTGGGGGTGGGTTTGCATACAGTGGGGGGGGGGGGCAGAGATGATGGTGGGGGAGAGGTGCCACTGCCCTGGGCGCCTCTCACCCTTACTACGCCACTGTGCGTGCCTAGGGAGGTGAGAAATGAATTCATCTCAAAGACCCTCTTCACATCATAAAAACATAAGAATTGCCGCTGCAAGGTCAGACCAGTGGTCCATCGTGCCCAGCAATCCGCTCCCGCGGCGGCCCCCAGGTCAAAGACCAGTGCCCTACCAGAGCCCTACCTGCGTACATTCTGGTTCAGCAGGAACTTTTCTAACGTTGTCTTGAATCCCTGGAGGGTGTGTTCCCCTCCGGAAGTGCATTCCATTTCTCCACCACCCTCCGGGTAAAGAAGAACTTCCTTACGTTTGTAATGAATCTATCCTCTTTTAACTTTAGAGAGTGCCCTCTCATTCTCCCTACCTTGGATAGGGTGAACAACCTGTCTTTATCTACTAAGTCTATTCCCTTCAGTATCTTGAATGTTTCTATCATGTCCTCTCAGTCTCCTCTTTTCAAGGAAGAAGAGGCCCAGTTTCTCTAATCTCTCGCTGTACAGCAGCTCCTCTAGCCCCTTTACCATTTTAGTTGCTCTTCTCTGGATCTTTCGAGTAGTACCATGTCCTTCTTCATATACGGCGACCAGTGCTGGACGCAGTATTCCAGTTGAGGGCGTACCATGGCCCGGTACAGTGGCATGATAACCTTCTCCGATCTGTTCATGATCCCCTTCTTAATCATTCCTAGCATTCTGTTCACCCTTTTCGCCGCCGCCACCACCACACATTGCGTGGACGCCTTCATCGACTTGTCGACCAGTACTCCCAAGTCTCTTTCCTGGAGAGTCTCTCCAAGTACTGTCCCGAACATTCTGTATCCATGTATAAAATTTTTGTTACCGACATGCATGACACTTATCCATGTTTAACCTCATTTGCCATGTCGTGGCCCATCTCTCGAGCGTGTTTATGTCACGTTACAGATCTTCGCAATCCTCCTGCGTCTTCACTACTCTGAATAACTTTGTATCGTCTGCAAATTTAATCACCTCACTCATCGTTCCAATTTCTAGATCGTTTATAAATATGTTGAAGAGCATGGGTCCAAGCACTGAACCCTGAGGCACTGCACTGGTGATGCTTTTCCAGTCCTAATATTGTCCATTTACCCTCACTCTCTGTTTCCTATCCGCCAGCCAGTTTTTAATCCACGTGAGTATTTCACCCTTGATTCCATGGCTCGCAATTTTTCGAAGTAGTCGTTCATGTGGAACCTTGTCGAACGCCTTCTGAAAATCCAGATATACAATGTCGACTGAGTCACCCTTATCTATCTGCTTGTTTACTCCCTTGAAGAAGTGCAGCAAGTTCATCAAGCAAGATCTTCCTTTGCTGAAGCCATGCTGGAGGTCCTCATCAGATCGTGTCTTTCAAGGTGCTCAATAATGCGGTCCTTTATCAGTGCCGCTACCATCTTTCCCGGTACCGAGGTCAGACTCCCCGGTCAGTAGTTTCCCGGATCACCCCTCAAACCGTTCTTGAAGATTGGCGTAACATTCGCCACCTTCCAGTCTTCTATGCAAGCTACTAAAGCCTAACACAATGGCTGGTTCCTAAACCCCACAGTCAACTCTCAGGTGACTGTGTGCCTCTCTGAATATGTCATGGTCACATGTGTGGGTAAAAGAGTATCTGACTGTAACCTATGCCTTTTTTCCTCCTGTCTAGTTCAGGCACCACCTTTAACACCCTCTGGACGTGCAGCTGAAAGCGCTGGCCAGGTTGCAAAGGAGGAGGAGGAGATGATGGAGGAGGAAAAAGAGTTAGAGGAAGAAGATGAAAAAGGGAAAGAGAAGGAGGAGGAGGAAGAAGGAGAAGAGAAGGGAGACCTCCTTTGGCTGCACCCAGCCTCTTTCCCCCCTACTCATCCACCCATCCTGCACCCCAAGTTACCTCTCCTGACCACACCCAACCTCTTCCCCTCCCCACTCACCCGCCCCTCATGGACTCCATGTGCCCCTCCAGAAGCAGCTGAACTAACCTCAGGAGGTGCTTTTAAGCTCTCTAGAAGAGGTCCATGGCCTCCTTTCTCCTTCCCCACCCTCTCCAGTGCCAGGGCTGTGCATGTCCCGGGAATTCAGTCTATTGAAGAGGATTGGGGATGACGTTGGAAACCTTTAGAAGAACGCATGGAGAAGCTAGAGCATGGTGAAGGGTGCATATTTGTTGCCTATGGTCATGTTCATAGCCAAGGGCCAGACCTCTTCTACAGCTATTAGTCTGCCTCCATACCTCCTGAGGCAGCTCCAGCAACTCTTGGGAGCCCTCTCCCCTCCCGAATGTTGTTTAGCCCTTCCCCATTTTTATTGTGTCCCTAGTTATTCCTCCTCCTAGATGTTATTTTTGATATTTTTCTTGTTTTATATAAAAAAGTTTCAAAATTAAAGTTTGACATTTGGTTACATATGTTCCTGTGTGCGTTTCTCTGGCTGCCCATGGCTCCTCTGTATGATTATGTTTAGTGGACAGAGTGGAAGGGAGACAAGGGTCAGGTTCTGAGCCAGACTGTCATGCTATTACAAGGGATGGTTTCCAAGTTTATTTAAATCTTGATATACTGCACATCAAATGTCTGAGAGGTTTACATTATAAATACATTTTAAAAAGTAAAGTACAGGGATTAGCAAAAAGACAAACAATATGATACACAAGGAACATGGGACAGAAATACAATATGTCATTAGAAAAGAGAACAAAGGTAGATTACAAAAGAGAATAGGGTATAAATCTAAAAGAAACCAATCCTTATCTAGGCTTAGAATAAATCCCATCTTTATTTAAGTCAAAAGAAAGTACGCCTTAATAAAAATAGTTTCTTATTCTTATGCTTCATAAGCATCTTTGAAGAAAAAGGCTTTAAGGATAGATTTAAACCTAGCCAGTGGAGTCTCGAGACAATGATAGGAAGGCAGAGCATTCCATAATGGAGGGGCTGTAACTGAAAAAATAGATTTGTGAGTGGTATCGTAAATAATATGACAAACTGAGGGTACAGTGAGAAGAGTTTGTTGACTAGAGCTCTGCGTTCATGAAGGATTGTATGGAAGAAGTAATCTGTCAATAAACGCTGGAGAATGTTCCTGCCTGATTTTAAAAGTATGAAGCAAAATTTTGTATGTCAGTCGGTGAGTAATTGGCTGACAATGAGCAGCAATCAAAAGCGGAGATACATGATCGATTTATTTTTTTTTTTTTGCTTTAGATAGAAGTTTACCATATATTCTCATGAGAATTCGTGGGAGCCAGTCAAGAAGGCACTCAGCGCCGAGCAGCAGCGCCAAAGCGCACTCCTGCTCGGTGCTGCTCAGTGGCTGAAGAAATCCGATCTCACGGCAGCCACCACCGACCTGGTTAGCAACAGAGTAGGAGCGCGGAAAGCTCCTGCCTGCTGCACCTCTGGACCACCAGGGATTGGCAGAGGAGGTACGAGGACAGGGCAGGGAGGGGGGCTGACAGGGGAGAGAGCAACCTAGAACCCCTATAGGTCATACTTGCAAAAGTTAAAACTGACCTAAAAGCCTTCTTATTTAGAGATACTTTCAGATACTTTCAGTTAGACCTTTATCCACGACATTTTGGGAGCCTGGACAATCTATAGACAATCCCCACTTCCCTTTCTTCTCTTCCCTCCTCTCCTGTTATTTTATTATGTTCTTTATCTTATCTTCAACCCCCTTTCCTCCCTCTAGATTTCATTTTCTCCCCATTTACTTATATTGTAAATTACTTAGACGCTATGACAATAGGCAGTATATCAAGCTATTAATAAACATTACATTTGAAACTAGAAAGGAAATAGTGTCTGTTAAATTGCAGCTATGTCGACCGTGTTTCTGCTGCCTGACATGTCTATCCATACTGATGTCTCGTTTTCTCCCTTCTTGCCGATGATCAGCATGCGTCTGAGCCTCTAGCTACTGCTAGGGAAGAAGGGGAGGAGGAGGGAGGGCAGCTAGGAACATCTCGAGCAGCCCCTCCTCTTCCCACATCAGCTGCTGCAGGAGCAGCAGCAGCACCAATCCTTCCTCCCTCACCAGAGCACAGCAGCGGAGGGGGAAGTGGCTGAGGAGGGGTATGTGGGAGATGAGCTGGAGTACCTGGAGAAGGAAGAAGAAGTGGAGAGTGATGGTGATGAGCTGGGGAACCATCAAGTCCTGCCTCGACATCTTGGTCCCCTCCCTGAGCTGGAAGGCCAGCGAATAGTGGATGTTGGCAACAGCATCGACCAGGAGCAGAGCCTGCTCAGGGCAGAGGTTGCGGGGCTACAAGAAGTGGTGTCATCTGTGAGGATGACTCTGGAGGTCCTTGCCGGGGAGGCAAGAGCCACACGTGAGTGCCTCACCTTCCTGGTCACTGAGCAAGCCATCACCTGGTGTGCTCACGAGTACATGCAGGCCATCCATGCCAACCTTCTCGCCCAGCTCATCGCCCAGGGTCACTCTTCTGTGGATCCAAGAGCTTGGTTCACCCCAAATGGCTCCTCCAGACAGGCCTCCAGCAACCAGGGCTCCAACCCTGGCATATCCGGCAGTCAGCCCTGATGTCAGGGCTGCGGAAGGGACCTTTTTAGGACTCTGCCTCTCTCCCTAGAGTCATCTTGCTGAGCATCAGGCCATGGTTGTGCAGCCAGATACTCTTGAGTGGTAAAATAATTGCAGCTTTTTGCTGGATTGTTTTTCTGGTAATAACATGGCATGCGGTGTTCACTGCAAGCTATATTATTACATTTGTATACTAATGAGCTGTTTTACATCAATTTCAATGTTTGGCATCTCATTTAAGTGTAACTCTCTGCAACTTAAATACCATGTGTTACGGTAATATAACTTGCATTAGTGCTCTTTAATATGCATTAAGGGACAAATAATGCATGTTACAGTCATAAGGCAACTTGATAACTACCGTACTCTCCTTAAAGTCTTATTTTGGAGCTGCTCCTTCAAACTTTTTAAAAAACTGTATTCCTCATTTTAACATAGTTGCCTTTTCAAAAGTTAAATGCTGACATAGTAGATTCGCCCAGTGACTTCATTTCAGTTTTTAACTCAGATTTGATCATTGAAACCAAGCCAACACCATTACTTCTCACGTGAAGTCTTGCATGCCACTAAGATCTAGGTGTAAAATAGCTCTCCTTTTTGTCAGTTCCTGAATCAGCTGCTCCGTGAAGCAGTCATGTTTACATCTAACAGCTTTATTTCTCTACCATTTTCTGATGTGATATTTATCCAGTCAATATTGGGGTAATAGAAATCAGACCAAATCAAAAATAGGAAGCAACAGGCAAAATTAAGCAAACCTGGTGTCACAAATTTCATCCAAAATCCTTAGATTCCTCGGAATCCCAAACTTTTTTGATGCACAAGACTTAACATATCATATGTTTGTGTGTGTGCCTGCAAGTGCTTGTCTGTGCATGTGTGTGTGTACAGTATATGTATAAATGTTTGTGTGTGTGTGTTCCTGTGTGTGCATGTACATGCATGTGTGTATGAGTGTGTGTGCATATGTTTGTGTATGTGTGTGCATGTTTGTGTATGTTCCTGTGTGTGCATGTGTGTATGAGTATATATGTATATGTTTGTGTGTGTTCCTGTGTGTACATGTTTGCACATGTGTGTATAAGTGTTTATGTTTGTGTGCAAGCTTGTGTGTGTGTTTCTGCGTGTGCATTTGTATGAGTGTGTGTGTATATGTTTGTGTATATGTGTATGTTTGTGTGTTCCTGTGTGTGCATGTCTGTGCAAGTGTATATGAGTGTATGTGTGTATATATGTTTGTGTATGTGTGCATGTTTGTGTATGTTCCAGCATGTGTATATGAGTATGTATGTATATGTTTGTGTACGTGTGCATGTTTGTATATGTTCCAGTGTGTGCATGTGCATGTCTGTGCATGTGTATATGAGTATGTATATATATGTTTGTGTATGTGTGCATTCTTGTGTATGTTCCTGTGTGTGCGTGTGCATGTCTGTGCATGAGTGTATGCGTGTGTGTGTAGTTTTTTCAGTGCTGCCAACTTAGGGTTACATTTTCCTATACCTCTCTCTAGATTTCCAATGGACAGCTCTGGCAGTCAGAAGAGATGCCAGCGACTCTCTCTGGGAATGAAAATACCCTATGACTGATCCTTCAGGCGCTGAAAATGTACATATACCAGAAGTAACAGCATGATTGAAATTTTAAAAAGAGCCGTTCTTCTTTAAGAGTAATAGGGAAACAGGTTTTGGTGAACTGATTGAAGAAGCTTTCGCGGGTTGGTGGATTAATGTTTGTAAGAGCATGCCACAGGGTTTGGAGTAAACAGGTCATCGTTTGTTTGTGAGGTACAGCAAACTAATCATGTGGATCAACTGGTACCCTGACAGTGATCGAGATACTATCCTGAAATTAAAGACAGTCTGCTCAATATTTAAACTCCACTGTCAGAGATTCTTTTGAATGGCAACAGCATTTAAATAATGATGGATATTCAGTGTCACTATTGGGATAGCAAGCGGCACTGAAAATCTTGGTAGAGCGGACTGCATCGCAACTATCCAGATCATGGCTATATTCAGACTGCATTCTGGACAGCACAGATTGTGAGCCCTCCACCTTGAGCTACAACTAAAAAAAAAAGGATGAGCCAAATCCAGACTAACTAATTAACTCACTCGCTATCTGTCTAATTAAGGGACTCTTTTACTAAGCTGCATTACGGTAAATGCTAACATGAGCCAACATAGCAAAAAAAATTAAAAAAGAGCCTAGTACAGGATAGATTTGGGATGTGTGCATTAGATTAGGATGTGTGCGTGCTGTGTGCTAATTATTTTTTTGGGGGGGGACATATCAGGGGCAGAAAGTGGGAATTCCTGTTCTAACCAGTTAGTGAAGCTACATTACCGCACTCTGACTAGATAACAAATAACACAGGGGCCCTTACCACCTACAAAATAGATGATGATAAGTGCCCCGAGCCTCACAGAAAAAAAAAAAAAAAAATGGCCATGTGCTAATGGCAATACAATCCACAAAAAATAGGGAGAACATAGCAAATGATAGTAGCAAAGTAAATGATGGCAGATAAGCCCCGAATGGTCCATCCAGTCTGCCCAAACATACACGTCTATAATTTAATGATTTAATTTAAATTGTTCTTTTTCTTAGCTATTTCTGGGCCAAAAACCCCGAGCTGTGCATCTACTGCAGTCTCCGTCAAAGCTCACTCCAGCTTATCTAAACCATCCCAGCCCATTCTCAACAACCCCACCTTGGATACTCCAAAGCAAGAAAACAAGTGGGTAATGTATAATGTATAATTATAAAGTCCTTTGCCTTTGCTGCTGGACCCAACACGGTCCGTGTTTCGGCTTCTAATGAAAGCCTTCCTCAGGGGTGAAGATGTCAATCTCCAGGCTCGTGACCAAGAACACGAGGGCTTGAAAAGACGCTAAGAAATGTACAAATTTCACTCAAAAACTCAAGAAATGCCATATGGCTTTGCGGGTGCAGGCAGCATTGAAGCTAAGCAGGAGCAACAGCAATTGCTCTCCATCCCCCTCACAAACATGCATGCACCCTAGGCGCTCCCACATTGTGCAGGCTGGAGATGGTGTAAGAGACTCCAAACACTCCGCATGGAAAACACGGACCGTGTTGAGTCCCACTCTTCATCACCGTACATTGTGACTTTCTTTTAATCTTGGGAGATTTTTAAAAATATTATCAATAAATTATTTATACTTTTATTGGGGTTTTTTTTCCTGTGTCATACTATATTTTTAACTCGGGCCCAGTGCAAATTGTTCTTACTCATAGCAACGTTGTCTTTCTTACCTTTCATGGCTGTAGATCAACAAGGTTGAATAAAGTCAGTCCTGGTTTTACATACCTGAAGTTCCTACATTTCCTTGAAAAAGAAACAGGGATGACACAGCTTCTCCTTGCAGACTTGTTACACTGTGACCCCAGCAGTGTGCTTGCACTGGCTGCCTGTGCCCTCTGCCTCTCCACTATAATTAATTTTCCACTTCTTACATCCTCTGTGGAACTCTGCAGCTCTTAAGTTTCTTAAGCTCTTTCAGAATAGTTTTATCTGTAATTAATAACAAAGTAGTGTCAGGTAATTACCTCCCATTGAAGTCTGAAGTCTTGGAGAATTAATTAACAAGTCAATCTGCTAAATGGGTATTTTAACTCTGACTTGGATAATCATAGATTCTGCTTTGCAAAAAGGGATAGGTCCCTGGATCCAAAAAGATATAACTGGGAACTCTCCAGGTTTCAAAGAATCTCTGACTCTTCAGGCAGGATATCAGGATCTCCTATAGCGGTCCCATGCACTATTTGAAATGTGACAGCTTCCCATTCTTTCCTCCTGGCATTCCAGATTTCCTGTCTCCCTTACCTCTCCCTTTCCATACTTCTGCACATTGCTTGCAATCTGGTTGGCATTAGATCTTCTCTTGCTCCACATAGTTACTTGATTCACTGAAGATCAGTTGCTTCAACCATGCCACATTCTGTAGCTACAGAGCACCATATGGTTCAAACAATACATTAGTGAACAACAGAGTCACCAGAAAGAGGAATGCTGCCACTACTAGAACAGGAATTTAATAACTTCGCACTATGTCCCTGGAAGTAGGGACAAAGTGCGAAGTTATCAAATTCGCGGACGACACAAAACTCTCCAGTAGGGTTAGAACTGTCGAGGAATGTAAAGAATTACAAAGGGACCTGAACAAACTGAGTGAATGGGCAAATAAATGGCAAATGAGCTTCAATGTAGAGAAATGCAGAGTCTTGCACATAGGGAAAGGAAACCCGATGTACAACTACACGATGGGAGGGATGGTATTGGGGTAAGCAACCTTGAAAAGGACTTGGGGGTTTTGGTGGGCAAAACAATGAAGCCAGAAGCACAATGCGCAGCGGCCTCAAAGAAGGCGAACAGAATGCTGGGCATTATCAAAAAGGGAATCACAATCAGAACCAAAGAAGTTATCCTGCCGCTATACTGGGCGATGGTGCACCTGCATCTGGAACACTGCGTTCAGTTCTGGTCGCCGTACCTTAAGAAGGATATGGCAACACTCGAGAGGGTCCAGAGAAGAGCAACAAGAATGATAAAGGGCATGGAAAACCTTTCATATGCTGAGAGGCTGGAGAGGCTGGGGCTCTTTTCCCTGGAAAAGCGGAGACTTAGAGGGGACATGATAGAAACTTACAAGATCCTGCAGGGTATAGAGAAGGTAGAAAGGGACAGATTCTTCAGACTGGCGGGGGCAACAAAAACAAGAGGGCATTCAAAAAAATTGAAGGGAGATAGATTCAGAACAAATGCTAGGAAGTTCTTCTTCACTCAGAGGGTGGTGGATACCTGGAATGCGCTTCCACAGGAGGTGGTAGAGCAGAGTACGATTTTAGGTTTCAAAAAGGGATTGGACAAGTTCCTGAAGGAAAGGGGATTGAAGGGTATAATTAGAGGGGTAATATACAGGATAAGATATCTTAGTAAAGGATCACTTACAGGTGATTGACCTGGGGGGCCGCCGCGGGAGCAGACTGCTGGGCACGATGGACCTATGGTCTGACTTCGCAGAGGCGATGCTTATGTTCTTATGTTAGGATATGCAGTGGGGAGTTCAGAGATAGAGCATTCTTTCTTCTAAGCTTAGCAGGGTCCTCCACTTATAGTTCTGCCAGTGGGGGGTGCTGTTTCACTATTATTTTTTCAACAGTGTGGGACAGGAAAACTCTACAGGACTCCAAGGAACATGCCTGTCCCTAGTGATTGAAAGGATAATACTGAAACATCACCACCCACTGGCAGCATTGCGATAGGAGGCCCCCTGCTCAGAGGGAACAGTGTGAGAGAGAAGGACAAGAAAAGTCATGCTTGAAATTCTTGAGGGGTAGATAGGAAGGGGAAGGTGGGGAGTCAGAGATTGGGAGGGAGATCTTGGACTGGGATTTGAGCAGAAGAAACAGAGGACTTGGAGATTGGAGGAAAAGAAAAGAGAAAGGATTCTGAAATTTAGATAGGGGTGAGAGTGTGGATTTAGAAATCATGAATGTAGAACATGGAGCCTGGAGATAGGCATTAGAGAATGAGAATAGTGAGTGCGAAAACTGGGGGAAAGAAAAATAAAAGAGAAAGAAAGACTAGCAATGGGAGAGGGAAAGGAACAAGAGATGAAAAAGAAGAGAGTAAGTGAGAAAGGATCCACTTTGAAGGGAAATAATAGGAAGTATGGGGGAAGATGAGTAAGAGAGAGAGAACAAAAACCCAGAATGGAGAGGAAGATAGAAAGGGATAAAGTAACCATGACATGTAGAAAGGTGAGAGAGAGAGACAGAGATCTTGGTTGAGCTAGGGCAAGAAATCCAGAGATGTAATATAGAAGAACAGAGATTTTGGAGGACAAAGCATAGGAGAGTGGAGGAGGAAAAGGGATAGGAGAGTAGGCAGAAGAATAATAAGAGCAAATGTGGACTGAAAGGGAGAAAAGAAAGAAAGCATTACAATGTCTGCTGCTGAAGGAACAAAGGAGATGTTACAGAAAAAGACAAAACCCCAAAAGAGAGACAATAGCAGAGAATGTGAAAACCATAATGATCCAGCAAATCAATTTAGAGACACAGAAGGATAGAAACTGCATTATTGTTTGATAAAGAATGTGAAATATGAATAGATCAGCAGTGGAAGATGGGTGGGCCAAAGACAGAGTTTAGTCAGCCCGTTCTCCCCCTTAACTTCTGTGCCTACTAATCTCTGATCAGACCAAATCAAATTTCCTGAGTATCAAACAGGCACTGAGCTATAGAGCTTGCACATCAAGGCTGGAGGGCTCAAGGGATGGGCACAAGAAGACACAGCCTGTCACCCCTAGGAATGGAGGGTTCAGAAGATGGGCACAGATATATAGACCCTGTAACCTCCATAAGTGGAGGGTTAAGGGGAGGGGCAAAGGGATACAGAGCCTGTCAGTTCTAAGACTGCAGGGCTCAGGGGTTAGGCCCAGGGATTTAGACTCTGTCTAGGACTGGATGATTCAGTGGAAGACTCAAAGATACAAAGTAGAGAATGACACGGGGAAAAAATCTGTCCCCGTCACCGCCCCGTCCCCGGCCCACCATCCTCTGCACCGCCCCGTCACCGCCATTCCATTCACCGCCCCGTCACCGTCACTGCCATCCCTTTCACCGCCCCGTCACCGCCACTGCCATCCCATTCACCGCCCCGTCACCGTCCCCGCAGCATCCATATAAGCCTTAGTACTCTAATATTTAGCGTATTCCATTCTTATAAATCAAAGTTCCTGCTGCTGAACTAGAGAAAGAGATGTTCAGCTGGCAGGGCTTTGTTTATAAATTTTTATTAACACAACTAATATACCACCATAATGTTTGCGACAGAGGACAAGTATGCAATAAATGCATTTTGCTGTTTCAATGCCAGTGCTCAGCAGAACAGACAGCAATATGGACATTCACCTTATGTAGTACTTTTTTAATATATAAAAATAGGCAAAATTAGTTGCTGTTTTATCATTATATTTTCTTGCCATTATAGTATTCTTCATTGATCATTTTTCTTTTTAAATTCAAAACAAATTCAACCTATCTTGTGTCCCAGCATGAATTCATGTTTCACTCAATTGGCTGTTTCAAGGGAATTAACCCTCCAACTTCCATTTGCAAAAATACCCAATGTTGTTCCTTCTATGAGCAATATTTAAATTATGAGGAACAACATTGGGTATTTTTGCTGAATTGTGTGACACCATTTGGGCTGAACATGAAGATTGAAAATGCCTAGTTAGCCCTGGACAGATGATTTGAACAGCCAGGAGCCTGTCCTGGCCATTTAAATCATTTTGAATATCTAGTCCAATGATAACAGAATTAGGGTGATTATAGAAACATAGAACTTTGTTGATCACTAAAAACAGTGGAGACTAAGGGTCTATCAAGCTCAGCATCCTGTCTTTGACACTGGCCAGTCTTGGTCTTTGGAACTGCCCATTGTGTCAGAAGCAATAGGGATTAAGTGACTTGCCCAGGGTCACAAGGAGTGTAGTGTAGCTCTAATCACTGGATTTAGAAGTTGGCTTCTTTTGGGATCTTTAACTCATCATCGCTAGGACTCGAATCTGAGTCCGTGGCACCTAACACAGAATGGAATTAGTATGGCAAAGTAATGAAGAATGGTCCAGCAGCCCCCACCCTCCCTCCACCTCACCTTATATTCGTTCCGAGTTTGCCGGCTTCCTTTTTCCCTAGCCGCACGCGTTCAAAAAGCCGTGCATTTAGCCCGCTCCCTCCCTCCACCTCACCTTAAATTTCGAGTTTTCCGGCTTCCTTTTTTCCGAGCCGCACGTGTTCAAAAATCCGTGCACGCGCGGCTGCGCGAGTCAATCAAACTTCTCCTCTCCTGCAACTTCCTGTTTCCGGTTGCGTCAGAGGAGAAGATTGATTGACTCGCGCAGCCGCGCGTGCACGGATTTTTGAACACGTGCGGCTCGGAAAAAAGGAAGCCGGAAAACTCGAAATTTAAGGTGAGGTGGAGGGAGGGAGCTGGCTAAATGCTACGGGCGGGCGGTGGCTGCGGGGACCAAGGCTAAAGGTAAACAAGGCCATGGGACCGGACAATTTACACCCAAGAGTGCTCAGAGAATTGAGAGATGTCCTGGCAGAACTGTTGGCGGTGCTCTTCAATCTCTCACTAAGTACGGGGAAAGTTCCGTTGGACTGGAAAACAGCCAACGTCGTTCCTCTACATAAAAAGGGTTGCAAGGCTGAGGCTGCGAACTATAGACCGGTAAGCCTCACCTCAATAGTGTGCAAACTCATGGAAACACTAATTAAGTACAAATTAGATACGATCCTGAACGAGGGTAATCTCCGGGATCCCAGCCAACATGGATTCACCAAGGGTAGGTCATGCCAGTCCAATCTAATAAGCTTCTTTGACTGGGTAACAAGAAGACTAGACTCAGGAGAGTCCTTGGACGTCGTGTACCTGGACTTCAGCAAAGCGTTTGACAGCGTCCCACACCGCAGGCTGCTGAACAAGATGAAATCTATGGGATTAGGAGAGACTCTAACTGCATGGGTTAAAGATTGGCTTAGTGGCAGACTTCAGAGGGTGGTGGTCAACGGTACCCTTTCTAAAATGTCGGAGGTGACCAGCGGAGTGCCACAGGGTTCGGTCCTGGGCCCACTCCTCTTCAACATATTCATTAGGGATCTGACTCAAGGGCTCCAAGGCAAGGTAACCTTATTCGCTGATGATGCCAAACTATGCAATGTAATAAACGGCTGTAATCTTCAGGATGCTATGGAGCAAGACCTGCGTACTTTAGAAAGTTGGTCCTTGATCTGGCAGCTGGGCTTCAACGCCAAGAAATGTAAGGTCATGCATCTCGGCAACGGAAATCCTTGCAGAACTTACACCCTGAATGGAGAAACTTTAGCCAGGACTACAGCAGAACGAGACTTAGGAGTAATCATCAGTGCTGACATGAAAGCAGCCACTCAAGTGGAGAAGGCTTCATCTAAAGCACGGCAAATGATAGGTTGTATCAAGAGAAGCTTCGTCAACAGGAAACCTGAAGTCATGATGCCACTGTACAGAGCCATGGTGAGACCGCATCTGGAATACTGTGTTCAATTCTGGAGGCCACATTACTGTAAGGATGTGCTCAGAGTTGAATCGGTTCAGCGGATGGCCACCAGGATGGTCTCGGGGCTAAAGGGTCTCCCGTACGAAGAAAGACTGAGCAAATTGCAGCTCTACACTCTCGAGGAGCGTAGGGAGAGGGGAGACATGATTGAGACATTTAAGTACATCACGGGACGGGTAGAGGTGGAAGATGATATCTTTCTTCTCAGGGGACCCTCGACCACAAGAGGACATCCGCTCAAGCTCAGGGGAGGGAAGTTTCGTGGAGACACCAGGAAATACTTCTTCACGGAGAGAGTGATTGAGCATTGGAACGAGCTTCCAGTGCAGGTGGTCGAGGCACGCAGCATCTCAGACTTCAAGAACAAATGGGATACCTATGTGGGATCCCTACGAGGTCATGCCAAGGGATAGGGTCACTAGGACTGAATGAGCGGGTCAGTAGAGTGACAGTATAATTACAATTATTCTTTAGGGGGTCAGTAGACTTAAGAGGGCGGGTAAATAGTGTGGGCAGACTTGATGGGCTATGGCCCTTATCTGCCGTCATCTTTCTATGTTTCTATGATCCTTGATACCTCACTGCGGAGACAAGACCATTCACCGCCCCGCGGGCGGTGAATGGCCTTGTCCCCGTCGCCGCAGCGACTGCTAGTTTTCTTCCCCGTTTTCGGCGGGTGACCCGCGGCTAAAATGCGGTGGCCGCGGGTAAACCGCCACCGTGTCATTCTCTAATACAAAGTCTGTGATTTCTATGACTGAAAGCTCAGGGGAGGTGCTCATAAATAGAATGCCTGTCACCTCTAGGACTAGAGGGCTCAGGAAATGGACACATGGAGACAGATTCTGTCACCTTTAGGACTGGAAAGCTCAGGGAATGGCACAGAGATACAGAGCCTGCTACCTCTAAGAGTGGAGGGTACAGAAATATATAGCCTGTCACCTCTGGGACTGGAGAGCTCAAGGGATGGACACAGGGATATAAAGCCTATCTCCTCTAGGTGAGGGCTCAGGTGGCTGGAATTATCTGCATTATTTTATGCACCGAGCTTCTGAAAGAGAGCTAGAGGAATAAGAGAGTGAGGTTAGCTTTGATATTCTAGAACACTCCTGATGACTCAGTAGGGACATGCTGCAGTCCTTATTTTCCTTCAGTGCCTGGTACATATTAAAAGAACTCATTTGCTTCACGTCACTTACACATGGGTGAAATCTAGGCTGTTGACTCTCCCCCCCCCCAAACACACATAATGAAATTGCAAAAGCTAGAGCCATCCATTATATAGCAACGATTCTACCATCAGTGGAGGAGCAACTAACAACTTCAGACTTTTCATCTTCCTCTTTTTAGAGCAAAACAGCATTCATGAGAGGGGAATGATCCTGAACTAAAAAGCCCAATTTAAAGGAGATAAGGTTAAAGATATAAAAAGCAATTTATTGGGATTTATTAACCACTTTTATGAAGAGATTCACCCAGCACTCCAAAGTACTTACTAGGGTGACTTCTGTCATTACTAAGGAGGTAATTCTATAACTATGTGGTTATAAATAGGCAACATGAGCAGTGGCATACCTCTTCTGGAGGTATCCTTCCTACTCCAGGCAGTGGAGAAGGGGTGCATGGAGCGGCCTACATATGCGCAGCCATTCTGCTGGTCCCCTGCCCAGGAACAGGAAATTGACATCAGAGGGGGCTTGAGGGAGCCAACGGCCCCATGCCCAAGAACCATGGCCCCACAAACCTCCATGCACCCCCAACTCCCTGCATCCAGGGTGAACCGCCCTCATCACCCTGCCCTTGGTATGTTAGAGGTCCTGAGGAAACCTGGTAGGAGACTATTCTAAAAAGGAACATAGGCACAGAGGTCAACTTAATTTTGGTTTTGATTATGGTGCTAAAACTGCCCAGTTTTAGTTTTGGCTGAAAGATTATTTTCATTTTGGGCCATGTTTTCATTTGTGGCCGTCAAAAATATCAAGATGAAATGCAATAAAATAACCAACGCACAGTAGCATAGTAAGTGGTGGTTGTGGTGGTGGGGTGGGCGGAAGCAGGGCACCCCAGGCACTATCTTGCTGAGGGCAGCAGCATCTCTCCTTCCCCTCCAGCGAAGGGGGGTCTCTTAAATGTACTCCCCTGTACCTCTTCACCAACAGTGAGTAAAAACTAAGAACTCCTCCCTGCTGCTCACGTTGGCCTCAACCCTCTCTCTGACAAACATGGGGTGGAAGGAGACGTACATAGATGGATCAAAAATTGGTTGGCGGGTAGGAAGCAAAGGGTAGGAGTGAAGGGCCACTACTCGGACTGGAGGAGGGTCACGAGTGGTGTGCCACAGGGGTCAGTACTTGGACTGCTGCTGTTCAATGTATTTACAAATGATCTAGAAACAGGGATGAAGTGCAAAGTCATAAAATTCACAGACGACACCAAACTATTTAGTGGAGTTGGGACTAAAGAGGACTGTGAGGATTTACAAAGGGACCTGAACAAACTAGAAGAGTGGGCGATGAGATGGCAGATGAAATTTAATGTAGAGAAATGTAAAGTCTTGCATGTAGGAAACAGAAACCTGAAGTACAGCTATACGATGGAAGGGCTGGTAATGGGTGAAAGTTCCCTAGAAAAGGACTTGGGGGTAATAGTGGACAAGACAATGAAGCCATCGGCACAGTGCGCAGCGGCCTCTAAGAAGGCAAATAGAATGCTAGGTATTATCAAGAAAGGTATTACAATCAGAACAAAAGAAGTTATCCTGCCGTTGTATCGGGCGATGGTGCGCCCGCATCTGGAGTACTGCGTCCAATATTGGTCGCCTTACTTTAAGAAGGATATGGCGATACTCGAGAGGGTTCAG